>NC_052358.1:54125652-54129191 GCF_009727055.1 Benincasa hispida
ACCTTCGAAAATTACCTGTTTTCTTTAAGTTCCACGATCCCCTAATGAAAAATTGATTTGTGATCCATATCACACATTGGATCCCTCTCAGGCCAATGACAGGGTGAGGCCTCTTGTTCAAAACCCAGAATCAGCACTTGAAGTAGGAAACAACCTTCTCTACTAACTCTATTGTCATGAGGGAGATCCTTTCACCCTATCGTTCCCACTTATTCTCGGTTCTTATCTCAAATGATAGCTTATGCAGCAGAGGCAAATTGGTCTACTCCATGTTTGCAGAATCAAAGGATAATCCACAAGACAGGAGTTCATAGTTATGCTTCAGGATTAAGTTAAGTTCCTAGTCATCGCTTGAAATAGCCAGTACTTAAAACAGTACAACTTTAAATTAAGAGTGACATGTTTCGTGGCCTACCGATCTTCTTGCGCAAAACTCATTTGCATAGGACACCCCCACTCCTCATGTCTCAACATGCACGAATTAGGATCACTTCGTATGTAGCACTTTACAACATTTTGTAACAACTACAGAGCAGACCGCATCGAATAGTGTTACCAGAATAAGGTACCCAACCTTATTCATATACTATAGATCATTTTGACTATTTACTCGAACCTGATCCACTTGTATGTCTCCACATAAAGTTCAAGTACACATATAATAGTCAGGGACTTAGGTTTATTGGATTTCTAAAAAATAATATATTCAACAACTTTATCGAATTCTCAGAATAAGTTCTAATGTTTACAAACCATGAGTTTTAGGACATAAAACCCAACAACAACTTCTTTACATGGCTAAAACCATGCACTACATAATAAAAGGAATCATTTTGACTAATTGGGTATTATCCAAATGTTTATATGCAAGGTCTCATGACGTGCTCCACGTGAGTATGGGAGCTTTGTTCCCTCTACCCACCCAATTGTAGAGCTTTGCTCCTTTCATCCAATTATGAAGCTCGTTCCTTCCACCCCAATGGTGGAGTTTTGCTCTTCTCATATAAGGTTAAAAACCACTTTTGGTCCCTAAACTTCTATAAAAGTAACAATCTAGTCTCTGAACTTTGGATTATAACGATTTAGTCCCTCAACCTTCATTTTTGTAACAATTTAGTCCATGAACTTTACTATGTAACAATTTAGTCTTATTTTGAAATTTGTAGCAATTTAGTCTACATCTTAAAAACTAGTATTAAAATTTAATAAGATCTCTAGCATAAATAAACCAATAAACTAATTAGAGTCTCAATATTTTTGTAAAATACAAAGTATACATCATAAATAATTAAAATTGATATCTAATTTTGACATATTTGATTACGTTGGGGACTAAATTGCTACAAATTTAAAAGTACAAGTACTAAATTATTACATATTAAAGTTTATGAACTAAATTGTTACAAAATCAAAGTATAGGGACTAAATTGTTACAAACAAAATTTAGGGACTAAATTGTTACAAACAAAAGTTTGGGGACTAAATTGTTACTATTATGAAAGTTTAGGGACTAAAAGTGATTTTTAACTATTCAGTTTTTATACTAGTTATTGCTCCTAATCTCATGTGCATGATTTTAGTCATGCATTACCATAGCTCTGGCTCATTTGAGAGCTTTTCTCAAACTTTTGGTGTTGACACTTACCAACCCCTATCTCTTTGCTCAACCACCTCTTAGTGAGCGTCTTGGGCATGCACTATTCTTAGCTTAAATGGGTCGAGTTTACTAGGGTCGTCCTCTAAACATCATTATGTCAATTCCCATTGGGCCTAATTAAATTTAGAGTTTTCTTGGTCGATATTGGACCAACAATAACTATTGGCTATTGTCACCATTATTTGATTTTTAGTTTAACAACGTTTGAATTTTTCCTCTACAGTAGACATCAATCTATTGTAGAAAAATTTGAGAAATGTACATTTCTTTTATTGATGTAGAAAAAACTCTTAAATAACATATCCTCATAGTTTCATTCATATTTTTTCCTATAGATATATTATTAGAATAAAGAAGGAAAAAATCGTATAAACCAACCTAAAATATATGATCTCATTTGTGTTAATAATATTTGTGATTCATTTTACCATTTTTATTATTATGTTTATAAATATATTACTAAAACACTTCCAACAACTATTCAAATTGATAACCAATTTCTAAATCTAATACCAAATTCATACTCGAGTAAATGAAAGATATGTAATACAATTATAAAAACACTTTTACAATTACACAACCAAACCACTATTTTATGTCCCATGAGTTGAAGAATAAGGAGTTTTGTTTTTGAGGAATGCCTTTTCGTCTGCCTTTCTTTGTATTCGATGTTGTATTTGGTATTTAGCCTATTTCCTTAGATACAGATTGTCCTTCAATGTGGTTACACAATAAAACAAAAGAATAAAAGAATAATTACACATGGCTTGCTTTGGTTGGTGGAAAGGAATAATTCTAACAAATTCTCACAAAATGTGGTGACTCATTTCCAATTATTCTTCCACCTTCCCTTTGTCTTTTNAATGAACACATCATCGCATCTACCTTGGGAAAATCAAAAGATGATGTTGACATTTCACCTACCACGCCGTTAGCGGCAGAGGTATAGAAAATGACTAACGCATCGAATGTCAGACTCAGAGCAGTCCATTAATGCTGTCGACGATCTAAGCTCTATAAATAGAAGCTGATGAGTAGAAATTCAAGTTATCCAAGGTTTTCGCCTGAGGTTCGCCTAGATCGGATCCTTGTGATCCAGATAAAAAGTGTGAGAAGACGCTTGAGAGTTTTTCACCTTCTTCATCCATTCCGAGTGACGATCGAAGCCTTCGACTGGAGCTAGATCTCGAGAGAGTCAGCTCTACCGCCCATCCATGGCACCACCGGCAGCCTTGACGCACATCCGCTGGAAGCAAGTCTTTGCTTCCAGCCTGTCTCTTATACACATCTAGATGTGTATAAGAGACAGGGGTACTTCAAGTACTCCCAGTTTGGATCTGAGTGTGTAGAAGTGAGAATTGTTGAGTGGTTTGGTGAGGAAATCAACTAGTTGGTCTGTCGAAGGAACATAGCAGATGGTGGTTTTGCCTTTTAGGACATGGTCACACACAAAGTGGATGTCAACTTCTACATGTTTAGTTCGAGAGTGAAACACCGGGTTTGCTGATGACATGCAGAAATGCATGTCATCCTAGGCCTTTTACTTAGAATTATGCTAGGAATTTACGGCAATTGTGCTAGGAATTCATGAGAAAATGAGTTTGCATCAATCAGCATGATGAATCTCGGCTAACCCATTATTATGCGTTATTATGTGTTCAATATTCTATTTTTGTAGCTAATACAGGAAGTGGACGTAAACGCAGAAATCGGACCACCGCATAGACGACTGCATGCGGAGAAACACTCCATCGCAAAGGAAAATGCGTCGATCAAGGCATGGATGTTGGAATGAACACATCATCGCATCTACCTTGGGAAAATCAAAAGATGATGTTGACATTTCACCTACCACGCCGTTAGCGGCAGAGGTATAGAAAAT
>NC_052358.1:54129307-54138143 GCF_009727055.1 Benincasa hispida
TGTTTGCTTTCACATAGCATATGCACCCTACGGATGGGATATTTCATGCATCCAGGAAGTAGGATATGGTGGTTGTATGCAGTCATCTCGACACTATGCATACCCACCGCATACGTCCTAGATTTAGGCTTTTAGTGTGTGTAGCATGATCACATGGCTTGCATTGGCTAAGGTTACCCTTGCTGTCACTCTGAAGGGTTGCAATGAAAATATCTCCGCATTTTATCTATTTTCCCATTCATTTGTTTCATGTCAAGTGTTGTCATATCTCTACCTCTCATGCATTCTCATTGCATTGTATGTTAGCTAGGAGTAGGAGTAGTGTTAATATAGAAACCCCTCCATCATTCTTTTATTTAAACTGCCACATGCACATTACCGCATTCATTTTGCTACAAGTCCCTGAGTTCGAGCTCAGATCACCCGAGAAACTTGCGTTTGTGTTATACTTGGCGTGAACGCAAGAAAACTTGTGACAGGACGCATGGTAATTGCATACATTTGTTAATGCATAATCATTCCAATGCATGACCATCGATGCATGACTATCAACGCATATCTTAAGAACATGCATCGCATACCGCGTCTAAGGGATTTTAGTTGTTGAATAATTTGACTTCCAATTTCCCGTCACCATTTGCAGCTAAGGCCCCTGCCCCCAGATTGTTGCACCATATGGTCGGTCGAGTTTTTTATTTTAATTCCATCTCACTATGTAGTTGTTGAAGCCAGAGGACTTCGAATGTAGCATGAGCTAGTGCCATGTACTCAGATTCTATACTCGACTGTGCAACGATCGTTTTCTTTTTTTAGGACCATGAGACAATGTTATTCCCTACAAATGTGCAGTAGGCAGCAACCGATTTTTTATCATCGAGATTGGAGGTCCAATAAGAATTTGAGTAGGCAGAGACGGTTAGGTTCGTGCCGCTGACATACCGAAGTACTCTCTTAGTTGCTTGCCAATGTGCATCAGTTGGTGTTTGAAGGAATTGACTCAGTTGGTTGACTGCATAGGTAATGTCTGGCTGTGTGTGTGTTAGGTACTGAAGGGCGCCTATAGTGCTGCGATATATATAAGGATCAAAGATGGGCTGCCCATCGGTCTTCGATACTTTTCCTACCTTGCACACTTGGTGAGGGCATTGGTTTCACATTAGTCATTTGCAGCTTGTGCAGTAGATCATCCACATACTTGGACTAATTTATCAGAAGACCAGATTCTAGATAATGAACTTGTATTCCCAGGAAATACCGAAGTTGTCCCAGATCCTTAAGTGCAAATTGAACATCAAGAGTTTCAATGAGTTGCTCTGTTAATTTAGAATTTTTACCTGTGATAATGATGTCATCGACATAAAAAAGTAGATAAATTATTGAGCCCATTGTTCGGTAGATAAAGAGTGAGGTGTTCGATCGAGACTGATGAAATCCCAAAACTTTGTTAGGATAAAGCTGAAGGCAGTATTCCATGCTCGTGGAGCTTGTTTTAGGCCATAAATAGCCTTATCAAGTTTGCATACATGGTTCGAATATTGAGCATTGACATACCCCAGTGGTTGGCACATATATACATCCTCAACGAGTTTTCCATTTAAGAATGTATTGTTGAAGTCAAGTTGTCTGAGGGACCAACCTTGTGACACAGCAACATTGATTACTACTCGGATTGTGGAAGACTTCACGACAGGGCTGAACGTCTCAAAGAATTCCAACCATGATGTTGATGAAAGCCCTTCGCAACCAGTCGGGCCTTATACCATTGTATTGAGCCATCCATGTTTCTCTTGGATTGAAATATCCACTTGTTTCCAACTATATTGTGTGATAGAGATGGTGGAACCAATGTCCATGTCTTGTTCTTTATTAGAGTTCAGTATTTCTCATCCATAGCTTTCTTCCACTAAGGAGTTGCAAGTGCAGCTGTGATTCTTGTGGGCTCTGTTTGAGACCAATCAGTAGCTTTGCTTGTTATCCAGGCTTAGGGTTTAAATATGCCAGCTTTAGCTCTGGTTATCATGGGGTGAGTGGGAACTGGTGAGGGGCGGGAGAAGATGGCAGGTTTTGGCGAGGTGGTAAAGGACGGGTTATCAATAGGATATAGTATATATAGTATATTGAGGCTGTCATGTTGGACCAGCCTAGTTTGAGTAAGGGGAAATGGTGAGTGATGAGTAGAGCTCATCGATGGAGATTGATTTGGACTGTGGTAAGGTGCATAGCCTGGAAAGGATGTTTGGTTTATGGTGGTTGGAGCGTGGTCGGGAGCGGATGGAGGTGTAAGAATCATTTGTGGGAATGACTGTGACTGAGGCAGATTATTGAGTATTATTTGAAGGCTTGGGACTAAGGACACAGCTATTGTGGGGGCTATCGCCTGGGCAATCTTGCAAGACGATGGAAGCTCAGCGATCGTGGGGTTCTTCGTTATGGTGATTGTTCTGAACGATGAAGTTTCACCGATTTTTCTAGGTGATGGAATCTCAGCGATCATTGTGTCTTTTGCCTGGGCGATCATTCTAAACGATGGAGACTAAACAATCGTGTTGTCTGTCGTATGGGCGATCGTTCTGAACGATGGGAGCTGAACGATCGTGTTGTGAGTCATCTGGGCGATCGTTCTAAAAGATGAAAGTTGAACGATCATGTTGTCTGTTGTCTAGGCAATCGTTCTGAGCGATGGTGACTCAGTGATCGTTTGATCAGTCGTCTGGGCGATCATTCTAAACAATGGGAGTTTGGCGATCATTTTTTTTGTCGTTTGGGCGAATTTGCTGAGCGATAAGGGCTCAGTGATTGTTGAACCTGTCTTCTGGGCGAATTTGCTAAGAGATGGGGGCTTAGCGATCATTGTGTCTATTGCCTAGGTGATCGTGGTACACGATTGGGATGCTAAAGAGAAGTCGTTCTCATTAAACTTCACATGTCTGCTAGTATATATTCGACCCGATGGACTCAAACATTTGTACCCCTTGTGGTGTAAGTTGGGACCAATGTACACACATTTCTCCGAGTGTAATTGGAATTTCTGACTGTGGTATGGCCTTAGGTAGGAAAACAAGCACATCTGAATGTCCTAAGATTGAAAAAATCAAGGTTAGAACCAAACATTGCATTGACGGGTGATTTACCTTATAGCATGGTTGTAGGCATTCCATTTATAAGATAAGCTGCTGTTGATAATGCCTCCCACCAAAAGGACAGAGGCATGGATGCTTGTGCAAGCAGCATGAGGCCCGTTTCGACTATATGTCGATGTTTGCGCTTAGCTCTGCCATTTTGTGCAGAGGTATATGGGCATGATTTTCTGATTAAGATGCCTTTTGTCTCACAGAGACGATGAATTCAATCATACTCTATACCATTGTCTAACTAGAGAATTTTGATCCCTGATTTGAATTGAGTATGGATTAATTGTGTAAAGTGATTAAACGCAGACAATGTCTTACTCTTCTGTTTCATAGGGTATATCCACACATATCTACTGTGGTCATCCAAAAACAGTATATAGTACCGGTATCCATCAGTAGATTCAATAGGGGTTGGTCCCTGTACATCTGTATGTATTAAGTCAAACTTGTTTGATGCTCGAGATTGAGAGTTTGGAAATGGTAGAGCACTTGCTTTTCCTAATTAACATGAGTCACAAAATTCATTTCCTTCATTAGATTTGAAAGTTAAATTACATTCTCTAATGATATAATCTAATGTCTTAGTCAACGGATATCCTAATCTTTTGTGCTAGACAACTCTTGACTCAACTATATTTATCCTAATTCCTGATAGAACTAGTGCAGTCGGGTGTTTATTTTTTTACAGAGCAGGTCCTCTTCTCTTTGCAGTGTCTTTCAGTACTTCAGTTCCTTGTAGGCGGTATAGTCCTTTGTCAAGCTCCCTTTTCAACAATGTTTTGCCCGTAGCCTTGTCCTTGATGATACAACAGTCAATCTAAAATTCAACAATCACATTATTGTCATGAGCTAGCTTGGATATACTAATCAAACTCTTTGCAATGTTAGGTACACATAGGACATCATTTAGTATAAACTCATTTCTTCCATCAGATAAATAAGATTGACCAATATGAGAGATATGTAGTTTTTCACCATTACCTACAATGACCAATTCATTACCTAATACTCGGTTGGATTGTTGATGTTGTTGTAGTTGGGTGTTACATGGTTTGTAGCTCCACTGTCGATGCACCAATTTGGATCAGCTATTGTCTCCGGTGTGGCCATGAAAGGGTTGGAGGTTTGTGAAGCTGTGTACACAGCTGTAGCATTGTTGCAGGGGCCAATCAACCCATGATTTCCTCTACCTTGTCCGTTGTCTATTTTTCCTACAAAAATGAGTAACAAACATGTTAAGTAAAATTATGAAAGGAGGTAAAGAAAGTAGGAAGATGGAGGAAGAAAATTCTAAGTGTTAGAAATACTTAGTTGGGTGAGTTTTAGATAATATAACAAGTGAAAATTGGCTAAGTATGGAAGCAAAGTGTAGGCATGCATTGATGGAGAAGTGTGGACGCATGAGGTTGCGTGTGTAGCAACTAAGGCTTGTGGAGGCTAAGTGTTAAAAGCAAGGACAGACTATGCGTTGGTACTAAGGATGAACGCATGAGTTGAAAGGCATGATGCGTTGATAAGGCATGCGGCAGCCTATGTCGTGAGAGGTTGGCAAAGCATGCAACAACCTCAAGTTGCACGGACATAGGCGTTGGCCGTTGGAGTTGCGCGCGCTGGTTGATCGGGTAGTAAAAGGAGCAATGTTATGTGATGGTATGCGACAATGCTACCCGATGGTGTGTGGCAATGCTACCCTATAGTGTGCGGTAATACTACGCGATGGTATGCGGCAACGCTACGCGATGGTGTTATGCAACAATGCTATGTGATGGTGCTATGTGGCAACAGTACTAGACGATGAGCTAGACGATTGAGTATGTGATGCACGCTAAAGTTATGCTATGAAACAAGGAAGGCTTAATGCATGGTTGATATGATAAGACAGCTATGCGTGGGCTAGGACATGTGTTGGCTTAGAAGTATGCAACCAAAGGAGGGACATAATAGCCTCTAAGTGAGCTATATGTTAGCCAGACTGGGCGATGCGTTGAGAAGGAGGTATGCAGCCATGTGGTTGCAAGCGTTGGCTTGGGAGCTGACCCTTGCGTCGCTAACCAAGAGGGAAAGATCATCTTGGTGATTGATCAGCTAAGCCAGTTGTCATACACAGGTTTGATATTATCCTTTAAGGATGAGGTGGCGGCTTGATGTTAAAAGGAGAACATACCGCTGTTAGTTTAAAAAGGGGAAGCTCAACTTCAAACAGAGGTTAGGAGAAGTTCGCTCATGGAAATGAAGTAATTTTAGAGCCATTCAAACCCTGAGTATGTCTAGTTGCTGAGGTTCAAATGTCGGAGGGAGATTCTAGTGGAATCGAGCTGGAGTATGAAGAATCCGGCTGGAAGTCGAATTCTCGAGTAAGTTGGGTTAGTCTTGATGATCTGAGGATTCCGACACAACCACGAGGAATTCTGAGCTAAAATTTTAATTTAAGCTTGCTAAGAAATTTTAGAGAAGAAGGTTTTGTAGAAGGAAATTTCTTGAGAAAAGGCCTGGAAAATTAGTTATTAAAATTGAAAGTTAAATCTGGAATTTTGAGCAAGCAGGTAGCTGCTTGGGTTGAACAAGCAAGCAGCTTTAAGGGCTTGACGATGATGTTGAGCGCATGCGTTGAGGTTGAATTGGTGCAAGGACGGGCTGAAAAGCATTAGACTATGCAACGTATATTGAAGCCTTAAGTGCAAGGTTGCGTTGGAGTTTATGGGCGCAACCGGATGAACGGATGGGGCATGCGTTGATGTGCCACAAGATGGGCACATGAGCAGAACGATGGGCGCAACTAGATGAACACATGGGGCATGCGTTGATGTGCCACAAGAGGGGCGCATGAGCTAAACGATGGGTGCAAAAGTTACTATGCAATGGGCCATTCGATGGGAATAGGCGTGAGCTGAAGGCTTGGTCACATAAGAGGCTTGAATGCCTAACGCAAGGCATGGATGCATGGTAATGAAGTTGTTGCCTAGTCAAGTTAAGGCCTAAGAATTTGGCTAAGTGTTCAACGCACAGTAAGCATATACATGAAGAGGATTGCCAAAGACTGTGAGTGACTCTAAATGCTTTAAATGTTTTAAGTAAATTGCTAATGCTTATGAATGTTTAGCAATGCATGTTTACTAAAATCTATTTATGAAAACCATTCTCAAATAGTTACCAAGCAATGCATCACACATTAATGTTATACTTGTGCTATGCTTTTCAATGACCATGAGGATGCATTAGTATAGAATGTTTTTGGGCAACTAAGTCATTAAGAGATAAGAATATATAAGTTGAGTATGAATAGCTCAGTACTGAAGTACACGAAGAAGGTACTGAAGCTTTGTCTTAGAATGTGAATAGCTCGATACTGAAGTACACGGAGAAGGTATCCGAGCAGCTCAGTACTAAAGTACACGGAGTAGTTACTGAGCTGCTCGGATACTTCTTCTCGTGTACTTCAGTATCGAGCTATTTCACATTCTAAAGACAAAGCTTCAGTACCTTCTTCGTGTGTACTTCAGTACTGAGCTATTCATTACTCAACTTATATATTCTTATCTCTTAATGACTTAGTTGCCCAAAACATTCTATACTAATGCATCCTCATGGTCATTGAAAAGCATAGCACAAGTATAACATTAATGTGTGATGCATTGCTTGGTAACTATTTGAGAATGGGTTTCATAAATAGATTTTAGTAAAACATGCATTGCTAAACATTCATAAGCATTAGCAATTTACTTAAAACATTTAAAGCATTTAGAGTCACTCACAGTCTTTGGCAATCCTCTTCATGTATATGCTTACTGTGCGTTGAACACTTAGCCAAATTCTTAGGCCTTAACTTGACTAGGCAACAACTTCATTACCATGCATCCATGCCTTGCGTTAGGCATTCAAGCCTCTTATGTGACCAAGCCTTCAGCTCACGCCTATTCCCATCGAATGGCCCATGCATAGTAACTTTTGCACCCATCGTTTAGCTCATGCGCCCCTCTTGTGGCACATTAACGCATGCCCCATGTGTTCATCTAGTTGCGCCCATCGTTCTGCTCATGTGCCCATTTGTGGCACATCAACGCATGCCCCATCCGTTCATCCGGTTGCGCCCATAAACTCCAACGCAACCTTGCACTTAAGGCTTCAATACGTTGCATAGTCTAATGCTTTTCAGCCCGTCCTTGCACCAATTCAACCTCAACGCATGCGCTCAACATCATCGTCAAGCCCTTAAAGCTGCTTGCTTGTTCAACCCAAGCAGCTACCTGCTTGCTCAAAATTCCAGATTTAACTTTCAATTTTAATAACTAATTTTTCCAGGCCTTTTCTCAAGAAATTTCCTTCTACAAACCTTCTCTAAAATTTCTTAGCAAGCTTAAATTAAAATTTTAGCTCAGAATTCCTCGTGGTTGTGTCGAATCCTCAGATCATCAAAGACTAACCCAACTTACTCGAGAATTCGACTTCCAGCCGATTCTTCATACTCCAGCTCGATTCCACTAGAATCTCCCTCTCGACATTTGAACCTCAGCAACTAGACATACTCAGGGTTTGAATGGCTCTAAAATTACTTCATTTCCATGAGCGAACTTCTCCTAACCTCTGTTTGAAGTTGAGCTTCCCCTTTTTAAACTAACAGCGGTATGTTCTCCTTTTAACATCAAGCCGCCACCTCATCCTTAAAGGATAATATCAACCTGTGTATGACAACTGGCTTAGCTGATCAAATCACCAAGATGATTTTTCCCTCTTGGTTAGCGACGCAAGGTCAGCTCCCAAGCCAACGCTTGCAACCACATGGCTGCATACCTCCTTCTCAACGCATCGCCCAGTCTGGCTAACATATAGCTCACTTAGAGGCTATTATGTCCCTCCTTTGGTTGCATACTTCTAAGCCAACACATGTCCTAGCCCACGCATAGCTGTCTTATCATATATCAACATGCATTAAGCCTTCCTTGTTTCATAGCATAACTTTAGCGTGCATCACATACTCAATCGTCTAGCTCATCGTCTAGTACTGTTGCCACATAGCACCATCACATAGCATTGTTGCATTAACACCATCGCGTAGCGTTGCCGCATTACCATCGCGAGTATTACCGCACACTATAGGGTAGCATTGCCACACACCATCGGTAGCATTGTCGCATACCATCACATAACATTGCTCCTTTACTACCCGATCAACCAGCGCGCGCAACTCCAACGGCCCACGCCTATGTCCGTGCAACTTGAGGTTGTTGGCATGCTTTGCAACCTCTCACGACATAGGCTGCCGCATGCCTTATCAACGCATCATGCCTTTCAACTCATGCGTTCATCCTTAGTACCAACGCATAGTCTGTCCTTGCTTTTAACACTTAGCCTCCACAAGCCTTAGTTGCTACACACGCAACCTCATTGCGTCCACACTTCTCCATCAATGCATGCCTACACTTTGCTTCCATACTTAGCCAATTTCACTTGTTATATTATCTAAAACTCACCCAACTAAGTATTTCTAACACTTAGAATTTTCTTCCTCCATCTTCCTACTTTCTTTACCTCTTTCATAATTTTACTTAACATGTTTGTTACTCATTTGTAGGAAAATAGACAACGGACAAGGTAGAGGAAATCATGGGTTGATTGGCCCCTGCAACAATGCTACAGCTGTGTACACAGCTTCACAAACCTCCAACCCTTTCATGGCCACACCGGAGACAATAGCTGATCCAAATTGG
>NC_052358.1:54138168-54175718 GCF_009727055.1 Benincasa hispida
AAGTACACGGAGAAGGTACTGAAGCTTTGTCTTAGAATGTGAATAGCTCGATACTGAAGTACACGGAGAAGGTATCTGAGCAGTAGTACCCAAGGTATGACGGTACTTAAACTAAAATCACATGAATGTAAGAAAAGTTGTTATTGGTAGTGTCAAGATCACTCCACATTAGCTATGGATTGATGTTGGGAAATTGAGTAAAGGTTCTCTCTTAACTAAGGATGCAAATATGTTTTTAGGAAGTGAACAAAAGGGTTCCTTTCCAGTTAAGTAGTAATGAGGTATAGAATGATAAGGAGTGAGCAAAAGGGCCACTCTAGAAAAATGGACTAAGGCATAGTCTAACAAAGTAAGAAAAGTGCTATGTGATGTTGATGATGACATGAATAATAGTTGCCAAGTTTATGTTTTCAGTTAAAACTTCCAGTCTTAATATCAAATTTATGTATGAAAATTATGATTTAAATGTTAGTCACTCACTGGGCTTCTAGCTCATGTTTTCAAATATTTTTCTTTTAGGTAGCGGTCAGTTCCCAAAAGACTTCTCTGCTGCTCTGCCACTTAAAGAGTCGGGTTGAAGGAAGCTTAATTGAAGACCTGAATTAGTTAGTACACATGTGTCTGTCAAATAGAGACTAGTATCCTAGATGAGGCTCATTAAGTTGTGATATTCATGTATGAAATGTTATAAAACCCTATAATGTAAATGTGTTAAGTTCTGAGTTAATTTGTTTAGTATATTGATGAAATGTACGTATTCAGGGTTTGAGCAAATTCAACAGGTTAAAATAGGAAGTAAGTGCTAGCAAAAGGGTTGGTAACTACTGCAGTCACCACTCCATCCAGATTAAGAGGGTAGTCTGGAGCGGGGTGTGACATTTTGGGAGTACTCTTTATCAAATTGATGATAGCATACCAGGGCTGAGTGACCATACTTCCCACAGACTTGACATATCGGTCTATTTGAGTTGTTGTTTCGTCCTCTTCCTCGACCGCGGCCTCCACTTTGTCCATTGAACGGATTGTGGTTTGAACTACTGCTTTAGAGCTGTTGCCTTGTTGATTCTCGTTGAATGAGGCATTAAACTATGATTTCCCTCCATTTGTGTGTCTGTTGAAAGCTATATTGACAGAAGGATTATGGGCAAAGGAGCTATGCATTTTGATAGAGTTTTAATGTTCCAAGCATTTTTCATATGAAAGAAGTTCGGATTACATATCTAACCAAGAAATACCTGGTTTTCCTTGGATGCCCACGACTACTGGGTTGTATTCTTCATCAAGGCCAAGATGAACTTGTGAGATCAGTGCTCTTGTCGACACAGGGTTTCCTATCTGTGCAAGGTTGTTGGAGTGCAGCTTCATCAACTTCAGATACTCACTCATTTTCTGACTCTCTTTCCTTGTCTGTTGGAACACCTGTCTTAGGTAATCTTCTTCAGCTTGGAATTGAACTCCCAACAGTTCTTAGATGGAATCCCACAGTTCTTTTGCATTCTCGTACCCCATGAGTTGGATGGCTACATCTGGAGCCATCGAGTTGTATAGCCATCCTAGCAAGAGTTGATTGACGGCCAGCCATGCTTCATATTGAGGATTTAGGCATCATTCAATTGATGAGCTTACTCTTTCATCACTAATCGCTTGAGAGCTGGAGGTTGCTTCTAAGGTGGTTTGGACAAACATCGGTGGACAAAGGATTTGCCCTAAGAGGTGTCCTTCGAGCTTATAGCTTCGCAGGATGGGCAGCGCGAGCGTCTTCCACAACATGAAGTTGTCGCGTTCTAGCTTTGTGGTGGTGAGCTGATTCAGCGGTGGAGTGCTAAACTTCACAGGTTCGATGGTGGAGGAGCTTCCAACGAGTGTGGTGTTGGCCATGGCAGCTCTAATACCAAGTTAAAGAATAAGGAGTTTTGTATTTTAGGAATGCCTTTTTGCTTACCTTTCTTTGTATTCAATGTTGTATTTGGTAATTACAGCCTATTTCCTTATATACACATTGTCCTTCATTGTGATTACACAATAATACAAAAGAATAAAAGAATAATTACACATGGCTTGCTTTGGTTGGTGGAGAGGAATAATTCTAACAAATTCTCAACATAATGTGATGACTCATTTTCAATTATTCTTCCACCTTCCCTTTGCCTTTTCCATCTTTATTTTCTTCCCTAACACCATGTTTCCAAAACTCATATACATCTAGTTCATGGTATGTAGTCTATGTACAACAAGACTCCAAAATATTTAAACTTACCATGCAAATTCTAAACTTACATAATTGTAAATATTAGAGTAAATAATTGTAAAAATGGTGTTTTGTCAAATTTATAGTTTATGATTATGATTCATATGCATTTTTTCAATCAAGGATTTCATCTTTTCCAAAAATTTGTCACCTTTTTTAAATTTTGATCTATCTAATGTCACTTTTTCTGATCAATTTTAGTTAAAATTTTTACTATAGTTATATATAAATATAAACGACCTAAGAAAATATATATCATCCTCTGGAGATCAAATACCCGAATTAAATTTATTTATTCTAGAATTGTTTGGATTTTATTTAAGGATTGGAAACTAAATGTGTAACTTTTCAAAACAAAAAGAAACAAAAGTATAATAGTGATTGAAATTCAAGACACAAAGGAGCTCGAGGGTGTTGATTTCCTTAATTACTTCATTAAGTCATGCAAAGATTTCTATGGAATATTATATCGATGACATGTTTAAGTCTAGAAACCACTTTTTGAATTATTATCTTTCAACAATAATCTTTTCTCATGCAAGCTTAATTGATTACAAATTTCTTGAAACCAAGTTAAGAAGCATAATGTTAGGCATAGTCTTGATTGTTGGGATGGATGCCCTAAAGCCTCATAGTTATGTGTTATTTGAAATAATGGTTAATTGTTTTATATATGCAATTATCATGGTGACTTTATTGATCATGTTTAAGTAATGACCTAAATGGTCTGTAGTATATGGATAAGGTTAGGTGTCTTATCCTGGTGACACTACGGATACGACTCATTTTGTAATTGTCACAAAAGTTGTAAAGTGTTACAAATGATTTGATCCTAATCATTCATGTGCAGACATGCGAGTGAGGATATCCTATACAAAGAGTTTGTATAAGATTGGACCATGAAATGATTAATCTCTCTTTATAACACCATTAACTAGAGAGATTGACATTTCATAGAATGACCATAGGTGACTCAACCTTAATCCTAAATGAGTTATGAACTTTTTTATGAGGGCAGTCATTTGATCTGTATGGGTGAGAGTAGTCAGATTCACCGAGTCAATAAGCCTACCATTTGGAGATTTGTCCGAATAGGAAGTTGGGAACATAGCTACACGAGATGAAATTCACTCCTTCCCATCTTCAGAGTAAGTACATGAATTGGTCCCTTAAGTATTGACTCTAGGTCTTGAACAATAGAACATAGTAAGTACATGAATTGCTCCCTTAAGTACTGACTCTAGGTCTTGAACAATGGGACCTTTCCCTTTCTGTAGAACCATAAACAGGTTGTTCATTAGAGAATCAGTGAGGCTTAAGAAGTTAGATGTAATTATAAGGGTAATACGATGATTTGATTACGAGTGATTCGTGAAGAGTCGACTTACTGTTGATTGGTTATATCCATGGACACAAAAATATATCTACAGGGTGAAGAATGTGGTTGTGGGTCTTTAGTGGAGTGACATGCAGTTAATGAATGTTGATTAATATAATTAAAGAGTTTAATTAGTTAATCTTATATCATTAGAGCTTCTAATCTGTAGATCCATCAGGTCCCCTTACTAGCTCAATAAGGATAAAACAAGAAATAAATGGGTTTGGAATAATTTGAATTGTTCAAATTATTTAAAGGAAATAAAGGTATATTTTATATTAATGTGATTAATATATGTTACATTATAATATATAGTTGTTTTATAATTAGTACTATATACGAGAGAGATAAATATTTGAATAAGATTCAATAAATATAATGTATATAGACACATTATAGAATAAAGTTAATTTTGAATGAGATTCAAAATTATACTTTATTATATGAGAGTAATATATTTAAATGAGATTCAAATATTAATTGTATGAATGGGACTCATATAATTACTATAGGTCATAATGAATGAGATTCATATTAAATCTATATGTCATGTGAGCGAGATATACTTGAATAAGATCCAAATAGATATTATATATATATATATATAAATATGAATAAAATTCAATGTTAAAACTATAGGCTAAAGGTAATAGTTGAATGAGATTCATTAAAACCATAGGTTATATATGAGAGAATGTTATTTGAATATGATTCAAATTAAATTAAATGTCTGATATTTAATTATTACTTAATTAATATTATTATTTAAATATATATTAAATTAGAATTAGTATATTATTTAAATAATATAAAAATTAGAGTACGCATAATGGAGAGGAATTATAACTCCATCTCCATACATCATTTCTCTCAATCGATTTGTAAAAAAAAGTTACAGAACAATAATTCTCTCAACAGAAAAAAAAACTCTAAAAAATCTCTTTGATTTCTTCTATTTGATCTCCAAATCAAGAAGGATCTCACAATCCTATTCCTTGTACTGAGAATAGCGTGGAAGGCCCTGTGGTGGTGTCTTGGTGATTGTTCGTGTTTTTGGAAGGAGCTTCGAGTTCAAGGAAGATTTTCACTGTACGAAGAGTTTGTGACATGGGAGTTTGTTCTAGAGGAAAGCATTGAAGATTGTATTCAAGGGTATGTTCCTCTTCTCCTGTAACAGCATGCTTATCTATATGTATGTTTATCGTGTACTATTTTATATGGTTCTTGTTTTCACGATTTCCCAAAACGAATTTTGAAAACACGTGCTTTCACGCGCTTCTGCTGAGGAATTTGATTCCTTCAATTGGTATAAGAGCCAAATCATGCTTTTGATTTTTGTTTTGGATTAACAGAGAAGAGGTGGGTAGCTTTCTGTGCATTTGATATATGAGTTTTAGGCAATTTTGAATTTTGGCATTTAGATTATAGTTTTGCACTGATGAGATCGATGTAAGGACCCATTTTTTGAGCATTTTATTTATGTAATTGAGTCGTAAGTCCATGTCAATCGAAGAGCAAGAGTTGCTAAGGAGATCAGCCTAAGAGTTTCCTTCAGTTTCGTAGTAACATTGTTATGAACAAGGTAGACTACAACCTGACCACCCTTCTTAATGAGTTACAAACTTATCAATCATCGATGAAAGTCAAGAAGTAAAAGGGAAAGGTAAATGTTGCCACTTCCACAAAGAAATTCCATAAACATTCGACCTCTAAAACGAAGTTTGTACCTTTTTCTTCCAGTACCAAAAAATGGAAGAAAAAGAATGGAGGTTAGGGGAAAGATTACTCTGTTGTGGCCTAGAGGGGCAGAAAGGCCAAGATTGCCAAGGGAATTTGCTTCCATTACAACTAGGAGGGACATTAGAAGAGGAATTGTCTCAAGTATTTGGCAGAAAAGAGAAAAGCTAAACAAGGTAAATATGATTTACTAGTACTAAAAACTTGCTTCGTGGAGAATGATGATTTTGCCTGGAAATTGATTCAGACACCACTAATCATGTTTGTTCTTCTTTTTAGGGAATTATTTTCTGGCAGTAACTCAGGACTGGTGAGATGACTATGCGTGTTGGAATTCGGCAAGTCATCTCTGTTGGGGTTGATGCCTTAAAGTCTCATGTCCTATAGTTTGTAAACAGTTTGTACATACGCTTGTGTTGTATAGTATATGATATTTACTTCACATCTTGTATTTTGCTCAGTTGCTTGTTTTATTTGCTTTACCACAAACCAATAAACATAAAATCCCTAGTTATCTTTATGTGACTCAAGCATGTATGTGGTGACATAAAAGTGGATCATGTCTTGAGAGATAACCAAAATGATCTGTAGTATATGGATATAGGAGGGAAACCTTATCCTGGTAACGCTATGGATGTGGTCCGCTTTGTGGAATTGTCAAAAGTGTTGTGACTTGTCACAGATGGTCTGATCCTGATCATTTATGTTGGGGACATGCAAGCGGAGGTGTCCTATACAAAGAGTTTGTATAAGACCAGACCACAAAGTGTTAATGTCTCGTTATATAACACTGTACATGATAGAGACTTCACTTCACTAGGATGACCATAGGTAACATGACCTTAATCCTAAGTGAGTTGGGAACTCCTACCATCGAGGGCGGTTCTTTGATTTGTATGGGTGCAAGTGGCTAGGTCGCCGATTAAAACCTACCATTTTGGAGATTCGTCTGATTTGGGAGCTGGGAACTCAGCTACACAAGATGGAATTCACTCCTTCCCCGAGACAGGAGTAAGTAGATAGATAGCTCCCTTAAGGGCTGATTCCAGGGCTTGAACGATGTGGCGCCACACACCTTCTCTTGGCCCGAGAGGTGTTCACACATAGTTGGACTATGTTGTATTGTTCATTAGAGGAATCAGTGGCACTTAAGGAGTGAGATGTAACCATAAGGGCAAAACGGTAATTTGGCCTAACTGTACTAACAAGCATCTGTGAAGGGTCATCGTACTCATGATTGGTTATATCCGATGGACACAAAAATATATCTGTGGTAAGAAGAGTTCAGTTGTTGGTCTTTAGTGGAATGTCTGATACTTAACGGATGGTGGATCTCGTGGCTAAAGAGTTTAGTCAGCTATTCACTGATCGTTGGAGCTTCGAGCCACAGGTCCATTAGGTCCCCTGGGTAGTTTGGATAAAGTCGAGAATTAGTGTTTGGGTTAATTTAAAATGTTCAAATTGACAAGAGGAAGATCGATTGTATATGATATAATTGAACTAGTTAGTTATATATGATACAATTGGCTAAATGTCTGAGATACATTATTTTGGAGGAAATTAGATATAAATATGATTTATATCAAGTAAAGGAGAAATTACTATAGCAGATATGTACTATCAAACTATAGGGTAAAAATATAATATGATTATATTTATTAATAGTTTAGTTGGTTAATTATATGATAATTAACCCAAAATAGCGCTTGGATGTGCGTAAGTGGGAATAGCGTCGGTTATTATAACCGGTGAATAAAAAATGAAATTTGTTTCATTTTGAATGGTTTGGTAGTTCATTCGGAAAAAGATTGAAGAGCGCGTTGGTCTAAAATCGTAATCGATCGCTTAATCTCGAGAGCCTATACGATAGTCGCTCTGCACTTAAATGATCGTCCACCTCGTGCCTAAATGATCGCACGCTAGTTCCTAAACGATCAGATAGCTTCCTTAAACGATCGTATAGTGTGTCGTGTTTGCTAAACGATCGTATATCTTTTCCTAAATGATCGTTCAGTAAAATCTACACGATCATGTAGTTTCTCCTAAACAATAAGCATCTTGCTATACAATAGCTTCTTATTCCCTCCCACTTGCTTATCGCTTACACGATCTGTTCTTCCTCCTTCCTCTACCAAACTCACTAAAGACCATGCTTTGGGTTCTCACTCCGAGAATACCTGGGGCTCTTTTCTGGTGGTGTCATCCCCATTGTGTTTGTGAGTTTGCGGTTGTTCGTGCTGCTGCAGTCGATGCATCTGCTAGATATTGGTTGATCGAGTAGATGTTTCCGCTGCGTTGAGTTCTGAAGTTTGAAGATCGTCTTCAACTGGTATGGCAACTCACTCCCTTTTAATTTCTTATTCATAGCATGCCGATAATTACCATTTGTTTGCATAACTGTGCGTTTGAACGTATTTGATGTATTTCGGTCACTGTGAAATTGGAGTGATTCGAACGCGTTCATGGAATTCTTCAGTAAAAGATCCTTCAATTGGTATCAGGGCCAGGTTCTGGTACTCTGATTTCATATGTTGCAACGAAATGACATTTACGTTCTTGGTGGGTGCATTTCTACACTGTTTAATTGTTAAATTGTTGTGGATGTGCGAATTAATGGATGTTTTCGTCGATAGCCTCAGTTTGTTTTAAATCTTTTATTTGCAGTTGTTTGTAAAGGCCCCTACGTTTTTTGGACATTAATAATTGTTATGGAGTCTGTATTCAAAGTTTGTTTGAAGTTTTGAGTAGTTCGAAGAAGAAGATCGTAGCAAGCGTTGCAGTTCTTTGAGGAAGGAGACGATCAAGGGTTGATCGTATCGTGCAGTCGATGGAGTACAAGATCGCTGTTGATCGCATTGTTCAGATGATGGGGTACGCAATCTCTGTTGATCGCATCGGTTAAATGATGGGATATGCGATCAAGGGTTGATGGCATCGTGTCGACGATCGGGTATGCGATCGCAGAATATTGGGTCGTGTAGACAATGGGATGCTCGCGTATCGTTTAATGCGCGCGCGCACACTGGACGATCGTTTAGGTTAGCAAACTTCATCGCTTAGTAACTGACTAAAAAATCGCCTAATAACACAAGGTAAATCGTTTACCTGTCGCCGCGTTAAGCGATCGCATAGACGATCAGGCTTCACAGCCTCGTAGTCGTCTATGCGATCGTTTAATTTTGCTTCTATCATCTAGTGTGCGCTGGACCTTCATCTACCTATGGCGTTTACTACACGATGGGGTCCTCCTGGCAGTTCAAGACCTGGTTTGCCTGTGAACCGGTTTGCTCGATGAAAAATGTAATAGATAGGGTTATTTCATTTCAGTTTTTTTGTAAAGGCTCATCCCGATCCATTAATCCTTTATTTATTACATGCGATGTATATTTTTTATATGTCATATGGTATGCACATATAATAAATCCCACCTTAGGTTATGCAATGGTCATGCATCATCTCTTTATTGTAATTGTTATAATTTAGAGAAGCATGATTTAAATTATGTAAGAGCATGCTCATGCATCATATAATATAAGAGTTATATTTATGCATGCATAAAAAGTATTGACATGCATCATCTTTATATTATAACTATTATAGTATAAGGGTGAATGATAGCATGTTTGCTTGGTTGTTACGCGTTATATAAAAGTTATATATAGTAATGACCGAAATTGCATGAAGCATGACACATAGGTTACTTTATATATGTTATAAATGACGTTGTGCGCAATGGTTTTAGTTGTTTCTTTTTAAAAGTTAAAGAGAAATTAGAACTAAAAGAAACAAGAAAGACATGCATACTCACCTAGGTTTAATTCACCGTTTTAAAGTGTTTAAAACTTGGATCACATAGACCTAAGATCACGGTTCTAACACGATTAGCAACTCTAAGGATTTAATCTTTTAATCATTTTAATAGGATTAAATTGGCTAAAAAGGTTAAAGTGTAGCAAATCTATCTATAAGGGACCTTTTGTCTGAGGCGGGTTCTGTCACACCCCCTCCCTAGCCTTAGCCCCCAAGACTTGGAAGGGAGCGTGAGGGTACACCAGTAGTATTCTAAGACAACATTTAAATTTAACATTTCCCCCTTATCTATTAAGACTTCAACATGTTTACAACCTGTCTCTTATACACATCTAGATGTGTATAAGAGACAGCCTTTTGTCTGAGGCGGGTTCTGTCACACCCCCTCCCTAGCCTTAGCCCCCAAGACTTGGAAGGGAGCGTGAGGGTACACCAGTAGCTGTCTCTTATACACATCTAGATGTGTATAAGAGACAGGCTTTGCTACCTGGGGGAGGGATATAAGAAAACATTTGGAAGAGTGTGAGCTACTAAGCCCAGTGAGTGGTGCTTTTAAAATAATAATCACTTTGCAAAACATATTTTTGGGAAGTCAATCACATAATCATAATTCCAATATAATTTAGGCATGATCATGTGTACATTCATTCAATCATCATCCTCCAGTTCCATGCTATCGTGACATGCTCATATCATGGACACATTAATAACAACTTTTTATAGAAACTTTCCTATAACCCACTTTTCCCGCCAATGTGCATATCGACAATTCTTTTCCTGCTAGTCATGCTTAGGTAACTTGACTATATTTCCCGCCAGTTGTCACCGACTATTATTTCCCGCCGACCGAGGCCGACTATATTTTTCCATCAAGCACCTTTTATTAAGCATACTAACTTATGTAGTCTAGGATAATCTCAGTTTCCATAGAAATTTCACAAACAATATCAAGGCAAACAACATAACGTTATAAGCATGCATTTTGCACTTACACATGCATTTATCCACATATCAACTCATAAAACTAAGTAAGCACTCACCGCAAGCAAGTTTTTCCACTAAAATTCACCTTGAGGATACCTTCCTGAGAATTCCTCCATATCAATGAAAATTCCTCAATTAATACTTGTTATATCAATAAATAATTTCAAAATAGCCAAAATATCATTATATAATGAAATTACCAGCTTACTCTACTCCAATTTAGCCAAAATCCTCAAATTAGCCTCTTTAAAGGTTATTTAGATCGTGGTAGGCAGCTGGGCGTTTGGGTAGTAGGTAGGGTGGGCGTGCTGTGCTGCACAGGGGGTTGACGCGTTGGGCGTGCATTGCACTCGGCGTGATGCATAGCATGGGGAAGGCAACTACACTAGGTTAGCGTGCGGGATGCGTCGAGCGAGGCGTGCGGATGGACGCAGCGCTGCGAGGTGTGTGCGCAGGGTGAGGGTTGGCTATGCGTCCGGCTGACTCAATGCCTTACCAACGCAACTTTTGTTTCTTTTGATCTCCAATCAATTTGGCAGCCTAATAACTCAAACGTAACTCTATAAATATGCTCTCAACACAAGATTTAGGTGATGGTATGCATAAATTCCTCTTGTCCAACCCTTCTATTTATAGCCATTCCAAACTCACCCCATGGTGACAACTCAACTCTCATTTGTCTCACTTTGGAGCTGCCAACACTTAATCTACCCAGCCTAGCCTTGAGTTGCTCTCATCTCAGCTTGCCAGCCAAAATCTCCTTTTTTGCATGAAATCTCCTTCACCCACCTCCTGCTTGGGGTGATAAGACTTCAATTGCATGAAATCTCCTTTGTTCACCTCCTACTAGAACTTTATGTGATCCTCCTTTTGCCACCTAAATCACCTAAATACTTAACATATTTCTTTATTTAAATTGTTTAAGACTTATGCTCGTATACCATTGGCATCTTCCCTTGAAGTTTCTCATCAATTAGCCTTACCTTTTATCCTTAACGCATAGCAACTCACTTTTCCTTCATCAAAGTCCCACTTAGCCATCATATGAGTCGGCCATCACCAACGCATAGGGTGGTCGCTCACCCTCGACGCATGGCTTGCTAGGTGTATGCCTTGCTCAGGCTACTAAGCATGGATGCACGGTGCTGACATCGACGCATGGGCATGCGCTTAGGCGCTTGCGTGCTTGGCCGCATAAGCATGCTCGACCGTATGGGCGTGCCTCGCCGCATGGGGTTACTGATATCCCCATACCCCCCCCACGCCGCTAGAGCCCCAACCCACCGTGCCCCCAGATTATCCAATGACGACACCTATCGATCGCATCCACCCGGACCTACCTTTAACCCCATGCCGTTATTTGTTTATGAAGCGCTACGCACCAATTTGAGGCCCCAGCCACCCGCGCCACCCACCCACAGACTAGACGATACCTGACCTATTCGCGCCCATGCTTGTGGTGCATAATGCAGCGGCAGAGCTGGCCAGCCCTGCGCCCGCCGGGCGGCCACGTCATGGACTCTGCGCACCTTACCCCAATAAGCTCACAAGCCCCCCTCGCCCCCCCCCGCTCGCACGTTAGCGCATCAATGCATGGCTGCTCGGCAAATCTCGCAGGCATTCACACAATAGGATTGGCTTCGCCCGCGTTGGCCGTTTGAACCGCATAGGCAGGCGTGTCGACATACACTATCGAGCGCATGGGCTGCGCACCGCTTTGAATCTGGCTGGTTGCGCTTGTGCCCTCGACGGCATGGTGACTTGCGCACTGGGGCCATGGCGCTGTGCGCTGTGGCCTTGACGCATGGGTTGTGCGCCTAGCTATGGCTTCACTTCAACTCATGCTTCCTCCACATGTTCTTGGCACGGATCCTAATAATGTATGCACGCTGTCGCTATGCAACCCTTAGCCATTTTTTTTCAAGTCTTCTTGCTTCCATCCTCCATGCATTCTTGTGTCCCACATGTTTTAAGCCTTTCATAGGCGTTTGGACCTTTGGTCACCTTTTTGGATAATTTTAATGTTTTCCACCCTTTGTTCTAATATCTTTACTTAGGATTTTTCTTCTCTATTTAACCTCCCACTTTAGATTTAGTGTTAGGGTCTTATATTTACCACCCCCTTAAAATAATTTTGTCCTCAAAATTAAACGAAACTTAATTTACAACATAAATTTTATTTAATAGTTTGCCTCATACAATTTTATTATACCACGACTTTTATTCTAGTCTTCTAAAACTTTCTCTTTCCCTTTTCCCATAACCGACATATTGTCTTCCCTATCTTGAGTTAGTCCATATAGTTTCTCCAACGTCATTTTTCCTGTTTTCTCTTTTCTTCCTCCTATAGTTCGTCCTTCCACAATCGTCGTTGATCTTCCTCCCGGGTTGTTTGGTGGTTGTACATTTCCAGTATCCATCAACTGAGGACATTCTCGTTTAAAGTGTCCTGGTCTGCCACACTTAAAACATGTGTGTGACCGTTCTTGGGTTTGTTCCCAACATCTTCCCCAGTGATATTTATTACAGATCGGGCATCTTGGTTTTTGGTTAACGTTCATCATTGACTCCTTTATTTGGCTCTCCCTTTCAGGGTCTGCTTTAGTGTTGGTAACTCCTCTTCTTTTCCATCCACTTCTGCTTCTACTCTGGGGGTAAAATTTCTTGGTTCTTCCCTCTACCCCTGACTCATTGATGAGTCTCTTTCCGGTCTTTCTTCTTTCGCCGTTAAACTTCTTTCTACTCTCATCGTGGCTTCTATTAGTTTTGAAAATTCTCCCCATTCTGCAATTGTTGTAACAGGAGTTCGAATATCTTGTCTTAATCCTGTTTCAAACCTCCGACAACATTCTTTTTCATCCACCACTATATTTAAACCATACTTGGATAACTCCGTATACTTTAATTCATACTCCGCTACAGTCATGTTTCCCTGCATGAGCTGTAGGAATTCATCTTGTTTCATATCCCTGAATGATCGGGGATAGAATCTTTCGAAAAATGCTTTTTGAAACTCCTCCCAACATATTTCTTCTTGATCGCCCCTCCTATTCTTTAGTAGCTTCCACCAATTTTCTGCCTGTTTTTGCAGTAAGAATGTGGCAAGACTTACCTTACGGTTTTCAGGACAACTCAACACCTCGAAACATTTTTCTATTTGATTCATCCATGCTTTTGCATCTGCAGGATCCTTTGTTCCTTCAAAGTTTGTGGCTCCCAATGCCTTTAATCGTTCTATCCCATATTTCTTTTCGAAATCAGGTTGTATATTTTCTAAGCTTGTTTGAAGTCTTTGGGTGAATTTATCCATTTTTTCTTCCTCCCTGGATTTTTCTTTTGGATGGCTTGAGGCACTTTCACTTTCATTCCCAAAGGGTTACCCGGTTCTACGTTTTCCACTTCTCAGCATTTTGTCTACAATCATTCACATATAAATTAGACATATGTTGTACTATTTTTATTTATGAACATTGTTGCTATTTACATTAGTCGTTTTCTTCAGTCTACATAGTTACTTGTTTACTCACTCTCTGGTAGTCGTAAGTTTTCAAAGTTAAGGCGCATCCTCTCATTTCTCCATACACACCTATCTTAACACATGTCCTATTTCCTTACAGAAAATACAAAATTTATAGGATTCCGCGTTGTTAGAGTCATAAGTGGGCTGTTCCTCGAATTCAATCACGATACGTCGAGGAATATCCTTCTTTGCTGCACGCGCCCATTCTTGGCCCACCGTTAGTTTAGGCAATATGTTATTACTTCCTGAACTCAAACCTCCGGCCAATTCTCGTTGATATTTTTCCTGAATCTCTCTTGTTTTTCTCTAAAAAGTATAACAATTTTTGCGGATATGGCCAACCTTGCCACACCCATAGCAAATTCCGGTCCCTTTCAGACACAGACCGCTATGATTTTTACCACATTGTGGACATCCCATGTTAGTTCGGGATCCCACTAAATTTGCATTGTTCAAGGTAATAGGATATTCAGTATTATTGATTATACTATTCTCAGATCTTTCAGGGTTTTCCACTAGGCTAGCGCCGCGTCTCCAGCTTGCATTCCGGAGTCATTCCACCACCAGTCTTGTCTGCTCGGATTCATTTCCTACAATGGACATTATTCAGGTTATTACATAATAATTTCTTTATTTTCACTTTCCCTTTCTTATGTTTTCTTATGTCCACTTATTATTCCTTATTTCTTTTTCCTAACCTTTCCTAATTCTACTTTAGGTTTTCATAGTATATTTCGTTATATTTATTTCTTTTTAGGTTTTGACCTAGCCTATCTTTTAATATTATCTGGCTTCCCTACCTTAGGTAAGCTTTTTTCTGGTGCCTCTTTGGCTTTAACCTATCCCTTTTTCCTTTACTTTTCCTAGATTCTATTTATATTTATGCTAGACTCAATTTTTTCCCAGGTTTTACATAAACCTTTGTTCTGATACCAAGCTGCCACACCCCTTGTTTAGCCTTAGCCCCCAAGACTTGGAAGGGAGTGTGAGGGTACACCAGTAGTATTCCAAGACAACATTTAAATTTAACATCCCCCCCCCTCTTATCTATTAAAGACTTTAACCTGCTTACAACACTCTATCTAACCTGTCTCTTATACACATCTAGATGTGTATAAGAGACAGTTGCATCCCCCTCCCTAGCCTTAGCCCCCAAGACTTGGAAGGGAGTGTGAGGGTACACCAGTAGTATTCCAAGACAACATTTAAATTTAACATTTCCCCCCTATCTATTAAAGATTTCAACATGTTTACAACACTCTATCTAACTTTCATACACATAGTTCAATTTCCTATATTCTTTATTACATGATCCGAGCCGTGCCCTGAGAATTTACCAAGTCCTGGTGTGATGGTGTTAGTAGACTCCTTCCTGAACGCTTCGCTTTGCTACCTGGGGGGGGATATAAGAAAACATTTGGAAGAGTGTGAGCTACTAAGCCCAGTGAGTGGTGCTTTTTAAAATAATAATCACTTTGCAAAACATATTTTTGGGAAGTCAATCACATAATCACAATTCCAATATAATTTATGCATGATCATGTGTACATTCATTCAATCATCATCCTCCAGTTTCATGCCATACGTGGCATGCTCATATCATGGACACATTATCAATCATAACAACTTTTTATGGAAACTTTCCTATAACCCACTTTCCCCACCAATGTGCACATCGACAATTCTTTTCCTGCTAATCATGCTTAGTTAACTTGACTATATTTCCTATCGGTCGTCACCGACTATTATTTCCCGCCGACCGAAGCCGACTATATTTTCCCGCCAAACACCTTTTATTAAGCATGTTAACTTATGTAGTCCGGGTATAATCTCAGTTTCCATAGAAATTTCACAAACAATATCATGGCAAACAAAATAACATCATAAGCATGCATTTTGCACTTACACATTCATTTATCCACATATCAATGTATAAAACTAAGTAAACACTCACCGCAAGCAAGTTTTTCCACTAAAAATCACCTTGAGGATACCTTTCTGAGAATTCCTCCATATCAATGGAAATTCCTCAATTAATACTTCTTATATGAATAAAAAATATCAAAATAGCCAAAATACCATTATATAATGAAAATGCCAACTTACTCTACTCCAATTTAGCCAAAATCCTCAAATTAGCCTCTTTAGAGGTTATTTGGATCGTGGTAGGCAGTTGGCCATTTGGGCAGTAGGTAGGGTGGGTGTGCTGTGCCGCACAGGGGGTTGACGCGTTGGGCGTGCGTTGCACTGGGCGTGATGCGTCGCACAGGGAAGGCAGCAGCGCTGGGCTAGCGCACGGGATGCGTCGAGCGAGGCGTACTGGATGGATGCAGTGCTGCGAGGCGTGCACACAGGGTGTGGGCTGGCTGTGCGTCCGGCTGACTCAAAGCCTTACCAACGCAACCTTTGTTTCTTTTGATCTCCAATCAATTTGGCAGCCTAATAACTCAAACGTAACTCTCTAAATATGCTTTCAACACAAGATTTAGGTGATGGTATGAATAAATTTCTCTTGCCCAACCCTTCTATTTATAGCCATTCCAAACTCACCCCATGGTGACAACTCAACTCCCATTTGTCTCACTTTGGAGCTGCCAACACTTAGTCTACCCAGCCTAGCCTTGAGTTGTTCTCATCTCAGCTTGCCAGCCAAAATCTCCTTTTTTGCATGAAATCTCCTTCACCCACCTCCTGCTTGGGGTGATAAGACTTCAATTGCATGAAATCTCCTTTGTTCACCTCCTACTAGAACTTTATGTGATCCTCCTTTTGCCACCTAAATCACCTAAATACTTAACATATTTCTTTATTTAAATTGTTTAAGACTTATGCTCGTATACCATTGGCATCTTCCCTTGAAGTTTCTCATCAATTAGCCTTACTTTTTATCCTTAACACATAGCAACTTACTTTTCCTTCATCAAAGTCCCACTTAGCCATCATATGAGTCGGCCATCACCAACGCATAGGGTGGTCGCTCACCCTCGACGCATGGCTTGCTAGGTGTGCTTGCTCAGCCTACTAAGCATGGACGCATGGCGCTGACCATCGACGCATGGGCGTGCTGCCTAGGCACTTGCGTGCTTGGCCGCATAAGCATGCTCGGCCGTGTGGGCGTGCCTCGCCGCATGGGCGTGCTTCGCCATAGCGCATCAACGCATGACTGCTCGACAAACTCGGCAGCACTTCGACACATAGGATGGCTTGCCCGCTTGCCTGTTCGACGCATAGGCAGGGCGCTCGGCATACACTATCGACGCATGGCCTATGCGCTTGATGCATGGCCTGTGCGCTTGTCCTCGACGCATGGACTGCGCACTTGGTACATTGCCTGTGCGCTTGGCCTCGACGCATGGGCTGCTTGCCTACCATGCTCACTCGATGTATGCTTCCTGCCCATGTCCGCATGGCTCATGTATGCCTTTGCGTTGGTTGTATGCAACCCTTAGCCATTTTTTTCAAGTCTTGTTGCTTTCATCCTCCATGCATTCTTGTGTCCCACATGTTTTAAGTCCTTCATAGGTGTTTGGACCTTTGGTAATCTTTTTGGATAATTTTAATGTTTTCCACCCTTTGTTCCAATATCCTTACTTAGTATTTTTCTTCTCTATTTAACCTCCCGCTTTAGATTTAGTGTTAGGGTCTTACAGGTTTTGTCTAAGCTGGGGTATTTAAGTTGACGGAAACGTAACACCCCTACCTGGGAACTTACCTGGAAAGGAGATTAGATAGATTTGATGTATGCATGCAAGTTAAGGACAATCCATTAAAGTGTTTAAATGTGACTACTTGAACTTGTTCATATTTCATAGACAAACGTTGTTTATGAGCAGAGTTTAAAAAGATGACTTAGATTAAAATCAGTAGCCGAATTGTCTAGGTTAATGAACCCCTAGGTAGAACATTCAGTGGGAGGTACTGGGGGCATGAGATGCTTCACTTAAACCTTTCATGTTTCTCTTAAATAGTTCACCCGTGAGATCTACTATCGGCCTCGCGGCCCCTTTGGCGTGTCCCCCTAACGGATGGTGTTTAGGTAGGTCAATATCAAGGTGGATGGAGAGAGTGTTCATAGCAAGTGGGAGCGGGAAGTGCGATAGCATATCCCTCGATTTCCCTCGTTAGGTTGAATAAAGTTACTGCGTATCATCTCGAGGCACCCTAGGAATGTCCCCCCTAAAGGATGGCAGTTTTGCACGTTTCTTTATTTGATCTCCTATAAGAGGATACGGTAACTTAGTCTCTTGTACTAATATACTTTTTCCCTATGGTGGGCTCATTAGAGCAGGACTCTGGCACCAAAAGTGAGAGGTCACACTTACACGGAATTGTTAAAAGTTAACAGTTTTGAACTGAAAAATGGTGGCTATTAGGTTCAGTTCTAAGAGTTGGTTCTGCCTAATGGTTGAGAATGTCTCATCCCAGTGAAGGGGCAACTGATCACCCCACCGGTGATGTTTGTCCTGCCTCACTAGGGCATTATTGCAAAATAGAAGTCTATATCTTAGGGTACTTGAAACTGTTTTGCAAAACTGATTGGTTTAAAAGTGGTTTAGCAAAAATCTAATAAAATTTTGTTCCGTATTTTCAAGCAACGTTTTCAAAATGGCAACAGCCACGTTGGCATTATTAAGCGCCGAAAAACTTACTGGCGTATTTTGCAACATGGAAACACATGATCACGACGATCCTGATCATCCTATTTCAGCTTTCACGGAGGCTTTTCCTCATATTCCAGCTCTTAATGCTGCTCGAATGTTTGGAAGGCTACGAGCAATGGACAAGGGCGAATAAGAAGGCTGATCCTACATCTTGGCAAGTCTTTCTGAAGTCTTGGCCAAGAAACATGAGCCTATGGTCTCAGCGCGTGAGATCATGGAGTCCCTACGGGGGATTTTTGGATAACCGTCTGAACAGCTTATGCATGAGGCTCTAAAATACATATTCAACTCCAAAATGGAAGAAGGCACCTCTGTTCGTGAACATGTGCTTAACATGATGGTCCACTTTAATGTGGCGAAGTTGAATAGGTCTACCATCGATGAAGGCAGGCAGGTTAGCATAATCCTGCATTCTTTGCCGGAGAGCTTCTTGCATTTTGTTAGCAATGTGATTCTTAACGAAGTGAAATATAACCTTACAACTCTCCTCAACGAGTTTGCAGACCTACCATATTACTGAGAAGTAAGAAGAGGAACAAGGCTTAGGCAAATCTTGCTTCATCCTCCAGAATGTTCCATAGAGGTTCGACCTCAAGAATGAAGTCTGCACCTTCTACTTCTAACTCTGTAAAAGGGAAGAAGAAGAAGGGTGGTAAGGGAAAAGGGGAAAGGAAAAACAAAAACCTTCTGCTACACCCACCACCTGTCACCCCAAGGAGGCGTCCACAAGTTGCTAAGGGAAAGTGTTTCCACTGCAACCAAGATGGACACTGGAAGAGGAATTGTCCTTGGTATCTAAAAGAGAAGAAAACAGCTAAGGCTAAGGCCAAGGCCGATAAAGGTAAATGTGATTTACTTGTACTCGAAATTTGTTTAGTGGAGAATGATGATTCTGCCTGGATAATTGATTCGGGCGCCACAAATCATGTTTGTTTTTCCTTTCAGGGGATTAGATATTGGCGACAGTTGGAGGCTGGTGAGATGACGATGCGAGTAGGCACCAGGCACGTTGTCTTAGCTGTGGCAGTAGAAGGACTACAGTTAGCTTTACAGAATAGGTTTCTTATTTTAAATGATGTATATATTATTCCCGAACTAAAAAGGAAACTTATTTCTGTAAAGTGTTTATTGCAATGTAAATATATTGTCTCTTTTAATGTGGATAAAGCGTTTATCCATAATGATGGTGTTTTTATTTGTACAGCAAATCTGGAATCGAATTTATATGTGCTAAGGCCATTAGCCATTAATTCCCTCCATAATACTGAATTGTTTAGAACTGTCGTAACTCAATCAAAACGTCGATGAATTTCTCCAAAAGAAAACGTCCAACTTTGGCATCTTCGTTTAGGGCACATCAATCTCAATAGGATTGAGAGATTGGTGAAGAATAAACTTCTAAGTGAGTTAGAAGAAAATTTTTTACCAGTGTGTGAATCTTGCCTTGAGGGTAAGATGAATAAATGACCTTTTATAGGAAAAGGTTAAAGAGCCAAGGAGCCTCTTGAGTTAGTACATTCTGATCTTTGTGGTCCTTTGAACGTGCGAGCCCGAGGTGGCTATAAGTATTTTATCAGTTTCATTAATGATTACTCAAGGTACGGTATTGTTGGAAAAATAGGCATGCGCAGCGGAAATGAGCATAAATTTTACTCTAATTGCACAAAAAAACATACAACCCTAAATTAATTAATTAGGGTTTTTTTTAAATATTACCTTTGAAGCTCCCGAAACTCTTCTATCTCCACTTGAACACGAACCGGACAACCACTAGAGCTGACCTACTATCCTCTAGATTCAGAACTGGGTTGTGGGACCTGATGAATGAAGAACCTGAGAGAAAGAAAGAGATGGAAATAGAAGACGAATTTTTGGGTTGGGTTTAGGTTTTGAATTTTTCTCAAAAAATGGTGATTTTTCCTTCCAAAATTTAGAAACCAATTTTGCAAAATGTCAAAATTCTTTCACTAAATTGAAATCCCAAATTTATAGAAAAAAACCATGCAAAATTGCATGAAACAAATTCATAAAAACCCAACACCTCAAAATCTACTATCTAAGTGGGCTTGATTTCTCCACTATAAGCCAACACCTAGCCCACTATCTTGTTAGTGGAATTATCCAACAAAAGTTTGGATTTTCCCACTAACTTTAGTCAAAGGGCAAAATAGTCATTTTGTCAAAGTCAAACTTTGACCAAAAAGTCAACATTTTGACTTTTTATGATTTTTTTTCTCGTGTTGACTAATTTTGACCTCCCGAGCATGAATCCGCATTCAATTTCTCAAAATTCAAATCACATTTGAATATAAGGTCGGTCAAAGTTTGACTTTTCAAAGTAAAAAATCAACTCTTTGACTTTTTACATCTTTGACCATTACCATTATTTTCGAGCTTCCGAATATGAACGTATTCTTGATATTTAAATCACATTTAAACATTAAAGTTGTATCTCTAAACTGAAAAACCGACCACTATATCACATATACTTGTCGGTTTCTCTCTCTTCACCTAATTCGAACAATTCGAATTATTCTATCATACTGTTCTAAGTTTATTCCATATGAGCTAGTAAGGGAACCTAATGAACCTAGAGATCATGAGCTCTAACGATCTGAGATTAGCTAACTAAACTCTTTAGATGGATCTAATCAACATTCGTTAACTCACGGGTCATTCTACTATATTCCCGTAGTTGCACTCCCCTCACTATAGATATATTTGTGTCCATACGATATAACCATGATTAGTAAGCTAATCCTTTACAGGTTATTCGTAATCTCGACTGGGTCATAAAAAACGTTTTACCCCCGAGACTACATCTTATTCCTTAAGTTCCACTGATCCTCTAATGAACAGTTGGTTTAAGGTCCAACCTATAAACCGAACCCCTCTCGGGCCAAAGAGAGGGTGGGGCCCTTTGTTCAAGACCTGGATTTAGAACTAAAAGGAACAACCTATTTACTATCCCCATAACAGGTAGGAGTGAATTCCGTCTTGCACCCTATGTTCCCAGCTATTCACCTGATCTTACCTCTGAAATGGGAGGCTTGTTGGGCCAACGATAATGAACTGCCCTCACCTATGAAGATCTAAGGATAATTCTGAGTGAACAGGAGTTCATAGTTAGCTCAGGATTAAGATTAAGTTACCTAGATCATCAATTAACGAAATAGTCAGTTTTATACATTAAACGGCGTTTAGAACGTAAAAAGTGACTATTTCATGGTTCAATCTTATGTAAACTCTTTACATAGGATGCCCCAATTTTCATGTCTTCACATGAACGGTTTAGGATCACATCGTTTGTACTAACTACAAAATGGACCGCATCCATAGTGTCCCCAGAATAAGGCGTCCAATCTTATTCATATACTATAGACCATTTTGGCTATATATTTGAACTTGATCCACATTTATGTCACTACATAAAGTTCAAACTTAAACTTAATAGCCTCGGATCCTTAATTTATTGGATTCATGAATATAGAATTTAAATTTACTAAAGATTTTCAATAACAGCTTTATTGAACAAGAATATGATATTACAAACTACGAGGTTTAGGACACAAAATCCAACAAACTCCCACTTGGATTAAAACTCCTATTAGGATCAAACAATGTTGAATTTAACTGTGAGAAATTAATATTACATATGACTACAGTAAACATATGAATACAATAAACTAGGGCATTCACGCCCAACATAATCTCCCATTTGTCCTAGTTTAGAAACACCGCAGACCTAAACTCTGTAGGTGACCCTCAAAAACTTTAGCCGTGACGGTTTTTGTAAAAGGATCGACAATTTTTTGTTCAGAAGGTATCTGGGTCACTACAACGTCACCACAGTGTACAATTTCCCGGATAAGGTGGTACTTGTGTTCGATGTGCTTTCCCCGCTTATGGCTTCGAGGTTCTTTTGAATTTGCAACTGCACCACTATTGTCAGAATACAAGGTGATGGGTAGATGCATTTTTGGAACAACTTCCAAATCTTTCAAGAATTTCCTCAGCCATATTGCTTCTTTTGCTGCTTCGCAAGCAGCTACGTATTCAGCTTCCATTGTGGAGTCAGCTATACAGGTCTGTTTTACGCTTCTCCACACTACTGCTCCTCCGTTAAGAGTGAACACTGATCTAGATGTAGACTTCCTAGCATCTTTATCAATTTGGAAATCAAAGTCAGTGTATCCAGTAAGGATCAGATCCTTAGCACTATACACGAGCATGTAGTCCCTAGTTCTTTTGATATACTTTAAGATGTTCTTAACGACAGTCCAATGATCACGTTCAGGATTAGACTGATATCTACTGACGATCCCTACTGAGTAGCATATGTCAGGTCTAGTACAAAACATTGCATACATCAAGCTTCCAACTACGGAGGCATAAGGAATATTTCTCATATTCGCAACTTTTTGAGGTGTCTTAGGACATTGTTCATTTGACAGATGAATTCCATGTCTGAAAGGCAACAGACCCTTTTTGGAATTCTGCATTTTATATCTAGAAAACATTTTGTCTATATAAGATGCTTGAGACATGGCTAGTGTCCTATTCTTGCGATTCCAAACAATTTGGATCCCAAGAATATACTGCGCATTTCCTAAATCTTTCATTTGGAATTGTGTATCTAGCCATTGCTTGATGTCAGTAAGATATCCTACATCATTCCCAATGAGCAGAATATCATTGACATATAAAACCAAGAACATTACAACAGAATTAGCGATTTTTTGTAAACACAAGGCTCGTCAACATTCTGTTCAAAGCCATAAGATTTGATTGCAGTATCAAACCTTATATTCCAGGATCTAGAAGCTTGTTTTAATCCATCAATGGATTTCTCAAACTTACAAACCTTTTGTTCTTGACCCTAAACTATAAACCCCTCTAGTTGAACCATATAGATACTCTCTTCAAGATTGTCATTCAAAAAGGTTGTCTTGACATCCATTTTCCAAATTTCATAGTCATAAAAAGTTGCAATGGATAAGAGTATTCTTATCGACTTTAACATGGCAATGGGAGAGAAAGTTTCTTCATAGTCCACTCTCACTCTCTGGGTATAACCCTTTGCCACAAGTCAAGCCTTAAAAGTTTGCACTTTACCAGCTTGATCTCGTTTTCTCTTGTAGATCCATTTGCAACCAATTGGTTTCACATCACTTGGTTTATCTACAAGAGTCCAGACTAAATTAAAGTACATTGACTCCATTTCGAGGTCCATAGCTTTTATCCACTGGTCACGGTCCACATTATTCATTGCTTGTTTATAGGTCAATGGATCCTCTACACCGTCATCAAGTATGATGATTTGAGCTTCAGCTAAACCCAAATAGTGGTCAGGCTGATGAACAACTCTCCCATTATGTCGAGGCACTCTCAACTCTTAAGAAGGATGTGACTGACCAGAAATACTAGCTTTATCTACTACTTTAGTAGATGAACTAGGTATATTTGTAGCGTCTTTTGAAATTTCTTTCACCACTATTTTACTGTGTGGTTGATGATTTCTAATGTGGCCTTCCTCTAAGAATGTGGCATTTGTTGATACAAATACCTTGTTTTCTTTAGGATGATAAAACATACCACCCTTTGTTTCCTTTGGATAACCTACAAATAGGCATAATTTTGTACAATGTTCCAATTTCTTGGGATTTTGTACCAACACATGTGCTGGGCAACCCTAAATTCTAAAGTGACATAAACTACTTTTATGCCCTTTCCATAGCTCATAAGGTGTTTTTGAAACACTTTTAAGGGAACGTTTTTCAAAATACGGACAGCGGATTCAAGTGCATATCCCCAAAAGGAATCAGGCAATTGAGCATAACTCATATAGAGCGAACCATATCTAATAAGGTTTGGTTTCTTCTTTCTGATACACCGTTCTGCTGAGGCGTACTAGGTGCAAAGAGTTGTTACTGGATCCTGTTTTCTATCAAATAGTCTTGGAATCATTTGTCCATATACTCTCCACCTCGATCTGATCGAAGTGTCTTTATTATTTTACCTAATTTCTCAACTTTAGCCTTATATTCTTTGAAATTTTCAAGAGAATCAAACTTGTGATGAAGCAGGTAAACATGACCATACCTTGAATAATCATCAATAAAACTGATGAAATATTCATACCCACCTCAAGCCTTGACATTCATTGGTCCACAAAGGTCCGAATGTACGAGCTCTAAGGGTACTTTGGCTCTGAGACCTTTTCCAGTAAAAGATCTCTTAGTCATTTTTCCTTCAAGACAGGATTCACATGGAGGTAAAGAGTTATCTTCTAACTGACTTAAAAGTCCACTCTTGACCAGTCTCCCAATCCTATTAAGATTTATGTGACTAAGTCTTAGGTGCCATAGATAGGCGTTGAAAGAAACCTTTTGTTTTTTTATTTTGAGTTTCTAATGTTCTAAACATTTCAGTACTTAAAACAAAATTTGCTCTAGTTGGTCTTAACTTATATAAGTTATCTTCAAGTGTAGCAGAACAAATTTGAATACCATTACAAAAAATGAATGCTTCATTTATATTAAAATATATTGTATATAATTGTTCTATAATACAAGCGATAGATATCAAATTCCTTTTCATAATAGGTGCACGCAAAACATTTTTAAGTACTAGATATCTATCTTCAAAAAACAACTTCAGATCTCCCACTGCTTTAGCTGAGACAACCTCTCCTGTTCTAACTTTAAGGGTTATCTCACCTTCTTCAAGCTTTTTCCAAGAACTAGTTTCCTGAAACGAGAAACAAATATGATTAGTGGCTCCTGAATCTAGTATACAGGTTGAAGTATCATATTCCACTAAACATGTTTGAACGACCAGTAAATCATATTTACCTTGTGCCGTTTTCTCAACTTTCTTCTCTGCAAGGTACTTCGGGCAATTTCTCTTCCAATGCCCGTTTTGGTTACAGTGGAAGCATTTTCCTTTATCTGTATCCTTCTTTCCCTTTCTTATCTTAGGAGCCTGCCCTTTTCCCTTCTTTTTCATTTGAGCTTTAGAGGGTCCAGCTTTTTTTTTAGAGGATGATCCTCTTATAAATTTTTCCTTAGTGGTAGCAACATTTGTTTCCACTTCCTTCCCCTTACCTAAAGTAAGGTTTTGGAATCACAGGCGCTCGTTAAGAAGGGTAGTGAGGTTAAATTTTATCTTATTTAAAGACGCATTTATCTCAAAAGGTATAAAACTCTTCGGAAGAGATTGTAAGATAAAGCTAACCTGATTAGCCTCATCAATGGGTCCGCTGTTTACTTCAGTGATATTGAAGTACATAATCATGTCTAGGACATGTTCTCTAACAGAGGTCCCCTCCTTCATCCGCTTTGTGTAAATGTGCTTAATTGCCTCGTGTCTAAGGGACCATGATGGTTGCCCAAACATTTCTCTTAATGAATCTATTATCTCTTTAGCCATAGCTAAGGATTCATGTTTCTTTGCCAAAACATCAAACATGCTAGCAAGAATGTAAACGGGCCTTTTCATTGGCTTTGACCCATCGATCATATGCTTCCCGAATAGTTCGGTTAGCATTTAAGGCTGGAGCTTGAGGACATTCCTCAGTTAAGACCAGTATTATGTTTTGATTTCCATGTCGAATAATTATCGTTGTTTAGTTTCTCGGAAGCTAAGAGTTGAATTATTGAGCTATTCATTCTGAAAAATATAAACATATTCTTTTAGAAAAACTATAATCACAAATAAACCAATTTAATTTAGCAAAAACTAATAACGTACCCTTCATTATTATATTTTGCAACGATATTGAGTAACCTCCATTGAAGGGTGGTCGATTATTCCTCTTTTGAACAAAGACAATCTTGACTAGATGCTAACCCCAGAATAACTCTTTATTCTTATAGCACTTTAGTTATCGCTACTTTGGTCGAGAATATACTAACATCTTAGTAATTCTTGTAAGTGTAACCTTCCATTTTTGGATTTCAGAAATCAGAATCAACATGCTCCCGAAAGTGGAAAGTCAATATGAAAATTGATCTAAGAGAGCCTATCTAGATTTGGAGTTCGCGGTGTTCCGGATCCTATAATACAACCCTTCGAAGGGAAAGGTCGCTCCAGGGCAGACAAGCAGGCGCATTATAGGAATCTCACAATGTGACCTAATAGAAGAGACCGTGGGATTTGTTGTTACATACCCCTCACCCACTTACTATGAACTACTTCCCCTATTCACCTTGATATTGATCTGTGCAAACACTTTTCGAAGGGAATTTGCTCCTAAGCACAGCCCAAAGCCCTGCATGGACCTCACGATGTGAACTCTTAGGGACGTTAGAGCTAAAAGTACACTACTTCTCTCTAGCTGAAGTGTTCTATAACGGTTTAGGGTATATAAAAAAATACTTAGAGATATATTTCGGCTAAATTAAACTTATCCTAAGTCTAGGTGATAGATCCATGTATAGCCTGTCTCTTATACACATCTAGATGTGTATAAGAGACAGGCCCAAAGCCCTGCATGGACCTCACGATGTGAACTCTTAGGGACGTTAGAGCTAAAAGTACACTACTTCTCTCTAGCTGAAGTGTTCTATAACTGTCTCTTATACACATCTAGATGTGTATAATTTAAATCTATATGGCATACTATATGCACAACAAGATTCAAAATTTAATTAAAACATACATCAACATGTATAATTAATTAAACACCCTAAAATGGATTGGTTTTGGCTCTTAAATTAAGCTAACAACTAAATTATTACAATAATAATTTGGTGTAGTACAAAAAACCACTCTCGAACCAGCTTCAAACACCTTTGAATCAACTTGAACCGGCCAAAAAACTATCGAACCGGCCCAAAAACTCCAAAAACCAGGTTGAACCGGTCAAACCAGCTCAACTAGACCGGTCCAGACCGTCTGGACCGGCTAGTCAACGCTTGCAGGGGCGGTCAATAAACACTAGAGCACGGGTCGGCTAGAGCGGGCGGACTGTAGGAGTAGGATCCGGGTGGGGCAGGCGTGCGTGCGAGAAACCGGGTCAGAGCACTGCTCAGGCCGGGTCTGGGAGCACTCTCTCGGGTCTAGTGGCTATTTTGGGTTTGTGAGCCATTTTTCTCCAAATTTGAAGCTGTCCTCCTTCCCGGAACCGAGCAATTACAGCCTAATTTCAACTTTAATAACTCTAGCAAATTTACAGACCCTTTGCCACACAATAATGCTCATAAACATGCGAGCAATTACAAATTAATACTACAAAAAAAAAAAACTTAATTTAATTGCCAAAACCTAAAAACCATTTTAGTCTACAATCTCAATTTTATCTAATAAATTGAAACCCACCACATGCAATTGAGTAAATTAAAATATTCTCTGATACCACATGTTGGGAAAATAGGCATGCGCAGTGGAAATGAGGATCAATTTTACTCTAATTGCACAAAAAAACATACAACCCTAAATTAATTAATTAGGGTTTTTTTTAAAATATTACCTTTGAAGCTCCCGAAACTCTTCTATCTCCACTCGAACACGAATCGGACAACCACTAGAGCTGACCTACTATCCTCTGGACTCAGAACCGAATTGTGGGACCTGATGGATGAAGAACCCGAGAGAGAGAAAGAGATGGAAATAGAAGATGGATTTTTGGGTTAGGTTTGGGTTTTGAATTTTTCTAAAAAAAATGGTGATTTTTTTCAGCCCAAATTTAGAAACCAATTTTGGCAAAATGTCAAAAGTCTTTTCTCCAAATTAAAAGCCCAAATTTATAGAAAAAAGCCATACAAAATTGCATGAAACAAATTCATAAAAACCCAACACCTCAAAATCCACTATGTAAGTGAGCTTGATGTCTCCACTATAAGCCAACACCTAGCCCACCATCTTGTTAGTGAAATTATCCAACAAAAGTTTGGATTTTTCCACTAACTTTAGTCAAAGGGCAAAATAGTCATTTTGTCAAAGTCAAACTTTGATCGAAAAGTCAACATTTTGACTTTTTATGATTTTTTCCGTGTTGACTAATTTTGACCTTCCGAGCATGAATCTGCATTCATTTTCTCAAAATTCAAATCACATTTGAATATAAGGTCGGTCAAAGTTTGACGTTTCAAAGTCAAAAATCAACTTGACTTTTTACATCTTTGACCATTTCCATTATTTCCGAGCTTCCGAATATGAACGTATTCATATTCTTGATATTTAAATCACATTTAAACATTAAAGTTGTATCTCTAAACTAAAAAACCGACCACTATATTACATATACTTGTCGATATCTCTCTCTACACCTAATTTGAATAATTCGAATTATTCTATCATACTGTTCTAAGCTTATTCCATATGAGCTAGTAAGGGAACCTAATAGACCTATAGATCATGGGCTCCAACGATTCGAGATTAGCTGGCAAAACTCTTTAGATGAAGTTAATCAACATTCGTTAACTCACGGGTCATTTCACTATAGTCCCGTAGTTGCACTTTTCTCACTATAGATATATTTGTGTCCATATGATATAACCATGATTAGTAAGCTAATCTTTCACAGGTTGTTCGTAATCTTGGTTGGGTCATAAAAACCGTTTTAACCCCGATACTACATCGTATTCCTTAAGTTCCACTGATTCTCTAATGAACAATTGGTTTAAGGTCCAACCTATAAACCGAACCCCTCTCGGGCCAAGGAGAGGGTGGGGGCCCTTGTTCAAGACCTGGATTCAGTACTAAAGGGAACAACCTATCTACTATTCCTATAATGGGTAGGAGTGAATTCTATCTTGCACCCTATGTTCCCAGCTATCCTGTCACACCCCGCCCCAGATCACCCTCTTAGCCTAGAGAAGGGCGTGACTGCAGCAGTTATCAACCCTTGGGCTGACACTTACTGCCTAAAAACTCTTGCGGAATAACTTTGATACCAAATACAAATTATATGCAACAGGATGTTTTTAGGCCCACAATTTATTAACTTAGAAACTTAATATGTTTAGAGTATTTACAACATTAGATTTACAAGTCTCAAAACCCACAAACCCTAGTCCCTATATGAACAATAGTAACATGTGTACAATATTAACAGTAACCACCTAGTAAACAGTTACAAGTCTTTTCGTCCTTTAGTGGCAGAGCAGATACTGAGCTGTCTTCAGAGGATTTGACCGCTACCTGTGGGGGGGAAAAACAAAAACATTTGAAAACGGGGTGAGCTTACCCCAGTGAGTGACCGAGAAAACATAGTAAATTCTCATGCATAATTTCAGAAAATAGTTTTATCTTAAATATAAACTTTTGCAGCATAAATATTTTCCAAGCGTAAATTATATAAAACTGTTTTAAACATAAAATAGTAAAATCATTTCTCAAATCAAAGTACTGTATAACGGGTAAAATAATCCCAACACCAACTACTAGTCCAGAGAGAGCCCTTTTGCTCAATCTCTAACTTTATTCACCGTGGCCACATTAGATACTACTGCTCAGATAACTTCTCCTTGTACTTCTGTATCGAGCTACTAGGTACCTTCTCCAACGTACTTCAGTATCCCGTTGGCTTGGTACCTTCTCAAACGTACTTCAGTACCAATAGATACCTTCTCCTTGTACTTCAGTATCTAGTTGGGTGGATGCCTTCTCCTTGTACTTCGGCATCGCATTTTACCAAAACTATTTTATAAACAACTTTTCTCTTTAAAGAATGTACAGTATAACACATATACAACATGGCTTTAAAGATGGTAACGCATACTGGATAAAATCAATACATATACATATGTAAATAGTTTTTCAACAATATGCATGCGTTCAAATCACAATTCAAACTTGCTTGGAAACCACTTTATAAAAGTAGTAGGCATGAGAATTATTTTCGCAAACGTGATTTCTGTAAAAACGTTGTAATTAAAATATTTTAAAAATGTTTTAGTTTGAAAACATTTTAGCCACTCACCTCGAACTCTTACGAACTTTTCACTCTAGTAGCTCCTCGGGTTCCTTTTTCACCCCTAGAATCAAGATTCAACTTACAACTTAGATTACTCATAGTTTCGAACCTTATTTGGAAATACTTCCTTCTACAAACTTTTTCTAAAAATGTCTTAGGAATCGTACCCTAAACTTTCAGCTCAGAAAATTCCTCGTTGTTTGTCCGGAATCTCAAAATCTTTAAGACTGACTCAGACTGATCCGACAGTCTGACCCTTCTGCATTCTTCTCGACCTTCAGCCCAGTTCCTTTGCGATTTTCCACCGGCAGCCCTACTATGAAAACTATACTTCCAGAGCTTTCAGATGGCTTCGGAATCACTCCAAACGCACGAGTATATTGGAAGATCTTCTCGTCCAAAGTTGACACATTCCTCTAAAACCCTCATTGCCCTCTTACTTTCTCTATGAAATTTATGATTTTTGTGTGATTTGAAAATGAAATCCCAACTCCCTATTTATAGGCGTTCAAATTGCTCGTGGGATTGACAGCACCTACTTGGCTGCATGGCCAAATGTTTAATCCTCTCTTTATCAACGTAAGCTGACTTCACCTTGGTTCAATGTGTTCTTCCCAAACGCATCCAACACAATTTCTTAGGGTTTAAGAATTTCTCTTAATCGGACACCTAGATTTTAATTGATGTTTTCCCTTACGTCTTCAAGCTTTTTTTATATTCAAATTAGGGTTTTTACATGCATAATCCACCCCAACGCGTCCAAATACATCGCCCAGAAGTTTGCTCGGTCGTTCAATGCATAGGCGAGGTGTGGGTGTGACGTTCGAATCGAACAAAGCAAGGCTAACACATAGGCACTCTCTCTCTTTCCGCTCTCGGCAGTGTCGCTCTCTTCACTCTTGGCGATGTCACTCTCTCCCACTCTTTCGCTGGTCTCGCTCTCTCCACTCTCACTCTCTCCCTCTTTCTCGCTGAAAATCTCGCTCTCTTCACTCTCGCTCTCTCCAGCAATCTCGCTGGTCTTGCTCTCTTCAATCTTGCTCTCTCTCGCTCTCTCCAGCTTTCTCTTTTTCTCTCCACTCTCGCTCTCCCCAGCTTTCTCGCTAGTCTCGCTCTCTCCCATCTTCTATCCAATCTCGCTCTCTCCCATTTCCTCTCCAATCTCACTGGTCTCGATCTCAATGATCTCGCTGATCTCACTCTCAACGATCTCGCTCTTAGCTACTGCGAATTTTATGTCTCCGTGCAACTTCTATACGTTTTTTCCAGATTTTCCCCAAAATAATTTCCCCTATTTTTCTCTATTCTTCAATCCTTTCTTCATCCAGCATTTCACATAACTTCTCTATACTTAGCCGAAATTTCCCAAATTTCCCAAACTTTATTTCCATATTTCTCTTTTTCAAATCCCCATTCCTTCTTCACTATTCCACACTAACTTTCTCATCAACCTACTCAACTTATTTATACAAATTTAAATAGAGACACACAATTAAGTGGAAAATTAAGACAATTTAAATAAGAAAAAACACTTAAGTGTAAAATTGGGATTCGGGGTTCACATATCCACCTGATCTTACCCCTGAAATGGGAAGCTTATTGGGCCAGCGATAATGAGTTGCCCTCACCTATGAAGATCTAAGGATAATTTCGAGTGAACAGGAGTTCATAGTTAGCTTAGGATTAAGATTAAGTTACCTAGGTCATCAATTAACGAAATAGTTAGTTTTATACATTAAACGGCGTTTAGAACGTAAAAAGTGACTATTTCATGGTTCAGTCTTATGTAAACTCTTTACATAGGATGCCCCCATTTTCATGTCTCCACATGAACGGTTTAGGATCACATCGTTTATACTAACTACAAAATGGGCCACATCCATAGTGTCCCCAGAATAAGGCGCCTAACCTTATTCATATACTATAGACCATTTTGGCTATATATTTAAACTTGATCCACATTTATGTCACTACATAAAACTCAAATTTAAACTTAATAGCCTCGGATCCTTAGTTTATTGGATTCATGAATATAGAATTTAAATTTACTAAAGATTTTCAATAACAGCTTTATTGAACAAGAATATGATATTACAAACTACAAGTTTTAGGACATAAAATCCAACAGGTATGTTTATCTTAAGCAACGGAAGTCTAAATCCTTTGAAAAGTTCAAAGAGTTCAAGGCTGAAGTTGAAAACGCATTGGATAAACGGATTAAAACACTTCGATCGGATCAAGATGGAGAGTTTTTGGACTCTGTATTCTAGAACTATTTGATAGAACATGGAATCTTTTTCCAACTCTCAGTGTCGAGTACACCTCAGCAGAATGGTGTAGGGGAGAGGAGAAATAGGACCTTGTTAGACATGGTTCGCTTGATCATGAGTTACGCTTCTTTACCGAACTCGTTTTGGGGTTTCGCAGTGGAGACTGCGGTATACATACTCAACTGTATTCCCTCCAAGAGTGTTGCAAGTACACCTCTAAAGTTGTGAAAGGGGCATAAAGTTAGTTTACGTCACTTCCGCATTTGAGGTTGCCCTGCACATGTGCTTGAGGCTAATCCCAAGAAGTTGAAACCACGATCGAGGTTATGCCTCTTTGTAGGCTACCCCAAAGGTACACAAGGGGGTTATTTTTATGATCCGACGAAAAATAGGGTGTTTGTTTCAACAAATGCTACTTTCTTGGAAGATGATCATATAAGGGAGCACAATCCAGGAAGTAAAGTCGTGTTACGTGAGCTTTCCAATGAAACTACTGAAACTTCAACAAGAGTTGTTAACGCACCTGCTACATTAGCAAGAGTTGTTGATGGGAGTTTATCCAATAGCTCGGTTCCATCTCAAGAGTTGAGGGAACCTCGATGTAGTAGTACTCATACTGGAAATTACAATCAAGGAATGAAATCTCAAAAAAGGAAGGTTGCAAACCCACTCGTTCACTTTCTGGGTTTCACGAAAATCATAGCTATGGTAGCAGATGGTGACGTTGAGGATCCGTTGTCTTATAAGAAGAAAATGGAGGATGTTGACCAGGATGAATAGGTCAAGGCCATGGATCTTGAGATGGAGTCGATGTACTTCAACTCAGTATGGGATCTTGTAGATCAGCCTGATGGGGTTTGACCTATAGGTTGTAAGTGGATCTACAAGCGCAAACGAGGTGCTGACAGGAAGGTACAGACCTTCAAGGCTCGACTTGTGGCAAGGGTTATACCCAGGTAAAGGGCTGTCTCTTATACACATCTAGATGTGTATAAGAGACAGCCTATAGGTTGTAAATGGATCTACAAGCGGAAACAGGGTGCTGATGGGAAGGTGCAAACCTTCAAGGCTCGACTTGTGGCAAAGGGTTATACCCAGGTAGAGGGAGTCGACTATGAGGAGACTTTCTCGCATGTTGCCATGTTAAAGTCGATCAGCATCCTCCTGTCCATTGCAGCTTATTATAATTATGAGATCTGGCAAATGGACGTCAAGACAGCCTTTCTGAATGGAAATCTTGAGGATACCATTTACATGGTGCAACCCGAGGGATTCATAGCCCAAGGTCAAGAGCAAGAGGTTTGCAAACTGAATCAATCCATTTATGGACTGAAACAAGCGTCTCGATCTTAGAACATACGGTTTGATACTGCGATCAATTCGTATGGCTTTGACCAAAACGTTAATGAACCTTGTATTTACAAGAAGATCATCAACGCTTCAGTAGTCTTCTTAGTATTGTACGTAGAGGATATCCTACTCATTGGGAATGATATAGGTCTACTGACTGCAGTTAAGAACTGGCTAGCGACGTAATTCCAAATGAAAGATTTGGGAGAGGTTCAGTTTGTTCTTGGTATACATATTTTTCGAGATCGTAAGAACAAAGTGCTAGCACTGTCTCAAACATCGTATATTGACAAGATGTTGCTCAAGTACTCGATGCAGGACTCCAAGAGCGGCCTACTGCCATTTAGGCATGGAGTCACTTTTTCTAAGGACATGTGTCCTAAGACGCCTCAAGAGGTTGAGGAGATAAGATGGATCAGACTAACCTAGGCCATTTCAATGTTGTGTTTAGGAAGGCTCTCATGGCTACAGTGTTTGAAGGTCACCTATAGAGCATGAGTCTACAGGATCGCCCACGGCTGGACTAGGGCAAGTGGGAGATTTTCTTGTACTGGGCTTTTATGCCCTAGTTTATTGTTTTGTACTAGTTTATTGTACACCTCACTTCGCTTTAGGACAAGTGGGAGATTTTTGGGGTTGATGCCCTAAAGTCTCATGTCCTATAATTTGTAAACAGTTTGTACGAACGCTTATGTTGTATAATATATGATATTTACTTCACATCTTGTATTTTGCTCAGTTGCTTGTTTTATTTGCTTTACCACATACCAGTAAACATAAAATCCCTGGTTATCTATGTGTGACTCAAGCATGTATATGGTGACATACAAGTGGATCATGTCTTGAGTGATAACCAAAATGGTCTGTAGTATATAGATATAAAAGGGAAACCTGATCCTGGTAACGCTACGGATGCAGCCCGTTTTGTGGAATGGTCATAAGTGTTGTGACTTATCACAGATGGTCTGATCCTGATCATTCATGTTGGGGACATGCGAACGGGGGCGTCCTATACAAAGAGTTTGTATAAGACCAAACCACGAAGTGTTAACGTCTCGTTATATAACACCGTTCATGACAGAAACTTCACTTCACTAGGATGACCATAGGTAACATGACCTCAATCCTGAGTGAGTTGGGAACTCCTGCCATTGAGGGTGGTCCTTTGATTTGTATGGGTGCAAGTGGCCAGGTCGCCAATTCAAACCTACCATTTTTGGGATTCGTCTGATTTGGGAGCTGGGAACTCAGCTACACAAGATGGAATTCACTTCTTCCCCGAGGCAAGGGTAAGTAGATAGATAGCTCCTTTAAGGGCTGATTCCAGGGCTTGAACGATGTGGCGCCACATACCTTCTCTTGGCCCGAGGGGTGTTCACACATAGTTAGATTATGTTGTATTGTTCATTAGAGGAATTAGTGATACTTAAGGAGTGAGATGTAACTACAGAGGCAAAATGGTAAATTGGTCCAGCTGTACTTACGAGCATTTGTGAAGGGTCATCGTACTCATGATTGGATGGACACAGAAATATATATGTGGTAAGAAGAGTTCAACTGTTGGTCTTTAGTGGAATGCCTAACAGTTAACGGATGGTAGATCTCGTGGCTAAAGAGTTTAGTTAGCTATTCACGGACCATTGGTGCTTCGAGCCACAAGTCCATTAGGTCCCCTGGGTAGCTTGGATAAAGTCGAGAATCAGTGTTTGGGTTAATTTGAAATGTTAAAATTGACAAGAGGAAGTTTGATTGTATATGATATTATTGAACTAGTTAATTATATATGATATAATTGGCTAAATGTATAAGATATATTATTTTGGAGGATATTAGATATAAATATGATTTATATCAAGTAGAGGAGAAATTACTATAGTAGATAGGTGATATCAAACTATAGGGTAAAAATATAATATGGTTATATTTATTAATAATTTAGTTGGTTAATTATATGATAATTAACCCAAAATAGCGCTCGGACGTGCGTAAGTGGGAATAGCGTTGGTTATTGTAACCGATGAATAAAAAATGAAATTTGTTTCATTTTGAATGGTTCGGTAGTTCGTCCGGAAAAAGATTGAAGAACACGTTGGTCTAAAATCGTAATCGATCGCCTAATCTTGTGAGCCTATACGATAGTCACTCTACGCCTAAACGATCGTCCACCTTGCGCCTAAATGATCGCATGCTAGTTCCTAAACGATCGGATAGCTTCCCTAAACGATTGTATAGTGTGTCGTGTTTGCTAAACGGTCGTATACCTTTTCCTAAACGATCGTTCAGTAAAATCTACACGATCATATAGTTTCTCCTACACGATAAGCATCTTACTATACGATAGCTTCCTATTCCTCTCACTTGCTTATCACTTACACGATCTATTCTTCCTTCTTCCTCTACCAAACTCACCAAAGACCATGCTTTGGGTTCTCACTCCGAGAATACTTGGGGCTCTTTTCTGTTGCTATCGTCCCCGTTGCGTTCGTGAGTTTGTGGTTGTTCGTGGTTTTGTAGTCGACGCATCTGTTGGGCGTTGGTTGATCAGGTAGAGGTTTCCGCTACGTTGAATTCCGAACTCACTCACTTGTAATTTCTTATTCAAAGTATGCCGATAATTACTGTTTGTTTCCATAACTGTGCGTTTGAACGTATTTGATGTATTTCGGTCACTGTGAAATTGGAGCGATCCGAACGCACTCATGGAACTCTTCGGTAAGAGATCCTTCCATCTTAACTGTAGCAATGGGAGACCTCTGGTTACTTTTACAAAAAATCATATTTGTTATTAGATAATGTTTATGTTCTGATTTAAAAATGAACCTGATTTCTATAAAATGTCTGCTTGAATAGAACTATTCTATTATCTTTAATTAATAAAGCGTTTGTTTACAAGAATGGTGCTTTTATTTGTTCAACAAACTTAGAAATTAATCTTTATGTGCTAAGGCCGTTAGCATCTAAGACACTTCTTAATACTGAAATTTTTAGAACTGTAGTATCAAAATAAAAGACAAAAAGTTTCTCCCAAATAAAATGTCCAACTTTGACACCTAAGATTAGGTCACATAAATCTCAATAAGATTGAGAGGTTGGTTAAGAATGAAATTCTAAGCGAGTTAGAAGAAAGTTCTTTACTTGTATGTGAGTCATGCCTTGAAAAAGAAAAATGACTAAAAGACCTTTTACTGGAAAATGTTATAAAGCCAAAAAACTCTTGAAGCTTGTACATTTGGCCCTTTGTGATCTTATGAATATTAAGGCAAGAGGAGAGTTTGAATATTTCATTTCTCTTATGGATGATTATTCAAGGTATGAGAATGTTTATGTGAAACCAGGATTTTCATTTTCCCTACTTAAGCAGGTGATTAGGGGAATTAACTAAGTGAAAGTTAAATCCTATGTTAAATTTCTAAGTGTTGAATAGATTTTCCTTGAGTAGTTTTGAGTTAAGCCTTAATTGGTGAAATTTGGCTAAGTGTAAAGTCAAAAAAGGAACCATGCGTTGAGTGTTAGGAGACATTAACGCATAAGATGAGAAGAAAGGCAACCATGCATTTGTAAGGTTGGATGCATGTTTGCCGAACGTTGGCAAGAGGCGTAGCCAAGAGTTGCTCATGTGTTGAGAATGCATGAACAAGAGTAGAGAGAGCGAGATGTTGAGCGCAAGGCACT
>NC_052358.1:54175878-54179386 GCF_009727055.1 Benincasa hispida
ATCGTGTAGCAAATGAGCAGTGCTACATGATGAGGTAGATGATCATCTAGTAAGTGAGCGGCGCTACACGATGAGGTAGGCGATCGTGTAGGCGGGTGCTGGATGATCGTGTAGCAATGCGGGGAGCTAAACGATGAGGTAGGCGATCATATAGCAGATGTGCAGAGCTAAGCGATAAGCTAAACGATCGTGTAGATGCGTGCGACGTTAAATGATGAGGAGTGATGCACTAGACGATCAGGCTATACGATAGGCAAAGACACTACACGATCAGTGTAAGCGCTAGATGATAACCATAGAAGTCGGATTATAGCACTAAACGATAGCATTAAGTGTTAAATGATGCGCAGGCGCTAAGCAATAGACTACACGAGATTGATGAACTCATCCGGACAAATGTCTATACCGAGAGATGGTTAGACTTGAGTTAGTAGGATCTATATGAATAAATATTCATGCAAAGGAAGTCTTACGTATGAGGAGGATGGTGACGGGAAATTAGATGTCAATTACTCAACAACTAAAATTCCGTGGATGCAATATGCGATGCATGTTCTTAAAGTATGTGTTGATTGTCATGCGTCGATGGTCATGCGTTGGAATGACTATGCGTTAACAAATGTATGCGATGACCATGCGTCCTGTCACAAGTTTTCTTGCGCTACGCCAAGTATAATGCGAACGCAAGTTTCTTGGGTGATCCGAGGTCGAATTCAGGGACTTGTAGTTGGATGGATGCGGTAATGTGCGTGCGGCGGTTAAATAAAAGAATGATGGAGGGGTTGCTAAGCTAATACTATTCCTACTCCTAGCTAACAGACAACGCAATGAGAATATGAAGAGAGGTAGATACACGACAACTCATGACATGAAATAAATGAATGGGAAAATAGATAAAATATGGAGATGATTTCATTGCAACCCTTAAGAGTGACCGCAAGGGCAACCTTAGTCAATGCAAGCCATGCGATCATGCTACACACACTAAAAGCCTAAATCTAGGACGTATGCGGTGGGTATGCATAAGTATCGAGATGACCGCATACAACCACCATATCCTACAGTACTCCAGTGCGGACGGTTAGGACAGCACAGATTGATGGAACTCTATCCGAGGTCATATATGTTTTACTAAGTACCAGAAAGAATGTGGTATTGGATCTATAAGTAGTGAGGTGTTATCTATATATGAATATTAATTCAGGGAGTTTGAATTCATACAAGAGTTGACAATGAGTCTTACATATAGTGAGATAAGTATCGAGCGAATCGTGCCTGCACACACGGGAATTAGATGTCAATTACTCAACAACCTAAATTCCGTGGATGCAAATATGCGATGCCATGTTCTTAAAAGTATGTCGATTTGGGATATTGTTCAGACGCCGTTCGAAGGTTTCAGACCCATGGAGATATAGAAAATAGGACGCTTAACATAGATATATTACTGCCGATGACCATCGAAATAGACTGCCGTATCCTGTCCACAATTCAGTTTTTGGTATGCGACTACTGCACTAACAGAATACTATACCAAATAGCAGAGCAAGTCGCGAAGTTTCTTGGGTGACTTCGAGTCGAAATATCGAGGACTTGCTATGTCTGGCAGTAGATGCGAGAAAGATAAATGTGCGTGGGCCGCTCCAATTTAAAAGTGAATTCAGTGGATGTGTGGGTGGATGCACACGCTTTGGATCACACTAGTAATAGCTTCATTCCCCTACTCCTAGCAACAGAGCCAAGACGCCATGCATTGAAATATGAAGAGGGTAGATAGGAACGCACTATACGTATCTTGAGCAGAAAATATAGTGAGATATGTTTGAGCAAAAACCATAACGATTATGAGAATATAATGCGGAGTATTGCATGGCCTTTGACTAACCACTCTTAAGAGTGGATATCCTGAGAGATGATATTTGTGGTAACCTCTAAGTCCACAATGTGCAAGCCCAGGACTAGCGAGATCATCATGAAAAAACATCTTAGGGAAATGTCCTTTCCATAATTAAGGCTAACACACTAAAAAATGAAAAGTAGGCCCTTACAGTCTAGGCAACGTATAGACGAGTGGGAGTATAAACATAATGTCCACTCCCTGCAGAATGACCGCATAAACCACCATATTCCTCTCTTACATAGGGCCTTGGTAGACATTTGCGAGCATTACGACCTCAACAGCATTAGTGGTCGCCCTCATCCGCTGTGTTGTAGTGACAGAGGACAGTGATAGTCGGTTTAATAACTCTAAAAGGAAGGTAACCTCCTCATAGTTGCTTGCTATGTTCCGTCTCTTAACGCAATCCGCTCCTCTCAGATCCTTAGATTTGGGATTGTATATAAACACTATTCTATGCCACAAGTTATGAGCCCTTACACATGAATGAATGCATCGCTCAAGATACATAGATGGACAACGTAGATGCCATAAAGGTGACGCCTTATGTGCTGCATATTACACGTATAGTATTATTAATCCGCCGTCATTACTGATAGAAAGTTAACAATATAAGCTACATTTTGCTTAATGCGACCAACCACTTACCTGTATCTCGGCGGAAAGTTAGTTGTTTGTTGTGAAGAAATGATCTTTACTCACATATAATGAAGCACTATAAGCCCGTTTTGCGTCCGCCATATAGCACAAGCGTTGCTACACATACACCACTAATCCAAACTAAGGTTTATACGGAGAGACATCCACCTTCATGCTCTAAGTATATCACCCTTCAGGTGAAGTCTTGCTACCATGCTTCATAATCTCTAATCCACAATGACTAAAGTAAGTCTGATATCAATAGGCAATCTCACTAAGTGATGCAATGAAAGTTAAAAGAAGCGAAGTAAAGAAGATGGAGATGGGGTCGAAGAAAACAAAGAATGCATTGAACACATCATGTATTAATTCCTTAATCACAAAATGTAATACAATACAATATAAGAAAAGAAGAGAAAATGATATGACCGGCTGAAGCAATGACTTGCTTCCAGCGGATGTGGTCAAGGCTACGGTGGTTCCATGGATGGGCGAAGGAGCTGACTCTATCGAGATCTAACTTCGGTCGAAGGTTTCGGTCGTCACTCGAATGGTGAAGGAGGTGAAGAACTCTCAAGCTTCTTCTCACGCATTTGTCTGGATCACAAGGATCCTCCCTGGGCGAATCTCTGGCGAAAACCTTGGATAGTTGAAGTTCTGCTTATTGGCTTTTCTTTATAGAGCTTGGATCGCCGACAGCATTAATAGACTGCTCTGATTCTGACATTCACGGCGCCATTTAGTCCTTTCTGAATCTCTGTTGCTAACAGCGTGGTAGGCGAAATGTCAACATCAGCTTTTGATTTTCCTGAGATATGCGTTGATGCATTCATTCCACACCTTGCGTTGATCCTTTATTATGTGTTATCGTGTAGTCGCAATCGTACAGTGACCGCATTTTTCTTAATACCGCAACTTCTACACGATGACCACAATCACTTGACAACCGCAACTCTCATGCCATGGACGCAT
>NC_052358.1:54179411-54320618 GCF_009727055.1 Benincasa hispida
ACAGCTGATTACCGCAACACCCATGCGTTGATCGAACGCGTTCGCCTTTGCGATGGAGAGTTTTCTCCGCATACGGTCGTTTATGCAGTAGTCTGGTTTCCGCATTTGCATCCACTTCCTACGTTAGCTACAAAAATAGAACATTGAATGCATAATAATGGGTTAGCCTAGATTCATCATGTTGAACAACGCAAGCTAATTTTCTCATGAATTCCTAACATAATTGCCGCATATTCTGCTTAACAGCCCTCATAATTCTAAATAAAAGGCCTAAGATGACATGCATTTCTGCATGTCATCAGAGGACAACACAAGTAGGTGTGTGGCATGAGAGTAGGTGGATGTCAAGGGAGTAGATGGTGGTAAAACATGGTGCAGACACCCCAAAGTAGGAGGTGTCATGCGTTGAAGGCTTGATAAAGATGATAAGGATTGTTTCCTTTGGTCTATAAATACCACCACAAGATGTCTCTTCCATTCATAAGCTAAATTCTCTTCAAAGAGTGTAAAGAAGAGTGTTATAGGATGGATTTGAAAGAGACCATGCGTTGGGAGTGAGATCATGCGTCGGTCATGAAGTTCCAAGAGGAGGAGATGTTGTCAGGCAGTGAAGTCTAGAAGTAGCATCTACTTGGGACAAGAATATCTCCCAGAATACTCGTGCGTTTGGAGTGATTCTAAAGCCACCTGAAATATCTAAAAGTCTAGTTTTTAGGGTAGGGTTTCTGGAGAAGAAGCTCCAAGGAATCGGGCTGGAGAGTGAGGAAAAGACAGAAGGGTTGAGCTATCGAGTAAGCTTGGGCTAGTGTTGATAATCTGATAAATTCGGCCAAACCACGAGAAGTTATGAGCTACGATTTTAAGATAAGATTCTTGAGACATTTTGGATCATGTTTGTCGAGGGAAGTATCTCGAGATAAAGCCTAGAACTATGAGTAATCTGAGCTTAAAGTTGAATCTGGAATGTAGGGCTCAAAAGAGGAGCCCGAGAAGATTAAGGAACATCTAAAGAAGAATATTCCTACCTTACCAGGGTAAGTGGTAATTTCCTTTAAGTCTTAAAGCATATCTTTTAGAGTAAATTGTATATGTTGATGTTATGAATGAGTATCTAGCATGAGAATGAGATTATATGAACGGGATAGTTAAGGGGTCAATAGACCTAGTTCCTGAGCCCCAAGTAGAACTTCACAGAATGGTCAGGGGACCGAGAGGTCTAGTTCCTGAGCCTGTGAAGGGGAACCTCATATGGGATGGTCAGAGGACCAACGGGCCTAGCTTCTGAGCCCATGCGCAGGGAGCTATGTGCATATAGGAGACATAGGGGAAACGCAAAAAAGTAAGTGTGTTATTAGTAACAGTTAACTATCTACCGTGTGTGTAGGTAGACAGAATACTTATTCTAAGTAGTTAACAGTTTAGCTATCTACCAAGCGCGTAGATAGAGTTGAAAACAGACTCATTCAAGGCTGAGGTTTGATTGTAATCTCGTATTTATGATATGCTTGTTATTTATGAGTTGAAATAGACTCTAGAAGTTTCTTACCACTCACTGAGCTTTGTGAAGCTCATTCTGTTATTTCATGTTTTTCTTCCCAGGTAGCAAAAGGTGAGGAGTTCCAGGGTGCTGCTAAGGTCAAGGTCTGCCACAAGCCATAGTTACACTTCCAGAGGGTTTTAAAGAGTTGTTATTGTAAACTTTGTTGTTAAGTCTTGGAGTTGTATAAACATTACATTGTTGTAATAAAATGGGCCTATTTAATCAGTTGTTGTTATCTCCTTGACTTAAAGTTTACTACGAGTACAAAGGTTCAGTTGGATAGTAGGTATCACAAAAGGTTGGTATCTGCGGTCCCTCACGCCTCTCCTTGGACTCAGGAGTGCAGGTTCGAGGTGGGGTGTGACAGTTTACCTAATGCAACATAAGTCTGAAGCCCTTGAAAAGTTCAAAGATTACAAGGCTAAAGTTGAAAATACATTGTGTAAAACAATTAAGACACTTTGAATTGATCGAGGTGGAGAGTATATGTATTTAAATTCTAGAACTATTTAATAGAACATGGAATTATATCCCAACTCTCAGCACCTGGTACGCCTCAGCAGAATGGTGTATCAGAAAGGAAAAATCGAACCTTGTTGGACATGGTTCAGTCTATGATGAGTTACGCTTGTTTACCTTATTCGTTTTGGGGTTATGCAGTATAGACTGCAACTTATATTTTGAACTGTGTTCCATCTAAGAGTGTTTCTGAAACACCTTTGGAATTATGGAATGGTCGTAAAGGTAGTTTATGCCATTGCAGAATTTGGGATTGGCCAACACACTGTTGAGTTTTATGTCCTAAAACTCGTGGTTTGTAAACAATAAACTTCTTCTATAAATCAATAAAGTTGTTATTGAAGTTTTATTCAATAAAGTTGTTATTGAATATATGAATTGCTTATTTCGTTTTAGAAATGAATCCAATAAACTAAATAATCCATGGCTATTATATGAATACTTGAACTTTATGTGGAGACTTAAGAGTGGATCAAGTTCATTAAATAGCCAAAATGGTCTCTAGTATACGAATAGGCTCAGGTATCTTATTCTGGTAACACTATTGGATGCGATCACTTTGTAGTTGTTACAATTGTTCTAAAGTGCTATAAACGAAGTGATCCTAATTCATTCATGTGGTGATATGAGGAGTGGGGGCATCCTATGCAATGAGTTTGTATAAGATCAGAATAAGAAATAAGTTACTCTTACTTTATAATGTTGTTTACTGTTGAAGACTGACTATTTCAAAACGATTACCTAGGTAACTTAACCTTAATCCTGAGCTAACTATGAACTCCTTTTTATTCGAGATTATCCTTAGATTTGTATAGGTGAGGGTTGGCTCAAGAGCATTAGCTCAATAAGTCTCCAATTTCAGGGGTAAGACCGAGTAGATAGTTGGGGACATAGGGTGCAAGATGGAATTCACTCCTACCCGCTTTCAGGGATAGTAGAGAGTTCCCTTAAATGTTGACTCTGAGTCTTGAACAAGGGGCCCCACCCTCTCATTGTCTTGAGAGGGACTCAGTTTGATGATTGGATCTCAAACCAATTGTTCATTAAAGGATAAGTGGGACTTAAGGAACAAGAGGTAATCTCGGGGGTTAAATAGCTATTGACCCAACCATTATTACGAATAACCTATGAAGGGTTAACTTACTAATCATGATTATATCGAATGGACAAAATATATCTACAGTGAAGAAGTTCAACTACTGCTTTAGTAGAGTGACCCGGTAGTTAACGAATGATGGTTAATTAGGTTGAAGAGTTTAGCCTGTTAATCTCGAATCGTGAGAGCCCATGATCTATAGGTCCATTAGATCCCTCCACTAGCTCAAAAACGGAATAAGCCTCAGAATAGCGCGATGAGTTAATGTGAAACATTCAAATTCGAATTAAGGGAATTAGTAATTATATGTGATATAATTACACATTTAATTATAAAATTAAACGAAATTGGAGAATCAATTAATATTCAAATATAATTTAAAAATTAATTTCATAAATAGGGATTCATGATTATGGAATTGATAAGTAATTAATTTAATATTTGATATTAAATTAATAGAATTAATTAAATTAATTAAATTGAAAATTAAAAATTTGAATTTTGTAAAAATAAAATTTAAGAAATCAATTTTGTTTTAATTTAATTTTGGAAATTAGATTAAACAAATTGAATTTTAAAAGAAAATTCAATTTAAATTGATTTTTGGTTTAAATTTGAGAAGTTGCAAAAAGCAGAATTTTCCCACTTTAAGCATCTTACTCACACATCCACTCAAATTCCACCAATTTTGTTGAAGTAGGAGGTGTGGATTGAGGATGCAATCTGATTGCATGTATTCCTACATAAAACACACAAAATTTCAGTTGGAGATGGGCATGCAATGCTAAGGCTAATCCTAAGAAATTGGAACCTCATTCAAAACTATGTCTATTTATAGGCTACCTCAAAGGAATAAATGTAGAATTGTATTAGCAACAGCGAAAGCACAAGGATCTAAGAACTCAAATTCACTAATTTTGGCAAAATATAAAGCATGCTCTTGCAGAAAACAAGTGAGTTTCAAGACATATCTCTTGTAGAACTTCTTCAAAGCTCCTTCTTCAGCTGTTATCTTCTCCAAATCTTGTTACAGATCACCTCAAGATCTTTTCCACTATTCTCTTGGTGCTCTAGATAGAGTTTTGGGACTCAAAAGAATCTTGAATTAAGAGACGAAGGAGAAATGCTCACTGCAATAATCTTTTTGAAGAACCTTTTCTTCAACCCGAATTTTCTCAGAAATTCTCTATAGATTGCATGCCCAAATTTCACCCCAATCTCTTCACTATATTGCATATTAACATGCAAAGGAGAGAGTTGCATGAGTTGCAGCTCATACTTGGAGAAGACAAGGCATAATTGAATGCATTTTGTGTGAGCAACTTGAAAGATGGATAATGGAAAACAAGCTTTTTCCATTTTTGTGTTTTATTTTCTCTTTTTCAATTTTATCTCAAAAATCAAAATTTTATTTTAAAATTCATTTTAATTTTAAAACTGGAAAATAAAATTAGTTTCATAAATTAATTTTAAATAAAACTTAATTAATTTAATATCAAATATTAAATTAATTTTTTACATAAATCCATCTTTATATATTTAAATCATATTTAAATATATAAACTCTTCTATTCTGTTTAATTCTCAAATTAAACATGTAATTATATCTCATATAATTACTAATCCCTTTTAATTCTAATTTGAACGTTTCAAATTAACTTATCACGCTATTCTAGAGTTAGTCCATTACAAGCTAGTAAGGGGACCCGCGGACTTACAGATCATGAGCTCCAACGATCCGAGATTAATTGGCTAAACTCATTAGACCAAATTAATCCCCATTTGTTAACTAACAGGTCACTCCAATAAAGCTCATAGTTGCACTCCCTTTACTCTAGATATATTAAGTCCACATGATTTTACCATAATCAGCAAGTAGACCCTTTACAAGTTGTTTGTAATACCGACTGGGTCAAATATTTGTTTTACCCCCAAGATTACATCTTATTCCTCAAGTTCCTAATGATCCTCTAATGAACAACTAGTTTGTGATCCAATCACTAAACCAAACTCTCTCAGCCTAGTGAGAAGGTAGGGCCCCTTGTTCAAGACCTGGATTCAGTACTTGAGAGAACAACCTTTCTCCTATCCCTAAATCAGGTAGGTGTGAACTTCGTCTTGCACCCTATATCCCCAGCTATCTATCCGGTCTTACCCCTGAAATGGGAGTCTTATTGAGCTGGCACTGTTGAGCCAACCCTCACCTATGCAAATCTAAGGGCAATCCCCAATAAACAAGAGTTCATAGCTAGCTCAGAATTAAGATCGAGTTACCTAGGTCATCTAGGTGAAATAGTCAGTTTATATAGTAAACAACGTTATAATGTAAGAGTGACTTATTCCTTGGTCCTGATCTTATGCAAACTCATTGCATAGGACGCCCCCACTCCTCATGTCATAACATGTACGAATTAGGATCACATCGTATGTAGCACTTTACAACTCTATGTAACAACTACAGAGTAGGCCGCATCCAATGGTGTTACCAGAATAAGGTACCCAAACTTATTCATGTACCATAGATCATTTTGACTGTTTACTCGAACCTGATCCACTCTTATGTCTCCACATAAAGTTCAAGTACTCATACAATAGTCATAGGTCTTAGTTTATTGGATTTATACTTTTATATAATTTATGAAATCAATAATAAATATATTGATTATAGAAAATGTTTATCATTTTACAAACTACGAGTTTTAGGACATAAAACCCAATAATAAAGGGTGATTACGTCTACGATCATCAAGATAATAAATTTTTTGTGTCGATGAATGCTACTTTTTTAGAAGAGGACTACATGAGGAAGCATAAATCACACAATAAGATATTGTTAAACGAACTTTCCAACAAAACTACTGAAGCTTCAATAATAGTTGTTGAAGAACCCAACACATCAATAAGAGTTATTGATGTCAGTTCAACTAGCAGTCACATCCATCTCAGCCATTGAGGAAGTCTCAATGTAGTGAAAGGGTTACGAATCCACCCATTCGTTATATGGGTTTAATAAAAACCCTGATCGTCATATTAGATGGTGACGTTGAGGATCCATTGTCCTATAAACAAGCAATGGAGGATGTGGACAAAGATGAATGGGTGGTTTATGTATTTTAATTCAATATGGGATCTTGTATATCAACCTAATAGGTTTAAACCTATAGGTTGCAAGTAGATCTACAAAAGGAAAATGGGTGCAGATGGTAAATGTGAACCTTTGAGACTAGACTAGTGGCAAAGGGTTATACCCAGGTTGAGGGAGTTGACTATGAGGAAACTTTCTCTCTTGTTGCCAAGTTAAAGTCTATCCAGATACTCCTATCCATTGCCACATATTATTATTATGAGATTTGGCAAATGGATGTCAAGACTGCCTTTCTAAATGACAATCTTGAAGAGACCATGTTGATGCAACAACTAGAGGGATTCATCTCCCAAGGTCAAGAGCAAAAAGTTTGGAAGCTTAATCGGTCTATTTATGGATTGAAACAGGCTTCTTGATCTTGGAATATAAGGTTTGATATTGCGATCAAATCTTATAGCTTTGATCATAATGTTGATGAGCCTTGTGTTTATAAAAAAACATCAATAGTTCAGTAGTTTTCCTAGCATTAAATATAGACGATATCCTACTGATTGGGAATGATGTAGGTCTACTGACTGATATAAAGAAGTGGTGAATGACCCAATTCCAAATGAAAGATTTAGGAGAGGCATATATTGTTCTAGAGATCTAGATCTTCAAGTATCATAAAAACAAAACGCTAGCCTTGTCTCAAGCATCATATATTGACAAGATGCTTGTCAAATATTCAATGTAGAGTTCCAAGATAGGTTTATTACCTTTTAGGCATGGAATGTTGGAATAAGCATACACTTAGCAAAAGCAACTAAAATCATTAAGCACTCTAACTACGCTTAATTTGAGTAACAAGCATGCAAATATTATTTAGGGTTTCTGGAAAAACTTATCTTTGAAGAACAGCAACTCCTTGCTTCAAATTCAACTTTATTATCCACTCTAAATACTTGATGACTACCACAAAATCTTCCATACTATCCTCTAGACCCTTAGATTGGAAGGCGGATTCTAAATTGAGGCTAAATTATAGGAAAATTATGGAGAACTTCTGTTTTTTTTTTTCACTTGGTTGAAGAACCTTCTTCAACTTCAAATTTTTAGGAAAAACCATTGCATGTCTCTCACCTTCAGCAAATTTTGAGCTGATTTTTGTCAAATTAATCATGCAATCTAATTGCATATGGAGATGACAGCTCACAATCGAGGATTTGAGTGGAATATCATGGTGTTCAATGTGGGATTAATCCACTAAGAATTTCATAATATTGAAAATAATTTCTAAATTCAATTTTATTATTTTGAAATCAAAATTTCAAAAAAAAAAGAATTAATAATTAATATATATATATTTATATATATATATAAATATAATATATATAATCAATAATTAATATCCAATAATATTTCATTCATTTTATATAAAATTAATTCAATAAATAGTTTCAAATTAATTAAACAGTTTAATTAATCAAAGTAATTTAATATCAAATATTAAATTAGTTAAACACCAATTCCAAAAACGAAAATCTTTATTTATGTATGTAAGATTGGAATTGAATTTAAATATAATCCAATTCTCCAATTTTGCTTAATTCAATAATTAAATGTATAATTATATCGAATATAATTAATAATTCCCGTAAATTGAATTTGAATGTTTCAAATTCCCTCGTCACATTATTCTAAGGTTTATTCCATTTATGAGCTAGTAGGGGACCTAATGGATCTACAGATCATGAGCTCCAACGATTGAGACTAATTGGCTAAACTTCTTTAACCAAATTAATCAATATTCGTTAGCTTTCAAGACACTCCACTAAAGCCCAATAGTTGCATTCTCTTCACTGTAGATATATTTCTGTCCATCTAATTTAACCATGATCAGTAAGTCGATCCTTCACAGGTCATTCATACTGTTTTATCCCTGTGATACATCTTGCTTCTTAAGTCTCCAATGATCCACTAATGAACAATTGGTTTATGGTCCTACCAATAAACCGAGTCCTTCTCAGCCTTGAGAGGTCGGGATCCCTTTGTTCAAGACTACGAATCAGTACTTAAGGAAACAAACTATCTGCTAACCCTAAAAAAGGTAGAAGCAAATTCCATATTACAGAACTATATTCTCAGCTATCTACTCGGTCTTACCCCTGAAATGGGGAGCTTATTAAGTCAGCACTGTTAAACCAACCCTCACCCATGCAAATCTTAGGATAATCTCGAATAAAAAGGAGTTCATAGTTAGCTCTAGATTGAGATCAAGTTACCTTAGGTCATCTAGTTAAAATAATCAGTTTTTAACAGTAAACGAGGTTATGAAGAAAAAATGATTATTTTGTAGTCTATTCTTATGCAAACATCCTTTGCATAGGATGCCCCTACTCACATGTCTCCACATGAATAATTTCGGTCCGGATTACATCGTTCGTATCAATATAAAAAGTGGGTCGCATCCAATAGTATCTCCAAGATAAGGTATCCAACCATATCCATATACTTATAGACCTTTTTGGCTATATACTCAAACTTGATCCTCTTTTATGTCTCCACATAAAGTTCAAGTAGTCAAGCTATACCCATGGGTTCGTTAGTTTATTAGATTTAGACTAGCACAATTTACACATTCAATAACCATTTTATTGAATAAAACTCAATAACCATTTATTGCAAATAGGATATGTTTAATGTCTACAAATTGTGAGTTCTAAGACATATAACCCAACATGGAATTATTTGTCTAAGGGATAGCATCCTAAGACACCGCAAGAAGTTGAGTAGATGAGACGAATCCTCTATGCATCGGCTATTGGCAACCTGATGTATGCAATGTTATGTACTAGACCTAACATTTGCTAGTCAATAGATATCAGTCTAATTCAGAATTAGACCACTGGACAATAGTCAAAACCATCCTCAAGTATCTTTGGAGAACGAGAGACTATATACTTGTGTATGAGTCTAAGGATTTGATCCTTACATGATACACTGACTCTAATTTTTAGAATGATAGAGATCCTAGGAAATCCACTTCATGACCAGTGTTCACTCTTAATGGAGGAGTTGTAGTCTAGAGAAGCACAAAGAAGGATTGCATAGCTGACTTTACCATGGAGGCAGAATATGTAGCAGCTTGTGAAGCTGCCAAGGAGGCTATGTGACTTAGGAAATTTTTAACAGATCTAGAAGATTGCTTTAGAGCACAATATTGTTGATCCAATTACAAAGGGGACATGATGTCATGAAGATTGCTTTAGAGCACAATATTGTTGATCCATTTATAAAGGTTCTCACAGCTAAAGTGTTCGTGGGTCACTGGAGAGTCTGGGTCTACAAAACAGGCCTTATCTAGTCTAGGACAAGTGGTAGACTTTTACTGGGCATGTTATGTATGCCCTAGTTTCTTGTTTTTGTGTACTGTACCTTGTAATTTTACTTTGTATTTATACACCCCACTAGCTTCGAGACAAGTGGGAGATTGTTGGAGTTGATACCCTAAATCCCGTGGTCTTGTAGTTTATAAACTGTATTTGTACAAACATATTATTTATCTAATAAAATAAGATATATTTTATTTGATATTTAGTTGCAGTAACCCAAAACCAATAAACTAAGATCCAAGGTTATTGGATGTAACTTAAACATATAGGTGGATCATGCTCGAATTACTAAAAAGTACATTCGTCCAATCACAAAAATCATCTGCCCGCCTCCTAAGTGGATTAGCAAATGGTTGGAGCTGTGGAGAGCCGAGGAGCAAGGCTGTAGATAAGATCAAAGCCACAGGGCAGGGGTAGTGAAACTAAGAAGGCTAGAAGCCGGAGGTCACAAGAGCGAGACGAGGTTTGGAACTCTACTGCGAGGGATGCCTCGCGAGCCAGGCTTCTAGAGATGAGGCCTTTTAGCGAAGCCAAGTCAATTTCGGGCCACAAACGGGAGTGATTCCATTTTCCTTAACTTATGGCCACGATGTCATACTTCTAATGGAAAGAAAAATGAAGTATATCATAGTAGCCTATCAAAATAACTTGACTTTAGAAGATTAAAATGAGGCTATCGTTGCCGAATTAGATAGTTACTGGCCTTAAGTAATAACCTGAACAGTCTATAGTAGATGGATAAGGTCATGTACCTTATCTTGGTGACACTACAGAACAACCTGTTTTGTAGTTATTACAATTGTTGTAAAGTACTACAAATGATCTGATCCTGATCATTCATGTGGAGACATGTGAGCAGGGGTATTCTATATAAAGAGATTGTATAAGACCATACCATAAAATAAATAGTTTCGCTTTATAACACCATTGCTAGAAGAGACTTACATTTTGTTGGGGATGATGCCCTAAAGTTTTGTGTTCTGTAGTTTGTAAACAGTTTGTACGAATGCTTGTGATGTATAATATATGATATTTACTTCCCTTCTTGACTTTGCACATTGGATGTTTTATTTGCTTTAACACAAACCAATAAACTAAAATCCCTGGTTGTCATTATGTAACTTAAGAATGTATATGGTGACATACAAGTGGATCATGTCTTAATGATAACCAAAATGATCTGTAGTATATGGATATAGGAGGGAAACCTTATCCTGGTAACGCTACGATGTGGCACCACACACCTTCTCATGGCCCGAGAGGTGTTCACACATAGTAGGACTATGTTGTATTGTTCATTAGATGGATCAGTGGTACTTAAGGAGTAAGATGTAACTACAGGGGCAAAACGGTAAATTGGTCCAGCTGTACTTACGAGCATCTGTGAAGGGTCATCATACTGATGATTGGTTATATCCAATGGACACAGAAATATATCTATAGTAAGAAGAGTTCAGCTGTCGGTCTTTAGTGGAATGCCTGGCAGTTAACGGATGGTGGATCTCGTGGCTAAAGAGTTTATTCAGCTATTCACGTACTGTTGGAGCTTCGAGCCATAGGTCCATAAGGTCTCCTTGGTAGCATGGATACAAGTTGACAATCAGGTTTTGGGTCAGTTTGAAATGTTCAAATTGACAAGAGGGAGTTCAATTATATATGATATGATTGAATTGGTTAATTATATATCATATGATTGACTAAATGTATGAGATACATTAATTTGAAGGAAATTAGATATAAATATGATTTATATCAAGTAGAGGAGAAAATACTATGGTTGATATATGATATCAAACTATAGGTTATGAATATAATGTGATTATATCTATTATTTTATTAATTGGACAGTTTTGGGATAATTGCTCAACGTTTTCTTTGTAACCATACGATAGTGGGAAGTTTCATTTGGTTTTCGTAATTGAAGAATAAAATGAAAATTGTTTTCATTTGGCAATGTACACGCTTAATTGCTCACGAAGTGTTTTGCATTAGATCGCTCAATAGTTTAGAGCCTATATGATAATGCATCCATTACTAAACGATCGTATACATCCACGCGCACTTTTCTAAACAATTTCCCACCTTTTATTAAACGATCGCTTAACACCCAAGCTTTACTAAACAATCACATAGACGATCGCCTAGCTTTTCCTATAGGATCATGTACCTTACCTTAACGATCAAGCATCTTGACTATACGATAGTCGTTGCCTTCTCCCACTTACTTGATCATTGTATACGATCTGTTTTCCTCCCCACCTCTACCAAATCCAAACAGAGCCCACTCTTTGGATTCTCACTCCGAGAATACTAAGGGCTCCAAGTGGTGGTGTCAGTCCCCATCATTTTGCTGTTCGTGTGAAGCTGTTTGTGATAGATGACCGGGTTGTTGCTGAATGATAGCCTATTGTTCTAGCGAGAGCGCAAAGAGGCCGTTCATGGAGAGAGCGGGATTTTTGCTGAGAAGAAAGTCTTCAACTGGGAAGTTCTCTTATTCTCTCATTTTTAATTTGTAAGCATGCCAGTAATTTAGTAGTGTTAATGCATATCTGTATGTATGAATGTATATGCGAAAATTCTGTCACAATGAATTGGAAAGATCCGCTTTTGCTCATAGGTACTCTTGTATAAGAGTTCCTTCACATTTCACTAGGATGACTATAGATGGCTTGACCTGAATCTTGAGTGAGTTGTGAACTTCTGCCTATGAGGGTGGTTCTTTGATCTATATGGGTGAAAGTGGCCAGATTGCCAACTCAACATACCTACTATTTTGGGGATTCGTCTGATTAGAGAGTTGGGAACACAACTACACAAGAATGAACTCACTTCTTCCACACTGTAGGGTAAGTAAATAAATTGCTTCCTTGAGGGCTAATTCCAAGTCTTAAATAATGTGGCGCCACACTCTCTCCTATCCCGAGAGGGGTTCAGTTATAGTTGAACTATAACTAATTATTCATTAGAGGGGTCAATGGTATTTAAGAAGTTAGATGTAATTACGTGGGTAAAATGGTAATTTTAACCTAGCTGTGTTTGCGAGCAATTTGTGAAGGGTCAATGCATTGTTGATTGGTTGTATCCAATGAACATATCTATAGTATGAAGAATGCAGCTGTAGGTCTTTAATGGAGTGACTGACAGTTAATGAAGGTTGATTAATTTAATTAAAGATTTTAGTTAATTAATCAAGTATCGTTAGAGCTTATCTATAGATCCATAAGATCACCTTGTTAGCTCAATAAGAATTAATGATAATCAAATTAATTTTTTTATTAATTTGAATTGTTCAAATTAATTAAAGGGAATTAATTTTATATGATAAAATTAATATAATGTACATGATACATTATAATATAAAGCTTTAATGAAATAAATAAATATTTGATATGATTCAAACATTAATTATATGAATGTGATTCATATAAACATTATAGGGTAAAGTTAATATAAATATGATTCATATTAATAATATAGGTCATATGAGAGAATAATAAACTATAGGTTATATTATATATGATATAGTATAAACTATACCTTATATGTTATATGTGATATAACATATAGTTCAATATTTATATATATATGTCAAGTTTCATTTGAATTTTAAATTAAAAAGGGGAGGGAGTTATTTGATAACTCCCTCAACCCCCTCAACTTCCACATATACATGCTTATACACAGAAAGAGGTAACATAGTGTGACATTGAGATTTTCACTATGCACTACTTCATCTTCCTCCTACATCCTCTCGAAAATCTCTCTGTAAAAAATTTCTCTAAGAAAAATCTTCCTCCACTTACACAAAAAGTCTTCTAAGCGTGTCCACGAAACTTCGCTTTGGATCTTATCCTAGAGAATAACTTAGAAGATCTCGTGGTGGTGTTCTTTGTTGGAGCATCGGTTGCTGTCTTCAAGTTGTTGTGAACGAGAGTTTGAGGGAGATCAATGTTCTCTATTACTGTTAAGAGGAAAAGCAAAGGAGAGAGGTTCTTCATGGGTAAGCCTCACAATCCCTTATCCTCTTTGTAAATTTGGTAGAAAGCATGCTTAATTATATTTTTTTTGTTTATCCATGTTTCTGTCCTTCTAAATGTTATGTTTTGTAAAATGAAATTGAAGGCACAGTTGTATTTGATTGCTTCTGCTTCAGAGTATTCTAAACCCTTTAGACACAATCAAGATGCCTCTAAATCCCCCAATACCAAGCCATTATTTTTTTCTCTTGAGTTTGGTTGATACCCAACCAAGGCAAGACCAGGTGCCCTGCCCCCCCTCTACCTCCCAGTACTAGGCTAACCACACCAATCACCTGGTCGAGCCAACGAATACGTGGCCCAATAACAACCATCAATCATCCTTACCTAGTCTCGAATCGGTGTCTCTAATAAGAAGCTCAACCGAGTATCTTCATAAAAAAAATGATTTCTTTCTTTTTTTAATTTTTTAAAATATTTTTTGAAGGAACTCTTATTCAAGAGTACCTACGAGCGGAAGCAGATCTTTACAATTCATTGTGATAGAATTACCGCATATACATTCAAACATACTTTCATAATGCTAAAGGGATCAAGAAATCATACCAGATGAAGATTACTTCTTCACAGCGAGTTTGAAGCACAACCGTCTACCTCAAACAATCACCACACGAACAGAAGGAAACGGAGAAGACAACACCACTCAGAGCTCTCAGTATTCTTGGAGTGAGAATCCAAAGTGTAGGCTTTGTTCGGATTTGGTAGAGGGAATGAGGAAAAGAGATTGTATATAACGATCAAGCAAGTAGGAGATGCGGTCATCTATCGCATAGACAATATGCTTGATCATTTAGGTGAAGTATACGATCGTGTAGTAAAAGTGAGCGATCGTCTAAACGATCGTGTAGGAAAAGCTAAACGATCGTCCAAATGATCGTGTAGGAAAAGGGTGAGCGATCGTCAAAATGATCGCATAGGAAAAACTAAGTGATAATCTATATGATCGTTTAGTAAATATCGGGAGTTAAACGATCACTTAGGAAAAAGGTAACGATCATTTTGATAATAGCATGCGACGGTGTAATCAGTATGCGATCGCTTAGTAATATTGTATATGTAAGCGATCGTGCAATCACTATCATATAAGCACTGATTTTCTAAACGATGACACTATCTTTTTCACAATATCCGTGCACACCGAGATCAACACACCGTCTGCTATTTATAATGCACTCATCCGTTATTTAGAATAGAAGAGGCGCCTTCCCATTTTCTTTATAACCGTCCAATGAATGTGATCTTATCACATTCATAGCTTATAAATTAATATCATATGTTAATTATAATATTTTTTCTTCTATTAGATATAAATCATATTTATATCCAATTTCCTCCAAATTAATGTATCTCATATATAAAGTTAATTATATCATATTTAATTATATTATATATAATCGAACTCCCTCTTGTCAATTTGAACATTTCAAATTGACCAAAAACTGACTCTCAACTTGTATCCAAGCTACCAAGGGGACCTTATGGACCTATGGCCCGAAGCTCCAACGGTACGTGAATAGCTGACTAAACTCTTTAGTCACGATATCCACCATCTGTTAACTACTAGACATTCCACTAAAGACTGACAGTTGAACTCTTCTTGCCATAGATATATTTCTATGTCCATTGGAATATAACCAATCATCAGTATGATGACCCCTCACAGATGCTCGTAATTATAGTAGGCCAATTCACCGTTTTGCCTCTTATAATTACATCTTCCTCCTTAAGTACCACTGATCCCTCTATATGAACAACACACCATAGTCCTATTATGTGTGAATACCTCTCGGGCCATGAGAAGGTGTGTGGCGCCACATCATTCAAGCCTTGGAATCAACCCTTAAGGGAGCTATCTATCTACTTACCCCTAACTCGGGGAAGGAGTGAATTCCATCTTGTGTAGCTGAGTTCCCAGCCCCCAAATCAGACGAATCCCCAAAATGGTAGGTTTGAGTCGGCATTCTGGCCACTCGCACCCATGCAAATCAAAGGACCGCCCTCAATGGCAGGATTTTCCAACTCACTCATGATTGAGGTCATGTTACCTATGGTCATCCTAGTGAAGTGAAGTCTTAGTCATGAATGGTGTTATATGTCAAGACATTAACACTTTGAGGTCAGGTCTTATACAAACTCTTTGTATAGGACCCCCCGCTCACATGTCCCCTACACGAATGATCAGGATTAGACCCTCTGTGACAAGTCACAACACTTGTAACCATTTCACAAAGCGGGCCGCATCCGTAGCGTTACCAGGATAAGGTTTCCCTCCTATATCCATATACTACAGACCATTTTGGTTATCACTCAAGACATGATCCACTTGTATGTCACCACATACATGCTTAAATTACATATAGATAACCAGGGATATTAAGTTTATTGGTTTGTAGTAAAATGAAAAACATCTAAATATGCAAAGTCAAGTAGCGAAGTAAATATCATTTATATTATATATCACAAATGTTCGTACAAAGTTCTTTACAAACTACTTGACACGAGACTTTAGGGCACAAACCCCAACATTTTTTTTGACAATTATTCTAAAAGACATTAATTTGGTAGGTATATAATTACCAGTTGAATCATATAATTAGTGAGGGCTAACTAGACATTAGAAAAAATAAATGATAAACAAGCAAGTATCAATAATTCGAAACAAAAACAAACGAATGAATCTAACATGAAAGAAATAATTAACTATTCAATACAAGATGAAATACATACCTTTTTATATCGTGTATTGACAAATCACAACTTTGTGGATTACAATTTTGAGTAGAGAATGTCACACCCCACCCCAGACCATCCTCTGAGCCTGAGAAAGGGCATAACTGCTGAAGTTATCAACCCTTTTGTTGACACTTACTGCCTAAAAACTCTTGCAGAAATAACTCTAATACCAATGAACAAATTCAACTTACAACTCATTAAGTAGGCCCATTTTATTACAACAATATAATGTTTATACAAATCTAAGTCTTAATAACAAAGTTTACGACAACAACTGTAAAACCCTCCGAAAGTGTAACTGTGGATTGTGGTAGACCTTGACCATAGTAGCACCCTGGAACTCCTCACCTTTCCGCTACCTAGGAAGAAAAAGAAAAACATTTGGAAAGCATGAGCTGTAAAGTCCAGTGAGTGACCAGAAAACTGATTTTCATCAAAAGAACTACCCCACACTTGGGTACTTTTGCTCAGATACCTTCTTAACTGTGTCCTTCAGTATCGAGCTACTCAAATACCTTTTCAGATATCCTTCGGCATCGAGTTTCAAGTAAAACTAGTCATACAATGACTTTCTTTAATAAAACTTAGAAAACATGTCTTTATCTTAAAGATCTTTCTTTAGCACATGATTTCTTAAAACATTTTAAATTTTTTAGTCACTCACCCTGATCGTTTAGGAACCTTTCTCTCTAGAAGTTCCTTTGTCACCTCGGGCTCCCTTTTGAACCCTAAAATCCAGATTCAAATTAAAGCTCAGATTACTCATAGTTATAAACTTTATCTAAGATACTTCCTTCTACACATATGCTCTAAAATGTCTCAGGAATCTTACCCTAAAATCTTAACTCAGAAATCCTCGTGGTTTGGCCGGAAACATCAAAAAATCAAGACTGGCCCAGCTTACCCGATAGCTCGACCCTTTTGTCTTTTCCTCATTCTCCAGCCCGATTCCTTGGAGCTTATTCTCCGGAAGCCCCACCATGAAAACTAGACTCTCATAGCTTTTAGATGGCTTTAGAATCACTCCAAACACACGAGTAAATTGGGAGAAATTCTCGTCCTAAGTTGATGTTGTTTTCCAGACTTCACTGTCCAATGCGTCCTCTTTGAAGCTCTATGATCAACGCATGGATTTTGCTCTCAATGCAAGGTTTACTCAACTTTCCCACTCTTTTTACTGTCTTTTTGAATTGTGATCTAAAAATGAAGTCTTTGGCCCTATTTATAGGCATCCAAACCTTCTCCAAATTCAACACCTTCTACTTGGTTGCATGTCCAAGTGTTTCCTCCTCATACTACCAACACATCTTTTTGATCAACGCAATCTAAGTGTCTTTCTCTTATGTAGCCAATGCATGAGCTTCAAATTGTATGTCCTCTGATGCAACCACCTTAAATTCTTAAGGCTTAAGGCTTCCTCCCAAGAAGACACATGGTTTGATGACGTTTTTTAGGTGATTTCATCCTTTATATGCGTCCAACTCTTGGATGTTCAACGTATAGTCCACTACTCTCTAGCAACCCAAATTAGCCATCGCAAGAGCCAACCATCACCAACGCATAGGATGGCCGCTCATCCTCGACGCATGGCTCACTAGGTATTACCGCAAGGCTCGTTGGCATAGGCGCATGATGCTTGGCATAGGCGCTAGCCACTGACGCATGGGCATACTGCATAGGTGTTGGTCGCTCGACGTATGGGCATGTTGCATAGGCACTGGCCATCGCTCGCTTGCTTGGCTGCTCGATACATGGTTGGGCATTTGGCCGTGCCTACTCGATGCATGGCTGGGCATTTGGCCGAGGCTACCCGACGCATGGCTGGGCATTTGGCCGAGCTTGCTCGATGCATGGCTGGGCATTTGGGCGAGGCTGCTCGACGCATGGTTGGACATTTGACCGAGCCTGCTTGACGCATGGCTGGGCATTTGGCCGAGCCTGCTCGATGCATGGCACCCTCCAGCCCTTGTGCCATCCTAATGCCTCATCCTCGGTTGCCATCCTTCAACCGTCTGCCACCCTTTAACACATTCTTCCATTTTCCTTCCTTCACCAACGCATCCAACGCATCCATCATCGAACACATCCAACGCATCCAACGCATCCATTCAGCCTAATGCGTTGGTCTAACCTCCAAGGCATCGTCATACCCACTTCAACGCATCCAACGCATCCATTCAGCCTAATCTCTCCAAGATCTTATGGCCAATGCATGGCAATGCCTAGTCCAACACTTAATCAATTTTCACCAGTTAAAGCTTAACTCAAAGCTACTCAAGGAAAATATATTCAACACTTAGAAATTTCCTTGCCTTCAACATAGGATTTAACTTTCACCTAGTTAGTCTCTTTATCACCTGCTTAAGTAGGGAAAATGGAAATCCGGGATTCACAGAGAAACTTTGGATTGTGGAGAGAATTTTGTGAAAACCTTGTTGAGATTTTTTTTTTAATGGGTAATGAGATTATTGTCAGGTGGGGGTCGTAAAACAATTAATTTTATTGGTAAAAAAATTAATTTGTGGAGAATTTTGTTGTTGAATTAAGTATGATGAATTTAATAAAGTGATGAGGGTATGAGAATAAGTGCACATTCAAAGTTTTCAATGTTTACATCATTTTCATCATCAAGGGGTTAAAAAAACAAGTTTTTCAAAAAGTGTCCAAAATTCAAAAAAGAAAAAGAAAAAACCCTCCAGAGAGGTCAAAAATGTCCATTTTCCTTAAATTTGCTATTTCTCTTTTCACCGCCCAAGGAAACAAAAAAGTATATCAAAATCAAGAAAAAAAGACAAAAATGACCCTCTGGGGTTTAACTTTGTAGTTTTTTACCTCTTTTTGAAAAACATGGTTTTTTGACCCCTTTGATGATGAAAATGATGTAAGTATGAGAAATTTTGATTGTACAATTACTCTTATGTCCTGCTTATTAAATTCTCACTTTTTAATTTCAACAACCAACCTATCAAATTAATTCACAAAAAATTCTCGACCAACCTATGACTAACCTATGACCAAAAATTTGTTATACAACCAAAATTAATTCAAAAAATTCTCCACCAAAATTAATTGTTTTACAACCTACAACAAAAAAGTTATATTCACAAAAAATTCTCTTCACGAAATTGTGATTCACAAAAAGTTCTCTTCACCAAATTATCTCTAAAACGAGTCTTTCGTCAAGTCCAAAACTTGTACTTCACAAAGTTGTGAATTTGTACACTCCGTAAGAAGGTATGTTTTTCATTTTGTATTCAATAATTCGATAATTTCTTTCATGTTAGAATTTGTTTGCTTGCTTGATTGTTTTTTTTTTTTTCTAATGCCATAAAGAAACATATTTGAAAGTTTAAAAAAACATGAAAAAAAAAAAAGATAAACACTTTGTTTTTAAGATACCCAGTTGGGCTTCACCGGGTACAAAGGAAATTGGTTTAAATTACCCGGTTGGGCTTCATCGGGTCTTCACCTGGTACAAAAGAAATGTTGAGATAAGTAGAAAAAAAATAGGAAAACTATTTTTTTAAGATACCCGATCGGGCTTCACCAAGTCCTCACCGAGTACAAACAAAATGTGTTTGAAATTACCCGAGTGGGCTTCATGGGAAAGGAATCAGGTATTGGGGTATGAGGTGACTCGGTCAGGGCCCGCCTATGTGCTGGGAACATGGCATGGTCCGAGGCTGGTAGAGATAACTCTAGATCCGGTCAGGCGTCTATGGAGTATACGTTTACTGTTTCTTAGTCGGGTGATGTACCCGATCAGGTGGATGATGGATAAAGTTTTTTTTAATTATTTTTTTTATTTTACTTTTTCTTAACCACATTAATAAATTTTTGTTATAGATTATAGGAAAATGCCTCACGTTTGGATTTGTTTCGGTGGTGTTTGGAATGAAAGGGAAAAAGATTACACTGAAGGAGAGTTGTGAGGGTCTGAGATTGAGATTGAGGTTGGGATGACGTATAATGAATTCCTTACCAAAGTTTATAAGATAAGTGGTATAAATTCAGTTGAGTATAATCTTGTTATAAGATGTATACTTCAATTGTGTAACAACCCAAATTTGTACGCATATACTATAAGAAATTAAATGTTAAATGTTAAGCAGGACGAAATTTTATTTAAAGGAATGGTAAATGTAATACCCTAACCCTAATTTAGAAAGCAGAAAAACAAATAAAATATATAATTAAGAATGAAAAATATATAAATTTAATAGGAAAATCGGGTGGAAATTTAGAATTGAAAAAAAATAAGAAATTTATTAATTATCCAAAAATAATGAATAAGGGGGCAGAATCAGGAGGATTAATTAGAAGTTGGACGCTAGCTAATTCAGGAGACAAAGAGCAGTAGATAACTTTTGTTTCGGCACTGCTCATTGGAAGAATTGAAGGTGAATTAATTGCCCATATACTCTTAAAATTTGAAAGAGTTAAAAAGGGGAAGTGGAATCCACAAGCAGTGAAGGCAACCACGCATGAAAACTAACGAGATTGGAGAGAAAATTGAAGAGAGCGAGAGTAAAGAGGGCGAGATTCTCAGCGAGACAGTGGGAGAGAGCGAGAGCGAGAGTGAGAGCGAGAGCAAGAGCGAGAGTCACGAGAGCTAAACCAACGAGAAAGCTGGAGAGAGCGAGATACTGAGAACAAAGAGAGCGTGATTTGGACTGAAGCGTGGATTATGCATTGAATTTGGCCACGATCTTATAGATTATACATGAAGAACCCTAAAATTGAATACAAACAAAGGTTGAAGGCGTAAGGGCAAACGTTAGCCAAAATTAGGTGTCTTATTAAGAGAAATTCTTAAACCTGAGTAATTTTAAAGAAGTCATTTGTAGGATGAGTTGTCACATTGAGAAGAGCTAAAAACCACTAAAAATAGGACCCTTTGCCAGAAGATTTAATTCATTCTCAAACAAATCTCAATAACAAAGAATCGTATGAAAGAGTAAGTGTGAGTGAGGAAGTTCTGTGAGGTTAGAAGAGATAAAGCTTGGGTGAGGTGCTGCCCAAATTTCCTTCTAGTTTAAGAGGGAAAGCTCTACTGATCAAACCATAAGGAATAATTAGGATCGTAGTCAAGGTAAGTAGTTATCACACCAGTGTTTCATGGTAGTGTACCTTTAATATGTTGCATAATTATGTTATTATTATGTTGCATTACATGTTTAAAATATGTTTATCGACAAGGGACCCCATGCATTATGTTTGTTCATAAGATTAAATTTTAATTAGATAAAGGTTATGCTTCTAGGGCTAGCAGGGCACGTATGGTTGCACCCCTCTAGACCCAATTCTATGTCAGGATTATTCTAGCCAGTAGGGCATGTATGGTTGCACCCCTCTAGACCCAATTCCATGTCAAGTTTATGCTAGGGACTAACAGGGTATGTATGGTTGCACCCCTCTAGTCCAATCTTATGTTTATGTTAATGATTGATGTTGGATGCGACTCTGGCCCTACTGACTACATAACCCGCTAATCATCTGATGGGCTAGTTTCCGCCTAAGTCCTCATCTTCCTAGCAGGGTGGAGAAATTTACTTTAGTGATGTTGGATGCGACTCTAGCCCTACTGACTGCATCACCCGCTAATCATCAGATGGGTTAGTTTCTGCCTAAGTCCTCATCTTCCTATCAGGGCAAAGAAATTTACGTTAGAAGCATAACCGAACACCACATGTTATTATATGTTTTCGGTCCCAATCATATGTTTTCAGGACATGTTGCATGTGATTGTGCATTTGGTCACTACCCTATGTGAGAACTACTTACTGGGTACATTATATACTCATCCTATTTTTACAGACTTTCTAGGTAAGGACACAGCATAGTGGCAGAACTGGATGTCGCTCAAATGGCCAACCATCAAACTCACTATTATAGGCANGCCAACCATCAAACTCACTATTATAGGCATATACATTTTTGTATCACTACGCTGGTGTTTTATGGATCTTGGCATTTTGTAAAATAAACTTTTTATATAGTTTTCTACCTAATTAATAAAATCTTAGATATGTTCTTTTGAGATTTTTGTCCAAAACTCATCTCATAATAGAAAAGTCTAAGCATGCATGTCGTAGTGGTCGGACCATAGTATGTAAGGATCCGGTCGTTACAAATTGAGATCCAAAGCCCCTACATTTATAATTCAGAATGATGAAGATCTACATACATGGCTCACATGGGAAGAGGTCTCAGTAATACCTCTTTACGTATTTATGCTTCCAAAGTGTTCAAGTAATCAAGGGTTTAATCTAAACAATTCATATATTCGACGAACTGAAGAAATCCCTTCAACATCTAGGCCAGTACATTGCAAGGTGGAGTTGGATAGTCCATTTTCCCCCATATATTTTAACCCATCACTTAATTCGTCGCCTAGTAATTTGGCGATTCATAACTTAGAGGATGGTGTAGACCAAATTTAATTTTTCAATTATTAGTCTTGGAGGGAGAAGGATAATGAAGAGGAATACAAGATTAACACTCACTATACACCTCATGTAGAAGAAAAAATAATCCAAGACCATGGAGGCTCGTCTCACGTTCCACATGCAACGAGTCGTAACTTGTCACATCCATCTAATAGCACATTCATCATGCCAGGTTAGTCTTATTCTACTAAAGATGTAGAAATTGTTGACATATTTATATCTAAGAAAGATTTAAAGATGTGGTTATCGATGTTAGCAATTAAAGGTAACTTTCAATTTAGGGTGAAGAAGTCGGCCACAACATTATACAAAGTTATATGCTTAGTTGAAGAATGCAAATGGAGAATTCGAGCTATTAAATTGAAAATATGTGAAATATTTAAGATTTCTAAGTACGACAATGTCCACACATGTAGAAATGAAATATTGACTAACGATCATAGACAAGCTTCTAGTTGGGTTCTCAGACATTTAATAAAGTCAAAGTTTGAAGACGTTAGTCGTTCATATCGTCGAAGGACATTGTGAAGGATATAAAACAAGATTATGGTGTGAATTTAAGTTATGGCAAGGCATGGAGGGCAAGGGAGGAAGCACAAAATTCTTATTAGGAGTCACCAGAAGAATCCTACAAAAAGTTACCCAAATTTGGTGAAGCCTTACAAATTGAAAATCCTGGTTCAGCATTTGCATATGACCTGTAAGAAGATAAATATTTCAAGCACGTCTTCATGGCTCTTGGTGCTTCCATTAGGGGGTTTTTTAACTGCATTCACCCCTATTTAATTGTGGATGGAACACATTTAAGGGGTAAGTACAACCATAAACTCCTGCTTGTGACTGGGGCCGATGGAAACAATCAAATATACCCAATCGTGTTCGGTATATCTTGTGAAAAAACTGATGAATCTTGGGTGTGGTTTTTTCAACAATTAAAATGTGCAATTGGGCAAATTTGTGATTTGTTATCATGTCAAACAGACACCCTAGCATTAAAAATGCAATTATCACGGTCTTCCCAGAAGCATTTCATGGTATCTGCATCCATTACTTGAAAGCTAATTTATTAATAAATTTTAAGATATTTTTTATATTTTCGATAAAGTAGCTAAGGCAAGTTGTGAGTTTATGTTTAACTTCCATTGGAGTCAGTTTGCAAGGTACCTAGGTCCACGTAAATACCTAAAAGATATTAGTCTTAAGCGGTGGGCTAAGGTGTACCAATGTAACAAAAGGTATAATCAAATGATGACAAATCTCACCGAGTGCATAAACTGAGTGTTAAAAGATGCACGACAGTTACCAATCACGTCATTTCTAGATCATATTAAAGGCTGGTTACAAGACACATATTACAAACATCGGATTGATGCATCTACCAATATGTCGAGATTGTCAAACTATGCAATGGAAATAATTTGTGATGCGGCAAACAGAGCAACCAGACATGAAGTCAAGCCAATTGACCAACATGAGTTTGAGGTCATAAATGGATGGTTTAGGAGGCCGTGTCAATATTCACGAAAGAACTTGCACTTATCGTAAGTTTGATTATTATGAACTCCATTGTTCACACGCGATTGCTGCATGCAGGGTTCGGAATATTGATCCTATCTCTCTTTGCTCACGGGTATACTTTGTCAAATCAGTATTGGTTGCTTATGTTGAACCTATATGTCCACTTGGACACTTTTCAGAGTGGAAGAAATCATTGGCCTTCGTTGATGTTGAATCTTTGCCTCCAAAAAGAGTTCCAAGAGTAGGTCGCCCATGAACAACAAGATTTCCTTCTGCAAGTGAATTTCGTCGAGTCCATAGATGTTTCAGATGTGGGCAACGGAGACACAACAAAATGACAAGTAATCAACCGTTCAATACTGCTGAATGAAGTATGGATTTTTTTTTATTACTAATTATGTCTATTATTTTTATCCATTTTGGTGGATTCGCAAAGTCATGTATGATTTTGGATGGATTGGTATGTCACTGGGTTCCAATGGTGTAGGTGGAGGGCGAGGTGGCTCCATAACACGATTCATAAATTGGATCTCTTCCTCAAATGGAACAAGTTGCAATGTGATTCTTACCTGCAAAAAATTGTAATCATGACTAAATAAACTAAGAAGCTATAATCATGAAGAAATGCTAACTCAAAAAGCTTAAAAAGGAACATATTGCATCTAACAATAGGACTTCGTCTCTAATCACTTCATATGGAGGAGAATGTGAGAATGACCATCTCAAAATGTGTGGTATGGCATTGATGGTCAGTCTATTTGCAACGTGACTGGATAATGATGAAATAGTTATGTATGCCCATACCTATATAAAATGTAAGTGTGTTTTAATGGTATACTTAAATGAATATTCATTAAAACAAATTAACTAAATTACCTGAAAAGCATGGGGAAATCCATAAAGACTAGATCTATTGTTTTCCTTCTATATTGCCCTTATATGCCTCTACTTTATCTATTCTTGTATTGTCCTGATCTGAATCGTATAATTGTATTTACAAAAAAATTCTTCTCCAGTCCTCATTACAAAATCTATTCTAATCATCTATGATTGCCAAGTTTTCAAAATCCATTTGTTTTTTCCTTTCTCTACCTATCATAGCAAATTCAATAAAATAAAACAATGCAATTTTCACTGCATCAACATCGTTTTCGAACACAAGGGATGAATATCCCTTCATAAACTCATTTTCATTTAAATACTTAGCTTTAAGTCTAACAAAAGAATTTTCTCCCTTCACAGTTCTTGTTGGATGTTTCAATCCTATAATAAGGTTAAAATCTATTTGGCTGGATGACATCTTATTCTCTATAAGATTAAAACTAATGACATCTCTCCTAGGCTCCTCTACCTCTCGAAGAAAAATATAATGAATCAACGATCCATTGAAGATGGTGTTTGTGTCAAGGAGAGGATCAAAACATGTTTGTCTAAACATGGCTAATTGTGTCAGAGTTAATTTCTTCTTAATTTTAGGGATGACTTTTCTTATATGGGAACAACATGAAAGGCTGCAGAAAAATGGTCATTAGGAAGAATCTTCATTTCTAGTTCCATTATAACCTACATTTTTCATCAAAGATAAATTAAAAGTCAACACAACATAATACATTGAGTCAGAATATCCACTAAAAAAAATCTAATGAAATTTATTGTTCTTTGGCCTGGTCCCATACCTGATCGAGCCCGGGATCATGCCAAAAAAAGTAGCTAGCTAAACTAATGATTGCCTAGTCCCGATTCATTCGGTCCCACCTGTTACTATTTTTTTACCTGGTCCCATACCCGATCGGGCCCGGACTGGGTCAAAAAATAGTAACGTCTCACCACCCCATCGCTCGGTCCCACTGTTGGGGTTGATGCCCTAAATCTCGTAGGGTCCTATAGTTTGTAAACATTGTATGAACAAACTCTTTATGTGATTAATAAAATATATGATATTTTATTCACTTTGTTTATAAAATATGTGATATTTTAGTTGCATTAACCATAAACCAATAAACTAACATCCAAGGTTATCGTTGTAACTTAAACATGTATATGAAGACAAACAGATGGATCATGTTTAAGTGATAACCTAAATGGTCTGTAGTAGATGGACAAGGCTGAGTACCTTATCTTAGCTCGCTTTGTAGATGTTACAAATGTTGTAAAGTGCTACAAATGATCTGATCCTGATCATTCATGTATTAGACCTGTCTCTTATACACATCTAGATGTGTATAAGAGACAGGTCTTATAGTGTGTAAACCTTGTATGAACAACTTGTAAGTGATTTATAATATATGATATTTTATTCACTTTGTCTATGAAATATGTGATATTTTAATTGCATTAACCACAAACCAATAAACTAACATCCAAGGTTATCGTTGTAACTTAAACATGTATATGGAGATAAACAGGTGGATCATGTTTAAGTGATAACCTAAATGGCTGTCTCTTATACACATCTAGATGTGTATAAGAGACAGTGTATGTGGAGACATACAGGTGGATCATGTTTAAGTGATAACCTAAATGGTCTGTAGTAGATGGATAAGGCTGGGTACCTTATCCTGGTGACACTACGAGTATGGCCCACTTTGTAGATGTTACAAATGTTGTAAAGTGCTACAAATGATCTGATCCTGATCATTCATGTATTAGACATGCGATGGGGGATATTCTATACAAAGGAGTTTGTATAAGACCGGATCACGAAATGTTTAGTCTCACTATATAACACCGTTCATAATAGAGCCTTTAATTTCACTAGAATGATCAAAGATAACATGACCTTATTCCTGAGTGAGTTGCGAACTCCTGCCTATAAGGGTGGTCCTTTGATTTGTATGGGTAAGAGTGGCCAGATCGTCGACTCAACAAGCCTACCACTTTGGGGATTCTTCTGATTGGGGAGCTGGGAACTCAGCTACACAAGATGGAATTCACTCCTTCCTCAAAGCAAGGGTAAATAGATAAATTGCTCCCTTAAGGGTTGATTCTGGGTCTTGAACAATGTGGCGCCACACCCTCTACTGGCCCGAGAGGGGTTTAGTCATAGTCGGACTATGATTTATGGTTCCTTAGAGGGATCATTGGTACTTAAGAAGTTAGATGTAACTATAGGGGAGAAACAGTAATCTAGCCCAGTTGTACTTACGAGTAATTTGTGAAGGGTCATCATACTATTGATTGGTTATATCCAATGGACACAAAAATTTATCTGTAGTGCGAAGAGTACAACTGTCGGTCTTTAGTAGAGTGTCTTGCAGTTAACGGATGGTGGATAATGTAATTAAAGAGTTTAATTAATTATTCACATACTGTTGGAGCTTCAAGCTACAGGTCCATAAGGACCCCTTGGTAGCTTAAAAGGATTCAGTTGAGAATCAGTTTTTGGGTTAATTTGAATTGTTCAAATTAATAAGAGAGAATTTAATTATATATAATATAATTACAATTATATATGATACAATTGACATAATGTATTTGATACATTATTGTTTAGTTGGAGGAATAAATATTTGAATGTTATTCAAATATATTTTCTATGAATGAGATTCATAGTTGTTAAATTTAATATAAATATGATTTATATTAAAATGCCATAAAATAGAGAAAAAGAACTATAGTTTATATTGTATATGATGCAATATTAAAACTATAGGTTATAAATATAATATCATAAGTTGGTTATCATATTTATTTATATTATTTATTATTTTAGATAATTAATCATTTTTTCTCTCTAACCACCTTAGTGGGTGGTTAAGTGATTTTTGGGGCAAATAGAATAAATAAAAATAGGATTTTATTTTTCCATAACTAATCTACACAAATTTTACAGAGCCTATATGATTAAAGCTTTGAACTAAACGATTGAGACTTCTTTGCTATATGATAGTGCTTCTTCTTCATTTGTCTTCCTCCTCCAAACTCTCTAAAACTCTCTCCTAACAAAAATAGTTGGAGCCCACAACTTTTGAGTTCTCACCCCGAGTATATCGAGGAATCCAAGTGGTTGTGTCTACCTTTTGGTTTGTGATTTTCTTGAAGAGTGTCTTTAAGTTCTTATTGCTATTTGGAGAGTTCGTGGCTGTTCGAGGGTTGTACGAGAAGAAGTGTTCTTCAAAGGTATAATCACTTGAATCTTTTTTCTAGTTAAAAAGCATGTTGTAATTTTATTTAGAATGCATAAACTGTATGTTTACTATAAATTTGTGTTTTCAATCAAAATGGGATTTGGACGATCCGCTTCCGCTCATGGATCTCCTTCTAAACAAATTCCTTTAATTTAGTCATAGTAGAACTATGATCTATTGTTCATTAGAGGGATCAATGGTACTTAAGAAGTTAGATGTAACTATAGGGGGAAAACGGTAATCTAGCCCAGTTGTACTTACGAGCAAATTGTGAAGAGTCATCGTACTGTTGATTGGTTATATCCAATGGACACAAAAATATATCTGTAGTGCGAAGAGTGCAACTGTCGGTCTTTAGTGGAGTGCCCGATAGTTAACGGATGGTGGATAATGTAATTAAAGAGTTTAATTAATTATTCACATACCGTTGGAGCTTCAAACTACAAGTCCATAAGGCTCCCTTGGTAGCTCAAAAGGATTTAGTTGAGAATCAGTTTTTGGGTTAATTTGAATTGATCAAATTAACAGAGGGATATAATTAAATTGTTTCAATTATATATGATATAATTGTCATAATGTATTTGATACGTTATTGCTTAATGGGAGGAAATAAATATTTGAATGAGATTCAAATATATTTTTTCTATGAATGGGATTCATAGTTGTTAAATTTAATATAAATGAGATTTATATTAAATACCATAAAATAGAGAAAAGAAACTATAGTTTATATTGTATGTGATACAATATTAAAACTATGGGTTATATGTTATATTTGATATAACATATAATTTAATATAAATATAATATGATAAGTTAGTTATCATATTTATTTATGTTATATTATTATTATTTGAATAATAAGGAAGAGAGTTACGACTCCCTTCCCCATCTTTTCTCTCCACCCACTTTAGTGGGGTAGTTATTCATTTTTGTGTTGGGAATGTCCTAGAACTCACAGTTCGTAAATTTCGTGTTAAACATTCTATTTATCAATAAAATATTATAGAGTATCTTATTCGATAAAGTTGTTGATATTGCATTCTATTATGAAAATCCAATAAACATATCCATGGCTATGGTATGAATACTTTAACTCTATGTGGTGACATAACAGGATCAAGTTAATAGTATATAGCCTAAATGATCTATAAGTATATGGATGAAATTGGGTATCTAATCATGGTAACACTATTAGAAGCGGTCCATTTTGTATAGGTAATACAGATGATGTGATCCACAGATCATTTATGTAGAGACATGTGGGTGGGAGCATCCTATGCAATGTGTTTGCATAAAGACTGGATCTTGAAATAGTCACTTTTCTTTATAACAACCATTTATTGTTAAAACTGACTATTTCATACTAAAGTAACCTAGGATAACTCGATCTTAATCCTGAGCTAGCTATGAACTCCTATTTATTCGGGAATGTCCTTTGATTTGCATGGGTGAGAGTATTCCAACAACATTGCTCAATAAGTCTTCCATTTTGGGGATAAGACCAGATAGATAGCTGAGGACATAGCCTTGCGAGATGGAATTCACTCTTACCAGTCTTAGGATTAGCAGATAGGTTGTTCTCTTAAGTGTTGATTCATGATCTTAAACAAACAGGGTCCCGCCCTCTCATGATAGAGAGAGACATGATTCATAAGTGGTATTATGAATCATTTGTTCATTAGAGGGTCAGTGGGAGCTTAAGGAACATGATGCATTTACAGGGGTAAAACGGTAATTTTGACCCAGTTGTAAATACGAACGACCTATGAAAGATCGACTTACTGATTATGGTTAACATGGACATAAATACATTTACAGTGAGGCGAGTGCAACTATCGAGCTATAGTGGTATGCCTTGATAGTTAACGAAAAGTAATTAATTCGGTTTAAAGAGTTTACCCAATTGATTATAAATCGTTGGAGCTCATGATCTGTAGGTCCACTGGGTCCCTCTACTAGCTCATAAATTGGAATAATAAATTGAATATTGTTTGGATGAATTTTGAATTTAGGGTTATGAATTTGAAATGTTCAAATTTGGTTTTAGAGTTTTTCAATTGATTGTATACGATGCAATTTAACGTTTAATTTAGTCGAAATTAAAACGAGATTGGAGAATCAATTAATATTTAAATTATGATTTATATATTAATTATATGAAATTGAATCATATTGGTGGAATTGGTGTTTTATTACTTTAATATTAAGATATTAAATTAATATTTTTAATTAAAAGGTTTAATTAAAAATTTGAAATTAGTTTTATTTAAATTAATTATTTTGAATTAATTTTATAAAACTAAATTCTAAATAAAATAGTTTTATTTAAAAGAAAAATTAATTTCATGGAAAATGATTGGAGTTAATGGATTTTTCCCAAAAATTGAAAAAATCCACTAACATTTTTGGGTGGTTAATCACCAAAATCCACCATTAGATCTTCAATCAATTCCAAATAGGAGTTGCCCTATATGCAGTCGTGTTCTAATATATGATCAGTCTATAAAATGAAGCTTCATGCGTGGAATTGAGGATCAAGGCTGAGAATTTTATCTAAGTTGCTGCAAAACTGAAAACCCTACTACACCCTCTCAAGTTCATCCTCAATTCAGCTTAATTAGAGTGTTTCCACCACACATTTCTTCTTGAGTATAGCGGAAAAGATCTTATAGGTGGTCTATCTGAAGAATCAAGCTTAATCTTGTGGAAATTCTACTGAATTCGTGAAAGAGATCTTCAAAGGTAATGTTTGGTTCAAACCCCTCATGAACAGCATGTTTAGAACTCAAATTAAATGTGGTTAGAGTGTTTAATGATTATGAATTCTTTCATTGCATGTTATATTACTCTTTCATTTTGGGCAATAGGAGAATAAAAGAAAAATAGTTTTTTTCTTTCTCTTCTACTAGACGAATTGCGATTGAACGATTGAGAGAAAATAACATAAGTGTTCTGTAACTTTTGAGTTCTTGTGTGAAAAGCTCTCAGTCTTCTTCTTCTTCCACACATTTAAACATTTCCTTCTAACCAAAATAGTCAGAGCCCACCACTCTTGGGTTCTCACCTCGAGAATACCAAGGACTCCATTGTGGTTGTGTCCAGATTTTGGTTCAAGAAAATCTTGAAAAAGGTCTTCAAGAAGTTGCTGATTCCATTCAAGGGAGGATTCGTGAAGAAAAAGGTCTTCAAAGATGAAATACTTGAAACCCTTTTTCTTATATACCATGCTGTAATTTATTTTAAATGCATATCACTTGTATGTTTATTGTAAACTTAGTATTCGATAATTAATGAAATTTGGACGATCCGCTTCCGCTCAAGGTTCTCCTCATAAGAGTTCCTTCAATTAGTATCAGAGCCAGGTTGTTGGTTTCTGATTCCAAATTCAATTCTTGTATTGAATCGTTTACAGTACTGATAGGTTTTATAATCTACATTGCATTTATGTGATAAATGTTTGTGGATGGCTTTGTTGATGGATATTTTAGGATAGAAATCTCAGTTTAAGGTTTTCTCTAAATTTACAAAGTTTGTTTGTAAAGGGCCCCTGCGTTTTTAAGCATTATTATTGCAATCAAGTCTGTAAATTTGATTAGTTTTGAGTCGCTCGTGAGACTTCAAAGAAGGGTTGCAGATCGGTGTCTCGATGGAGAAGATGAAACAGAGGTTACCGCATCATGTAGCTAGAGCTAAATGATCGGGTAGCTTTTGTTATGCGATCGTGTAGATTTTGCTACACAATCGTGTAGCATTTGCTAAATGATCACATAGCTAATGCTATGCGATCATGTAGTGTTTGCTACACGATCGTGTTTCATTGGCTACATGATCGCATAAGCGCTCGCTTGCTAAATGATCGCACGGTATTGGATACTCGACACATACTTGCATGCTACACGATCGCATAGACTATCATGCTCATCGCATAGTCATTAGCTACGCGATCACATAGAGTTGCATACTCGACGCATGGTGCATTTATTACACGATCAACTACAAGGTGTTATTTAAGGTGTAGTTCGAGTCGAGCGGTTCAAGACTCGAATCACCTATTTCGAACCGGTTGACTCAAAATCTTGTAATATTTAGCCTTTATTTTTCTTTTTAGAGAGGTTCTATCTCGGTCCATCAACTTTTAATATAAATATACATGTGATGTATGTTTTTATTATATGTCATAATGTATGTGATATAGTTTTAAAACCCACTATAGGTTATGCATTTATTTTCATGCATCATTTTATATTATAAGTGTTATAGTATACTAGTATGCATGATTTAAATTAAATTAGGATATTTGTAATACATAGTAGAATAAGAGAATAAATCTAAAAATATATTAAATCTTTAAAATATTTGTAAATATGGATAGTTGACTAGTCAATCTTTGAGTTTTTTTTTTTTTTTAAATTTCCAATTTCGCCATCCTTTGTCTTATCTTGTTGTACACCTTTTTTTTAGTCTTTTTATTTTCTTTATTTTCTTCGATTTTGCTTCTTCCCCCCCTTTTTTCATTTTTTCATTTTCTTTTCTTTCTCAATTTTTGCTTCTTCCCTTTCTTTCTTTCTTTTTTTTTTTTTTAATTCTTTCCTTTATTCGATTTTTTCTTCTTTCCTTTATTTTTTATTTTCTTTCATATCCTTCTTTTTTCCTTTGTTTTTCTCTCTTTTTTTATTTTATTTCCTTTCTCCGATTTTTGTTTCCTTTTTTTCTATTTAATTTTCTTTCATTTCTTCAGTTTTTGTTTCTTCTCTTTCTCTTATTTTTAAAATTTTTCTTTCCTTTATTTGAATTTTTTTTCTTCTTCCTCTTTTTTTTTTCACAAGAATTATGAGTATGAGTTTCGTACCCAAGACTTGAAAGTACTTAATTCATAAGTGACTTAACACTAACAAGCCAATCATCAAGTTTGACTATTATAACAAATAATAATATAAATAGCAAATGAAAGTCTATTAGTGATAGTCACTAATATTCTCTATCATTGATAGCTTAATCTTTGATTATATTTTCATAGTTAATAGTCATTTATAGAAATCTATCATTGATAGCCAACTTAGTGAATTTAATTAATAAAGTTGAATCTCGAACTAAAATGTAAGTGGAATTCCTAAAAGTTATCACTAATAGCATGTTTATCAGTGATAGAAACTATCATCGAAAAGAAAATAGACTTACAAATGTCTGGGAAAGACAAGAAAGAGGCAAAAAGGTATTCAATAGCTATGATTGATAGAAGCTACTACTGATAGCATGTTACTAGTGATAGAAGCTAATACTAATAGCATGTTACCGATGATAGAAGCTACCCGATAGCACATTATCGGTGATAGAAGCTACCACTGATTGCACGTTATTGGCGATAGAGAACTATCACTGATAGCATGATATCAGTGAGATCATTGATAGCATCTTACCAGTGATGTTATTAGTGAAAGAAGCTATCACTGATAACCACAATATAAGTGATGTTAGTGATATCGATGATAAAACTTAGATGATATCTATATATCGAGTTTCTTTCAAAGGTGATAACTAGTTATAAAGTCTATCATTGATAGCCTTAAGTGTTAATATTTCAAGGTTAATTCTAATTGTTGAAAGTCTATAAGTGATAGCGACTGATAGTTGCTATCAGTGATAGCCATGGTAAAAGATTATTAGTGATAGCTACTGTGGTAATCAAAGTTGTTGGTCTTCTTTCAAAGTTGATCACTATTTATAAATCTATAATTGATAGCCACTGATAGCCTTAAGTATTAATATTTCAAGGTTGATTCCAATTGATGAAAGTGAATCAATGATAGCTATTGATAATTGATAGCAAATTAAAAGATAATATTTCAAGATTGTATTATTTTTTCTCAAATTGAAAGCTATTGCTGATAGCAACTATCATCGATAGTAATTGATAGAAGCTATTAGTGATAGCAGCTATCAGTGGCTATCACTGATGGCTGCTATCAGTGATAGTTTTTAATTTGAGAAAACTGGGAAGATGCGAGCAAAATGGTGGCTAGACATGGATTTTTTAGTCTTTTACCATTTTTTGATCTATATATGCAATTGTTTTATCCTTATACTACATATTCTATTATTTTGAGCTTGAATTCTATTTATGCAACTAGCCCTTTAAATTACATAAAGTATGCTCATGCATCATATAATATAAGAGTTATAGTATATGTATGCATGCATAATAGCATATCCATGCATCATTTATATTATAAGTATTATATATAAGGTTGAATGGTTGTATGGAATGTATGCTATAGCATGGTTCATTACTGAGTAATATAAAAGTTATATATTAGTAATGAATGAACATTGCATGAAGCATGACATTACCTTAGGTTAATTTATAAATGTTATAATTAACTAATGTTTGGCAATCATGTAATGGTTGGTTTTAATTGTTTCATTTATTTATAATTGTTATAATTAAATGAAATTAAAATTAAAATCAATAATAACGAGTTGCATGCAAACCTTAAGTTATAATCATTTTTTAAAATTGTTTTAAAACATGATTGAGATAGACCTAAGATCATGTTTCTCATGAGATTAGAAATCTAGGTTTAATCTTTGAAATCGGTTTAATAGGATTAAATTGATTCCTAATAAAAGATGAAATATGTAACAAATGTATCTATAAGAGACCTTTTGTCTAAGGCGGGTTCTGGCTAGGCTAGGGTACTTAAGTCAATGGAAACATTGCACCCCTACTTGGGAACCTACTTGAAAAGGTGAATTAGATAGATTTATTACATGCATGTAAGTCTGATGAAAGTCTATTGAAGAGTTTAATGAGACTTGAATCAAAATTGTTTAATCATAAAAAAAAAACAAAAGTTGTTTTTTTAGAAAATTAAATAAACACTTAGATAAAATCAATATCTGGATTTTCTTAAGTTAATTAAACCTAGGTAGAACACTCAGTGGGAGGAAAATGGGGTATATGATACTTCGTTTTACCTCTACACATTTCTCTCTAAAAGTTCACACTGTGAGATCTACTCTCGAGCTTGAGGCACTATTGGTGTCCCTCTACAGGTGGTATTTGGGTAGGTCAATACCAAGGTGAATGGAGAGAGTGTTTATAGTAAGTGGGAGCGGGACGTGTGACAACTTATCCCTTAGTCTCTCTCATTAAGTTGGATAAAGTTTCATGCATTGTCTCGTAGCATCGTGGGTGTCCCCCTAAAGGATGGTTGTATTGCATGACGCTTTATTTAATCTCCATAAATGGATATGGTTTCTTTAGTCTCTTGTTCCAATCGGCTTTTCCCTAAGGTTGGCTCATTGGCGCGAGACTCTAGAACCTAAAACGAGGGGTTATATTTGCACATAATTGTTAAGGATGTTAACAAATTAACAAATTCTGGACCGAATAATGGTGACTATTAGTTACAGTTACAAGGAGTTGTTTCTGTCTAATGGTTGAGAATGTTTCATTTCAGTGAAGGGGAACTTGATCACCCTACGGTGACTTTTGTCCTGTCTCACTAAAGCATCATTGCATAACAGATGTCACATAGGGTACACTAGACTATTTTGCTAAAACTTGATTGGTTTTCTTAAAAGTGGTTTAATGCAAGTAGACTAAATTAAGTTTGTTCTTTTTCAATAATTTAAAATGGCTACCATGACATTTAGTTTACTTGCCGCCGATAAATTAATTGACGAGAACTACGCTAGCTAAAAAAACACAATTAACACTAGTTTAATCATTAATGACCTGCATTTTGTCCTGATGGAGGAGTGTCCTCCCATTCCACCTCCTAATGCTCCTCAAATTTTTGGGAAGTATATGAGCGCTAGACAAGGGCAAACGAGAAGGCTCGAACGTATATCTTGGCAAGCCTTAACGAAGCCTTGGGCAAGAAGCATGAGCCCATGCTCACCGCCCGTGAGATCAAGGAGTCCCTAAGGGGAATGTTCGGACAACCGTCTGCACAGCTCAGGCACAACGCTCTCAAGTGCATCTTCAATGCCCGTACACAAGAGGGGGCATCTGTTTGGGAACATGTTCTCAACATGATGATCCACTTCAACGTGGCAGAGATGAACGGGTCAAGCATCGATGAGGCCAACCATGTTAGCATTATTCTGGAATCTTTACTTGAAAGTTTCCTGCACTTCCGTAGCAATGCTGTTTTGAACAGAATTGACTACAACCTGACTACTCTGCTCAACGAACTGTAGACTTTCTAATCCTTGTTGAAAAGTAAGGAGAAGAAAGGTGAAGCAAATGTTGCTTCATCTTCCAAAAAGTTTACAAAGGTTCAACCTCTAGAACTAAGTTTGTACCTTATTCCTCCGGCACCAAAAAGTGGAAGAAGAAGAAGTGTGGAAAGGGGAAGGTTGCTACTAACCCAGGAGTTGTTGCACCAAAAGGTAGACAACCAGTCAGGGTTGACAAGGGAAAATGTTTCCATTGCAACCAAGATGAACATTGGAAGAGGAATTGCCCCAGATATTTGGAAGCAAAATTCATAAATATGTTACAAAAAAGATTCATTTTTTTTTTTAATCAAATGAGCTCAAACAAGATCAAAACTCACTATTATAACAAAATAAAGTATAAAGATACACAAAAGCATGAAATCAAGAACAATGTCAAGAAATCCAAAACCAAAATCCTTCTAAAATGTACAAAAATACTTACTTGATGAAGATGAACCGAAATGTTGAAGAAAAACCGAAAGAATTTGAGAAGTTTCAAAAAGAATTTGAAGGGTTAACAAGAAAACGGTCATAGAAGAAGGGATTATTGAGTTTTGAAGTTTTGAATCTTTTTATAAAAAAATGTATAATGGTTTTTTCCTACCTATAATAAATTTTGAGGGGTCAAAAATAGACTTTTTAAAAGGATTTTTTTTTCAAAAGAAAACTTTCGTTGGGTCAATTTTTCAATTTTCCCAAAGTCAAATAGTCAATTGCTCTCCTTTTTCCTTAAACCTTCCGAGAAATTTTAAACAAAAATAAATATTCAATTCTTTCCTTCGTAACGAAGAGAACTTTCTAACAAACACAAACTAGGAAGGTTGGGCGGTATCCCCGAACGAATTCATCTACGGGTCGATCATGTGGTTCGCAATTTTCGGTGGACTGATCATCTACGGCTTGTTCAAGCTTTTCTTCGCCGGCGACGACGATGTTATGGAGGTTGAGACCTCCGATTTTAATGCTATTTTCGCCGTCGCGAGTAGGTACTTTCATCTATACTCCATTTCAGCTTCTATATTTCCATTTTCCCTTTTCTCTTGTCCCCCTTTTCTCTTGTCCCCCTTGTCGGTTCATCAATTGTTTTGTAATTGATTGTTTGGATTCTGAAAAACAATCCAGTAAGCATACAGGACCTTGTGATTGGCTTGTTAAACTGCATCGAAAGTGTTATGAAACTCCGAATTCCTCATTTGTACTTTCTTTCTTTGTTCCCATTTCCCGTGTTCTTCTAATTCACAAACTGCGTGGTTCAGATGCTTTCCCTTTATTTTCTTTTTGTAGGTTTGAAAAGCTTTATGGTGGAAAGGCTTACGTTGGGCTTCGGATTCCTGATGCTGACACCGGTTCTCGGCAGAATATTGATCTTGTAGTGATCACCAAAGAGTATGAATCCTGCTTTTGGACTTGTGTTGTTTAGTTAGGAATGTGGGTTTGCTATGGAAGTAATATAGTAAAAATTTGGTGGACTTGCTTGCTATTATAATAATCATTCATTTTCAAGTCCTTTTTATTTAAATTTCTTTATTCACTTTCTGATTCTGACATGTCCTTGTAATGAACGAATGCCACTTATTTATGCTTAACATTTACCATGAAAATAAAATTATGAAGGCATGATAACTTTTTGTAGGTGTGAAAATTCGATGTCCTTGGGCCCAAGGAAATTATTTTCTGATGTTCCTAGGTGAAATAACTACCTTCCAGGGTCTTGGTTTAGATGATCCTTGTATTGAGGAACACCGAGTAATAACACTCGTGTATTTTTTTTTTTTTTAAAAAAAAACAATAAGGAAAAAAAGGAACCCCCGGATGTGCAACACAAATAGGCTTTGACTAGTTCTTATGTTTTTATAATATTGCTCCTTTTGTTCTTATGTTTTATTGACATACTTCTTCTAAGGTCTCGTTGGTTTATGGCCTGAGGTGAGCGATAGAGTGTTCATTGATAAACTTAAGTTTTTTAAGTTGTTTGGAAAATCTTCTTTTGTAGCAGGCTAGCAGCCGCTTGGTGTAATCCTACCATTTTTCTCTATCCAATAGACCAAAGGATAACTCAAATGGATTTGCACTTAAGAACAAAGTCGTAGTCTCTGTTTTAAATTGGGAGTCCTATAAGAAAAGATGTTAACCCCGCGGGTAGAGCTTGGAAGAGCTACATCAAAATCGCGGGAGATTAACACACGGTTTCTTTTCCACCAATATAAAATGATCAAAGGTGAAAGAACAGTGCATGAACATACGACGATGATGATGATTATTATTATTATTTTGGAAGAGAGTACACCTAGGAAAGGTGACGATATAAGAATTCCTTGATGAATTTTGTGTGTTGTTTATAGAGATTGAAGGATGTTTTGGATATCTAATCCTTCCATGCAGCTGTAGCAAATTTGCGTTTGGCTTGGAAGTAGATCCCACTAAGAAAAAGCTAGAATAGTCTGAGCACCAATGAAAATTATAACCACTAATCACAACCAGCTCCTATGGTTGAAAGGACTTCTAAAGTCGAGTCTTGTCATTTGTCCGTTATCAATTCTAAAGCCATGCTGTTAGCCACATTGAACAATGTTTGGAAGGTAGAGATAAGGGCAAGCCATCAAGCCAAGAATCTTTCCAATGCTTTAATAATTATGGGAGCACCTTAATCTTTGTAGCCGAGCAATTTGATGATATTCTTGATAATCCCTGTTCAACTAGTTTCATAACAATAATAATCCTAAACTAATAGAATGTAAAATTACCATAAAGGGCAATTAACTAACGGATTCTTATATCTAAGATATTTATATTGATTTACAATATTCATGCTGTATACTTTGATTCAACATTTTGAAATTTTATATTAGTTAATTCATTTACAGGGAGTTATTGGTGATAGCTGTTAAGAACTTATCTGGATTTGTCTCCATCAACTCAGATGGTTCCTGGGTTTGTGATGATGGAAAACATAAGGCAAAGACTCTTCCTGACCCTGTAAGTGATAGTTGAATATTATTGCTTCAGTTTCCATAATTTTTCTTTTAGAACATTAAATTCTCAGGTATGGAGAAAATTTGTAAATAATGTCGAATGTCGTGATTCCCACTTAATTTATCGATATCATGATAGTTGGCATGGGTAAGTGGTAATACCTGTTTTAGTGGTACCTGATAATTTGCCAATTAATCATGTTGTACATACGGGAAAGTATGGCCCTGCTGTTGCGCTGATAGAGGTATCTACACTTTTGTATGGTTTAATTTCCTTTTCATTAACACCCTATACATATTGATCAAACAACCAATAAACTTCTATCATTCTTTTTTGTATTTATTTGTTTTGGTTGGTGTTGATCTGAACTAACTCAACACACAGAGTATTAGGTGGCAGGAGAAGAATTTGAGATGTTCGGTGTGATTTCATTTTATATGTATATAAATTAGTTTTAACAGATGTTTATATAAAAGTTATTTCAGTGTTTTGTCTCTGATGCTAGGGTTGTGCATTGTGTATTTTGGATTGGCAGCTTTATTATATTATAGAAACTTTTATTGTGTGAATGATCAAAATACATTTAATTTTGCATTCTCCAAAACTGTTTATGTACTGCTTTGCTACTTTCAGGTTGAAGAGACCAAACAATTGATACCAGTCATTGAGTCTTACATTGAACAAAGAGGAGTGGATCTTCCAGCAGGGTATTTGTCATGCAAAGTTGTACTTCCAAATCCCAAATTCCGGTAATGAGTTGGGTCTTGTTACATGGTATGATGACTGAGAAATTTTATTTTCTTAAAAGTGATCTCAAGTTTTGTTCTCTTTTTTCTTCTGATAATTAATGTTGTAGAAGTTCAGAAATTGACATCGAATCATTGATCGAATGTTGTCTACAACTCTTGAGTGTTTAGTAGTCCAGAAAGTTAACCGGATGAAACCTGATCTGTACAAATGCCGCAATAAAAACTTTCTTAAGTAAGAGTTTGAATAAATGTTTCTCAAATTTCAAATGGAAGGAAGTCCAGACTACTTAATGAGAAAGGTGGAGTTTGGGATTCAGTCTTTAGCATAATCTTGTTGCCCTAGTTGGTCCACTCTCAAGTTCGATTTGTAATTGCTACCTTAATGTAAATAAGTGTAATTCGGCTTTTTTTGGAACTCCCAAAGGAATGTATATTTTTGTTTGTGACTTTCACAACATCAATGGAAAGTGTGTGTGTGTGTGTGTGTTTTTCATTTACCAAAAGGAATTTGAAATTCGAGGAGACAAACAGTGTATATTAAAATATGTTTTGACTTAGCCGAAATTTTGAATCTGATTAATTTCATTATTTCATGTGGCATGCCTCACCAATAAATAGAAGTTTTAAACTCTTCAGTATCAAGAACCAACTGTTGCTATGTTGTAAATTTGATGAAATGATCTTGAAGGTTGTGGTAGACCTTCCATTCAGTTTATAGTTAGGAGAAGGAAAGCAGATGACAGCACATTTCCATCAGCAGGAGCATGTGAGTAGTAGCTGGAAATGGAGTTGCATGGTTCTCAATTGGACTGGTGTGAATTTATTAGTTAGGGGAGAATGATATTGATGTGAGAAGAATTGAGGAAGAATCTGAAAGATGAGGGGCACAAGTATGGTTTGGGTTTAGATATGGATGAGCTGCAGGCTGTAAATTCTGCCCATGTCCTTTTCTTGTCTTTGGCTTATTTCCTATTATTAGGTTTATGCATGTGGGGGTATCTTATGTTTTTGAAGTAATTTGATTAAAAGATGACTCCAATCATCAGAATTCAGATCATGATAAATGTATGGTTCTATAAATCTAATTTATGATAAACATGGCTGATATTTGTATGGACTTGCTTTACAGTTATGCACCAAGCATTTAAGGAGACAATTATTATTTTGGTAGTCTTTTCAAGTTGCTTGAAATTTCTAACAGCTGTCTTTTCCTCTTACAGTACAATTGACTCGGGGTTATTTCCTTCTGAAGTTATTACCTACGACCAGTGGATGCAGCTGAAACCGGGACACAGTTCCTTCTCTGGCTGGATGAAAGGTGCATTTCGTGGAAAGAAAGAGTTGCAGGAAGAACCTCTGGATCAAAAGCTTAAAGCTATCCTTGGCACTGCACCAATGTGGGATAAGTGAGTTCAACCACCCCCCACCACCCAAAAAAAAAAAAAGAAGAAGAAGAAAAGGAAGATGAAATGCATGAGATAATTGTCCAAAAGACCCATTTTAAAGGTCTGAAATGGCAAATGACCCAGTTTTTGAAAATAAATTGTCAAATGCCCCTTTACCAATGTCATGATCACGTGAAGTTACGGTATCGTCCTTTGTTTTTCTTTTTTCCCCTTCTTCTCCGGTGCAAGAAATCTTCCTCTGCAGTCGTCTTCTTCTCCTCTGTATGTCTTCTTCTTCTTCTCTAGCATGACAAGTCCATGCGAGCAGCTCCGACGCAACCAACTCCGATGAGCAAGAGACGAGAGGAGTGATTTTGTGAATGAGGAAATGAAGAAAGAGCGAGAGATATAGTGATTTGTGAGTGAAAAAAGAAGAGAGCGATACGAGCGAGAGCGAGAGACAGTGATTTATGAGTGAAAAAAGAAGAGATAGTGAGACAAACGAGACTGCTTTTCCACGTGCGTGCGAGTATATTTTGGTAATTTCACCCGAATTTGACGTCAACAAAGGGTTGTTCGGCATTTTTTCAAAAACCGGGTCATTTAACATTTTTTGCCTAATTTTTGAGTCATCCATCCGGTGGACCCCATGCATTGTGGTAGTTTTGTTTTTTCATATAAAGAAAATGCTTATTTTTACTACTAACACGTGCATAGTTTTACTGCATTTTATTTTTAGTTAATGATGAAAATGGAAAAAGAGAATGAAAAAGCTTCATATAAACTCCTTTTTTGGTTCAAGTAGGTTACCGGTGATAAGCGACCAGGATTGTGTTTTTTTTACAGTAACTTCTCTTTTGCATTTTCTTCATTTTTCTGGACATATTTATCCTTCACGCAATGTTGGTTATCTAAAATTCAGGATAGGAAGGTTGTAATAAAAATGAAAAGAAAGAGAGAGAGAGAATAAGGAGAGAGTAGAAAATAAAAATAGTACTTTTCTTACAAACTTCTACTTTTCCTTTTCTTAAGATTGGAGCTCAAAGGGAAATATATACTTGGAGACTTTCTGGAATTCAAGGGCAAGGGAGAAGATGTTGACTATTTGAGAGATATCAAACGGTCAAAAATTAGTCATCTGACCATTCAAAAGACGAGCATGCTTGGATTTGGTAATGTTCTGCATATTTATTACTTGATTAGATCCTGTCGACTGTACTTTTGCTTTATCACTTTTATGTTATGAAATGGAGGACTCAATTCAGAATTTCCAACATTTACTATTGTTTTGATCGGCTATTAAATTCCCTTTATTTTTCCTTTTTCTCTAACATTGTACATGTCTCTGTGATCCCAAATCTATCGAGTCAGCCAGCCATGAAAATTCTATTGCTTCTATGCTCTCTTAGTTTCATTCCCGGCTGTCCTTAAAGTTGGATTCCCTGAGTGGATCTTGATAAAGCTCAATTCATGCTTATCCCATATTGTTTTGATGGGCTTTATAGAAGTCTCAAAAAACAAAAAGAAATATTTTGCACCTGTTGTGTATATTTCCATATAAATCCCGCTATAAATTTAGCACCAGCTTTTTTTAAGGTACTCCCCTCTGCAGTGAGTTTCAGAAGGATTCGATTGTTTATCTTATCATTTGGTATTCAGAAGTTCTATACCTGTCATTGCCATTCAGAGGAAAGCACCACGTGGTTGATTTGGCTTAAAGGGAGAATAGTGGGATGTTTTAAGATGGGAGTATTTCTAAGGACAAGCTAAGCAAGTTCCTTTGATTTTGATGGGACTTCAATGCTAATACTCCAACCCTACCACCATACCCCCTTGTCTGGATCTTTTTATTTATTTATTATTTTTGGGAAGGGGGGAGGGTCACAAATCTAGTCCCCAAAAGTTCTATCTTGTCTCTGAATATGACAGAAGGAAGTAGATAGCTGGATTAGTATTATGCTCAACTCTTACTCACTTCTTAAAATAACATATTGAATATATATACATTTTTTAAATAGAACGTGCAAATCTGTTTTGTCCAGTTTTCTCTCTCTTTTTTTTTACAACATTTGTCACTTAGAACTAAATCGTCATTTTTCATCATTTAATTTTTTTTAGTATAATGGCAAGGTTAGGGATCAAACCTCCGACCTCTAGGGTAAAAGGTGTTACAACCCTGCAATTGTCCTCTGTATCTCCTGCAAGTTAATTCTTCCTATAGAACAATGTCGCCCACAACTATATGAAATAGGAAAATTTCCAGACAGCTCACAAATAATCAAATATGGATATATTCTCATTCCATACGAAAAGACTTGAGCACAGAACAGCTTAATAACCAAGCTTTCACAAGAGAAGAAAATAAAGATGTTGAAAAACAATGAAAAGAACATATAACCCTTCAAGGAAGCTCGGAAGCCTCTCCTCCAAGAAAAACTTCCTTATTTTTCTACCCTGCCCTTGAATTCCTTTCTTCTTTCTTTTTAAATCCACAGCTGGGGGCCCCACTTCAACCGTTTTCATTCCCCACTACCTCCTCTGCCATTCCCATTGCTGATTCATCCCCATCTCTAACCGTATTCTCTCCCCTTCTTCCTATTTTACCCCTCCTCTTATATGTGTAAACAATTGGAGGTCTTACAGAAGGTCATGCTAATTATTATTGAGCTAAGCTCACTTTCGTCATTCTTCATCATTTAATTAACAACATTACTTTAAGCTAATCTACCATCCATCCTACGTTACTATTGGCTAGCACATCCCTAGTATGCTATCCTTAACATGTTAACTGTAAAATGGTAAAGTTATTATATTTTTTTGTTTACTTGTTTCTGTATAAATACCAATTTCAGCACCTACAAGGCTGCAAGTGTTGTACGCTCCACGCGACTACCGAAGTGGGGGCTCAGCTTCAGCTTCAGAATGGAGGGAAGTGACAGTAAGATCAAGCACAGAGATTTTGTTTCAACCTCAAAATTCTACGAAAGTTCGTAAGTTTAAACTCTCTTCAGTTATCTCCTTGACCCTCAGTGCTTAGAGAGATGACCTTGTTGTTTCTATCACTTTGCATGACTGCTGTACTGAAGCTGCATATCACAAATAGTTTCAAGGATAGACTGTATTCTAAGTTATGTCATTAAGTATTATTAGAAGAGAAGAATTCAATAGTGTTTACCTTATTATTTTTTTTTTTTTTCTGTCGACTTTCCCATCAACATTTTCACGTCAATGGATTTAGACATTGACATTATAGGTGGATCAGAATTTCCTTGTTACTTTGTTACGGTAATAAAAAGGAAATTCAATTAAATAGAAAAGATTTAATGACAAGTTTAGTTTGGGAGCTTTTAGATGTTAACCATTGATGTTTTAAATCTTGCCTTTTTCATTTGGAGAATGGTCTAGAGTTCAATATTTTGTTTTTTGGATTTTAAAATATGGTTTGGATTTTGAAAACATTCATCGGAAGTAGACACTAAAACAAAGAAACTCACCGGAGGAAGTATCATATATTTTTATTTTGTGATTCGAACAACTAATCTCTTCGTAAAGATTCATGCTTTATGTAAATTTAATTATACTCATGTTGGCTGTGAAAGTAGTATTAATAAGCTTAATTTTCACCAACTAAATACTAATGGTTATCAAATAGAAGTTAGGTTCTTTTTTCTTTGTTTTTTGTTTTTTTTTTTTTTTTTTTTTTTTGTCTAATATTGTTTAATAGCAATTTATTTTTCAGATTTTAGCTAAATGTCTTCTGAGAAAGAAAAAAAAAAAAAAAAAGTCTCAAGCAAATGCCGGGAATTTTCATTGAAACTGTTAGAATATGAATTTCTAATTTGTAAATATTCATATTTAAAGAAGAAAGTTAAAACCATGTTATGTATGGTAAGGTTAAATAGTTTTCCTTAATATTAGTAGATGTTTATGTAACATTTAGTCCTTGAGAAGAATTATACAAGTTTAGTGTTTAGAAATAACTTTTAAATTTATTCTAAAATTTTCAAAGTACTTTTAATTTATTAAGTTGACTTTTAAATAATGTCAACATCTAAAATCATTTTAAAAACTATATTTTTTTAGAATTACAAAAACTAGATTAAACACATTTAAAATTATTTTTCTCATAGGTAATTATATAAAATTTTATTTTATTTTAAAAACATTTGGTCGGAAATATTTGGTGAATGGTGACTAAATTGTTACCATTTTTAAAGTTTGAAGGATTTCTTTTGGTTAATGTTTAAGGATGAAGAATGTCACATTCAAATAACAACAATCCATTATTGTCATGTTCAAAAAATAATATTGATGTTCTTTTGGCTTTTTTAGTATAGTATAGATTTTGATTTAACATGAAGTTTAATTGAAGTATTTGTGGGAACATTTTTACACATTCGGTCCCAAAGGCCAAAACAAATTGAAGTCAACAATTTTTCATATTTATCTAATATTTTAAAACTTTTTTTCAATTAAAATAATATTTTGAATCCTATTTCAATTTTGCAAAGAAAAAAAAATTGGGACAAAAAAAGATAGTTTACAAAAACCTCTTTTTGTCTCTTCCAAATTTCAATTTTTGAATAGATTATTTAGAAAGATGGGCATCAGAAATCTTGTCTAATTTCAAAATAATTAAAATTACTATTTAAAAGAAAACAGTCTGTAAGCTAAAAAAATCATTTTTAAAAGAACACTGTAAGCTAAAAATGATCTAAATAGAATTACAATTAAGTAATACATAATAATACTTAAAGCTAAGAATTTAGAAGAGCACAGTGAAGAATTCGAAGTAGGATAAAAAACATGCATATCATTATGACAGCAAAATAAAAAACACACATTGTACCCTATATTGGTTACTAACCAAAAGTTTGTATTATCGATCTCAAAATAAGAGGTTCAATTCACCACCATAATAGTCTTTAGCTTGAGTGAATGCTAAGGAGGGTCAAAATTCCACCCCTCAAAATCCGACAAAAATGGAAACACCATCATCGATACATTATAATGACTTTGTTTCAACTTCTTGTAATTGTTGTTTCCCGTCTCTATATTAGAGAATATTATATTATCATTATATAACCACGTCATCAAAATATTTGATATGTATGACCCATAGGCATTGACCCCAAAAAGTCACATTATTTTGTCCAAATTCTTTCATGCCATCGCTTTGTCAAGGCAGGAGACCCATATTAAATTCCCGCATTACTCTCAACTTTCCTTCATATTTCACAAGTTTAGTATGTCATCCATCTTTGAAACAAAAATCGAATCAACGGTGAATTTGTATTTCTTGAGGAGAGTAGTTCAATATCTTGCAAAATGAACAAAGCTAAACATCGGTGTTGAGCCAAATTCACTCTAACGCTCAAGTTAGAATCAAGTTTGAAAATGACTTAATTGGTAGAAAATAAGTCTAAGTTTTTTTGCATACCTTTCTTCAAAAACAACTCGAAGATTATATAGGTCAATCCACAAGTAACTGAAACTCGCTTGACCTTTTCTCGCCACTTTCGGACTTCTCTTTAGCTATTATCCATTCAAGCCATCATTGCTAGAGCCGTAATATATCTCGACCATCAATGTGCTTGATCTTTGGATAAACTTTTAATGTCAGATTAACAATGAATTAATGAGCCACTAAATTTATTATTTAATTATGACCCTTTATTACAATCATTTCTTAATTAATAATATGGTTATATAAAACGGAAATTGAAAACCCATTATTCTTAAAATTAATAATCTTAAAATGGCATTAGCAATTCAACTGTATAATCTTTGCATGGCTGAAATTCTCTTGTCATATGTTTACATGCATGACCAAGTTACAACTAACGTTCATGGCCTTTTAATTTGGCCACGATTTTTTTTACCATGCCACACTATCATTTTTTCTTATATCCTTCTACTCCTTAATTATAGTATCCGACACTATAATTTTAGATCAACTTTCAGAGTAGACATCGAAAGAAAATATGGAAGTCTCATGCTGGTTTATAATGAGCTGACCAATAAGCAAAAACAGCAGCACGATGAGACTCGACAAACCTTGAATCATAATCATGTACAAGATAATCTAATTGTCTCCACCGCCAAGATTCAAAGGCAAATACCTCGCAAATGGTGTAGGCAAATGGTAGAGGCCGTTTGGAGGGAATTTCATCTTTGGACAAACGAAGGATTTTGAAGTGGAGAGGTTTTGAACGAATAACGTGCATGACAATATTTTTTTAAAAGAAAATCGAGTTTTGGAAATGGGAAGTCCTTTCCATTGCTTTGTGGAAATTCTAGTAATTGTGTAGAAACATTTCTTGTAGTGAATTGGGTATCGGCTTTCGCATAAGAGAAGACCATTTGGAGTAACGACTAGGATTTTAGGGTAAGAGTGATAGCTAGTTTTGTTATGGGATTTTGAAAGGGCTCGAATTTTACTATTTTTTTTAGGGGAATCGAGCTCAAAATATCTGAAACGACGTCGTTGAGAAGATCCATTAATTATCTTTGAATTAGAGATTATGAAAAAATGATTGAAGATGTGAGTACTCAATTGAGAAGGGTGAAATTTATATAGAGGTTTTGTGATACACAATTTAAAAGAATTACAAAATCAAATTAGGAAACCAATTTATATAGAGGTTTTTGTTTTTGAAAATTAAGTCTATGAACACTACTTCTATCTCCAAATTTTTTTTATTTGTTATCTACTTTTCACTATACTTTAAAAAATCAAGCCAAATTTTTAGAACTGAAAAAAGTAGCTTTCAAAAAGTTGTGTTTATTTTTGGAATTTGGCTAACAATTTAACCATTGTACTCAAGAAAAATGCATATCATTATAAGAAATCAAACGTGGATGAAATAGATTTAATTTTTAAAAACGAAAATAAAAAATCAAATGTTTACCAAACGGACCAAAGTGATGAAATATTCAAATTTCCTAAAAGGATGATATATATATATATAATAATATATATATATATTTATATATATTGGTTTGATTTTCCTAAATTAAAATTAAAGTGAAGATAATCAGAGTGGCCTTTTCGATTTTGCACCGGACTGCTTTATGAGGATCATTATACCAATTATTATTATTAATAATAATAAGTAATATTAAAATAGTTAAGATTATATAAAAAGTTAGTTATAAATATATAAGTTAAAATTTAATAAGACTAAATAAAATATTAATATTAATAGTTAATTAAAAAATAATTTAGTTTATAATAATATTAACTATTAATTAAATTATATTTTTACTATTAAATCCATATTAAAAAACTCACTCACATGACTAAATTTTTACAGATTTGAAAGTTGAAGGATTTTAAAAAAAAAAAAAAAAAAAAAAGAAGTTCGCGAATTAAGAATGTCACATCCAAATAGCAATAATCTATTATTATCATATTGAATAAATAAAACTAGGATTTGATTTCTTTTATTATTATTACTATTATTTTGGAATTCAGTTAGGATTTGATCTAAAAAAAAATGTCCAATTCTTCTGTGGGCGGGAATTCCCGCATAGAATGAAGGAGAGAATGGGAGCAGAAAATTTTTTTGTAGGCTAAATGGGATGAAAACAGGGAATGCATTTCTTTTCCTACCCCACCGAGTTCACAGTCTCCCGAGATTATTTATTTATTTAATGTTGTGTTATTATTAGTTATATAAGTATTATATTTAAATTTAAAATTTTATTTTTAATGGTCAAGAATAAGAGAATGAATACATTTAAATTTAGATGATATATTATAATTTGACTGGTAATTATTTCAATTTTCTAAAAAATTAGAGCAATTTCTCTTCAAATTCAAATTGCTCATGTGCAATGAATCATATAAAAAAATTAGCGTGAAGTTTAACTCTTTAACTAAAATATTTTTATTTAAGATATTGATTTTTAAAAAAATCAAATGGGAAAAATTTCCAACTCGATTCCTGCAAATTCTCCGTGGGAAATCCCTGTCCTAATCTTGTTGAAGAATTTTGCGAGAATGGAGAATGAAATGGGGAACAGAAATGGGAGAGGGAGAAATCATTATCGACCCCATCCGTCTCGTTGACATCTCTACCAAACATATAGACAAATTATTAAAAAAAAAACAATATAGCTTTTGTTTTGACATGAAATTGTTTAGTGGTTTCTATACTATTCTTTTCCAAATAAAAATGCAATAGATTTATGATTTTTATCATATAGTATTAATTGAAGTGTTTGTAGGAAGATTTTTACACATTTGGTCCCAAAACAAATGGAATTCAACAAATTTTCATGTTTGTCTAATAATTTAAAACTTGTTTAAATTAAAATAATATTAGGAATCCTATTTCAGTTTTGGAAAGAAAAAAGAACTGAAAGATAGATAGTTTTCAAAAGCTTTTTTCTTTTCGAAATTTCAAATTTTGAATAGATTACTTAGAAAGATGGGCATAAATATAGTCAACTGTTCGAAATTATTATTTAAAATAATAAGCTGAAAATTCCTTTTTTTTTTTTTAATTGTTGGCTGAAATTATATACATCAAATTACTCAAATAAGAAACCAAAGTTAGGGGTATTAAAAAAAAACTCGACAATCCGAACAATTTGGACTATTCAACCCAAACTATAAGAATTGGATTGGATTAATTTTGTTCTTGTTCTTGGTTGAGTTGGGTTGAATTTTTTCTATTTTTGTTAGGGTGGATTGGGTCTCGGGTTGCCTCACTAAAAATTTTGATATATATATATATTCCTCTTTGTTTAAGATTTGACTACTTTGGATTAATGAATTTATGAATTTTTAATATTTTTCTTTTAAAATTGTTATGATATTTATATTTGTTTAAAGTTTGTAATAACTATCATGGATATTTGGTTTTTGACATTTGAATTGTATGAGATTTTAGTTACTAGACATGTGTTGTAGATAATTTTACATATTTTAAATAAATAAGAAAAAAATAAGATATAATCTGACAACCAATCCAATCTATCCTAACTCGAATTTTATGATTGGGTTGAGTTGGGTTGGATTGAAGGATTTTTTAAACTCAACCAAATTATTTGGGTTATAATTTTTTTCAATTTAAATAACCTTTATTAAAAAAATGAACCCAACCCAACCTTGAAACATTTTGGGTTAGGTTGGTTCGAGTTAACTGAGTCATTTATTTAAATTTTTATTATGAAAAAAGGTAAAATGTTAATACATAAAAATTTTATTTAATTATTTTCATGTATTGAATTAATATTAACAACTCAATTTCAATTTATATAATGAAAATTTTCTTCTTAAAGTGCTAAAAACAAATTTTTTTTTTTAAGGAATTTTTTAAAAATAAATTATCCAAAAATAACGAAACTAAATAAAACTCCTAAAAGAGAGTCAAACCCAAAATATCCATGATAGCATAAAACTAATTCATTCTACTAAATATTAATTCTCAAGTTCATAAAACAACTTTATGCTTTGTACTATATATATATATATATAAAATTTAAAGTTCATAATAAGTTACAGTTGGTTCATATTAGTTCGGATTATTTTTGGTGAATATATGAACCAATTCAATTCATAAAATTTTCATTCTTTGAATTCAATCTAACCCAAATAAATTGATAATTCAATCCATACTATACTATTTGGATTAATCAATTTTTTATGGTCATTAGATTTTTTGAACACCCCTAAACATCCTTATCTATATTTTACAAAAATTCTTACTTCACACAATAGGAAAAAGCAAAATAAAAAAAATATATATGTAAATGAAAATTCATTGGAAAAAGCAATGTTGGAGGTGGAAAGATAAAGGGGTTTTGGGGGACCGGCACAGACCAATGAGCATTTAAAGAGACTTTTTTTTTCCCTCCCCTCTTTCTCAATATTCATTTTTCTTTTTGACTATTCATTATATTTCTATTAAAATAATAATTAAAATAAGGTTTAAATATAATTTTAATTTCTATACTTTCAAACGTTGAATTTTAATACTTAGTGTCGATAAATTTTAACTAGTCTTCAATGTTAGTTTATTATTATTTTTTTAAAAAAAATCTTTTTACTATTTATTAGCATTTTTCTTTAAATTTTGAAAATATATTCATATATCATATTTTTTTGCATGAAAATTATTATTATTTAACTAATTTCAGTAAAAATTAACTTCGACAGATTAAATTTAAGATTTATTGAAATTAGATGGATTAAAATTGGATAATTGAAAATATACATGAACTAAAATTGAACAAACTTCAAAGTATAAGGACTAAGGGGTAGTTTAGCCTTAAAATAACATTTCAGGGACAATATGTAGTACATGTATGTGTTGTAACCTAAGTCTAAAAAGGGCCAAAAAACAAATTAACCATTTTACTAACTAATGATTTCGATATTATGTCAATTTTTTATATATATATTATATAAAAAGCATAAAGTTGAGGGAGGCTCATCCATACTAAATCTGCCGCTAAATGAAAGTCTTTAAGTAGTTTTACTATAGGTAAATGTGTGTTATAATAATTGAAAACTTCAACTATTATAATGGAAGACCCAAACATTGAGTGAACTAGAATAGCCCACTCCACCCAGTGCAAGTTGGGGACCTAAATACTCCATCGGTTACTGTACCTAAATACTCCATCGGTTACTGTACTTTGAGACTTAATTCAATTCTAGTGTTTGTACTTTCAATCAATCTTAAATTTAAGATCTACTATTAATTTATTGTAGTTTTTTTTTTTTGAAAAGCTTTATATTATTATCACTTTTTCTATACATTTTGAAAATATATTCACATATTAAATTTTATATTTAATTTCGAAAGACTGAATTTAAATTATTTTGAAAATACATGTATTAAAATTGAACATTTGAAAGTATAGAAACTAGGAATGGACAAATTTCAAAATATATGAACCAACACCAAAATTATGTTTGAATTCTCGATATTTTAGGTTCTTTTTTCTCTAAAATTGTTTAAAATGTTTTAATTTAATAAATGCTTAATTAAATACTTTACGTTTGAACATTTTAATTTAGTAATTTATTGTTGGCAAATGTTAATTTTTTTTATAATAAACTTATAGGTCTGTTTTCGAATAAAGAAAAATGAGTCAACATATTTACAAATATAACAAAATGTTAATATCTATCAGATGAGTGATAGATAGAGATCTATCATTGTTTAACATTTAGTGATAGAAGTCTAGTGTGGTCTATCACTGATAGATAGTGACATTTTGTTATACTTAAAAAAAATCAACAATTTTACCATTTAAAACAATTTCCTAAACTTATATAGTAAAAAAATTGTCAAATTGATCGAATCATAATAGGAAAAAAAAAAAAAGGAGTGTCTAAAAGAGGAAATTTTCTAATATCTCAACTAAATTTTGAATTTACTTCTTTATATTCATACTACTAAACTTCTATTGACATAAGGGGTGAATTGATATTTCCACTGTATAGTAAAGTAGAAAAATCCATAAAACATAAAAAAATAAGCAACAAAATATCATTAATATAAGTATAATATAAATAATAGTCATGTTAATGAAGGATCGTGAGGTCCATAGTAGAAGTGGGATCGGTCTCAATTTTCAATTCTCATAGAGAATTAAAACATAGTAATCTAAGTAATGCAATATTACAGAGAATATTTTACCGCATGCTTTTAAAGGAGGAATTAAGGTTAGAATAACACTTACCCTGGAAGAACCAATTCTTCACGAATTTCCTCTCAATTGGTCACGAACTCTTCGTACAAAAACAAACATTAACGTGGACACTACCACAAATGAGCCTCCTATATTCTCCTTTGGGGTGAGAATTACAGAAAGAGTTGTTGGTTTCTCTGATTTTTGGAAGTGGGAGAGAAGTTTTGAGAAGGAAAAATTTTATGTGTATTCCCTCATAGGGAGATCAAAATGAAGAACACACCCTACTTCAGAAGCAAGAAAGAAAAGCAAGATACTGTAACTCCCTCTCCACACGTTTTTTTGAGAATTAAGGAGATGGAAGTTGTAACTCACTCCCTTTAATTTTAAAAATTAAATTAAAATAAATTTAATTTAATAAATAAAAAATACATATAATAACTAACTTATTATATATATATAACTATATGTTATATCAAATATAACACATAACCTACCGTTTTTATATTGTATCAAATAAAATATAACCTATAGTTTATATTCTCTCAATTATTTATGATATTTAATATAAATCACATTTATACTAAATTTAATTATATGAATCTAATCCATACAATTAATATTTGAATCATATCTAAATATTTAATTCCTCTCAAAATAAGCTTTATATTATAATGTATCAAATACATTATAGTAATTATATCACATATAATGAATTTAAATTAATTATATCATATATAATCAATCCCTCAATTAATTTGAATAATTCAAATTAATCCAAAATTAATTCTCAATAATCTCTGTTGAGCTATAGAGGAGATCTTATAGACCTGTAGATTGAAGTTCCAATGGTACTTAGATAATTAATTAAACTCCTTTAATTAAATTGTTGGAAATTATCCAACATCTATTAACTGTCAAACACTCCACTAAAGACCAACAGCTGCACTCTTCGCGCTACAGATATATTTCTGTGTCCATTGGATATAACTAGTTAATAGTGCGATGACCCTTCACAAATTGCTGGTAAGTACAATTAGACCAAAATTACCATTTTGCCCCTGTAGTTACATCTAACTCTTTAAGTATTACGGATCTCTCTAATGAACAATAAGTCATAGTTCAACTATGATCAAACTCCTCTTGGGCCAAGAGAGGGTGTGGTGTTACATTGTTCAAGCCCCGAAATTAACCCTTAAGGGAGCAACTTATCTACTTATCCCAACATTTGGGAATGAGTGAATTCCGTCTCGTATAACTATGTTCCCAACTCCCCAATCAGATGAATCCCCAAAATGGTAGGCTTATTGAGTCGATGATATGGCCACTCTCACCCATACAAATCAAAAGACCGCCTTCATAGGCAGAAGTTCACAACTCACTAAGGATTCAGGTCATGTCACCTATGGTTATGCTGGTGAAATGTAAGTCTATATTATTAACAGTGTTATATAATGAAACTATTCATTTCGTGGTCTGGTCTTATACAAACCCCTTTGTATAGAATACCCCACTCACATGTCCTTATACGAATGATCAAGATCATGTCATTTGTAGCACTTTACAACAATTGTAACATCTACAAGGCGAGTCATATTCGTAATGTCACCAAGATAAGGTACCTAGTCTTATCCATCTACTACAGACTCTTCAAGTTATCACTTAAACACAAATCCATCCGTATGTCTCTACATACATGTTTAAGTTACAGAAGATAACATTAGATGTTTGTTTATTGGTTTTATTGGTTTTGTGGGTTAATGATACTAAATATCAAATAAAATACCTCAGATTTTATTAAATAAATAACTTGTTTGTACAATACAATTACAAACTATAGGACCCACGAGATTTAGGGCATCAACCCCAATTAATTTATTTAAAATTATAAAATGTTTATTTACTAATTTAAATTTATTGTTTAAAATTTTTTATTTTAAAATTTTTTTAGAAATATCCATCGAAATCTACATTTTATCGATATTTTCATAGAAATTTCCATAAAATCAAAACCTCGATATTTCTTTCAAAATCGATATTTTAAACCTTAGTTGTTTTCCTCTTCTAAATTTCAACTAATGAAAGTTTATCATTAACTAATCTCAGAAATTTATATAATAATGATTAAATTGAAAAGTGTCCAAATATTAAGGATTAAAACATATATTTATTATTTAGGTTCACTTTATTATTCCAACTTTCCTTTCAATAATTCTCTGCACAGAGACAAAAAAAAAGATAAAGAAGAAAGGAAATTTCACTGTTAGTTGGCTAGTCGTTGGCTAGTCTTATATCATCATTGATTTTCATGTTTCAATTAGATCTGATTATTTATTATATAGAAAACATGGATGAAATATTTCTATAATTTGAGAATGGATAATGTATGGTTTATTGAACTTTGGTAAGGTTTAAATTCAACTTGGTTTTATTATTAATGCAATATATTTTCCGCGCTATATTTCATTGAATAAATGAACAAAAGATAGGTATTTTTCATTTTTATAATATTTTCCTTGTTTTAATTCAACGAGGTAGAAAAAATTAATAGCAAAAATTAAAATAATTTTTGTATATAAATAAAGTCTAGAAACAAAACAAAAATTCTCCAAAGCTCAGATGCCATAATTGGATAACCATAAAATTTCAAGAAATTTTGAATACCAACATATATTTATGTATATATATATTTTAATATAATTAACAAGTATGTGGATACCACTAATAAGTTTGATCCAAAGAAATAAGTTATAAGTTTGAGTATTCTCTGTCTATGATATAATATTCTATATAGGATTTTTTTTTAAATCACATTAAAAATAAGTTGTAACTCTCATGGTGGTTTTCATCTTGTTTTGTTTTTGTTTTTTCATAATAATAATAGTAATAGTAGTATGGGATATTATTTTAAATTATAAAATTACTTAAAATATTTTTAAATATAACAAAATGTTACCATCTATTAGTGATAGATATCTATTAGTGTCTACTACGAATAGATAGTGATATTCTCTATATTTATAAATAAGCTGACTTATTTTACTACACTTGAAAATAGTATTAATAGTAATAATAATAAAAGAAAAATAATAAAATATCAATGGATCTGCTTTTAAGAGGCCACCAGACAGACAATTTTTTGTCATTATTTCAGGCAACTAATTTAGGTAAGATTTCCAACCCAAAGCTTCTATTTTGACTAATAAACAAACTTATCAGGCAAAACTTTTTTTTTTCTTTTTTTTGGATCCATTGGCAGAGGCATCCATTTCTTTCTTTTTTTCAAGAAGTTGCTGAAATTGGTTACACCTTTCAGTGATAATGAGTGCCAAGAATTTGAATCCTTCAAAACACCACATTTTTTTTCATTACATTCTTGCTTTCATTTCACTTTAAACCAAGAAACACACCATAAATTCAATACCCAAAATCTTCATTAGTATAACACCTATTAGCATGACAATGGCTTCTCAATAATGTAAAATCCCATCAAATAATAAGTGAAAAACAAACAGTTTGATGTACAAACAATCAATTTACAAAGCAGTTCTCATTTGCAAGAGCTCATAAAGAATCTATAATGGATGAAAGATGATGATGATACAACTTCAAGTAACCCACTCCTTTTCATAAATTCTAGATCGGTAGTGAAGGAAGCCATTAAACAATGAACAAAAGAAATATCCCAATAACATACAAGAAACTGCTCAGCAGTGGAAGGAGGAGGAGAAATTCCCACTTACAAGTCTCTTCATCTTTTTCAAAACCTATTCAGAAAATCAGAACAAAAACAATATAAGCAAACGAATTCAAGTGAAAATTACTATGCATATACTTGCCACCTAGCTTGAAGCAAATCAAGCCACAGTTCTTTCTATATTACTGTTTCTGGTTGACACTGTTCTTCTTCTTGAGAAGGTATCCAAACTTTTTAAGCAATGGCTTCTTCTTCTTCTGTTGCTGCTGCTGCTCCTGCTGCTTTGATGGTGAGTTTCCACCATCATCCAGATTTTCTGAACGTACCCCATTTATCTGATCGAAACTCTCTCCGCCCTCCAGTTTTGAGTCTGCTTCATCGTCAATGGATACGTGTTCTGGTTCTCCTCCCTCTTGTGAGAACTCTTTCTTTTCAATCTTGCAGCTCTCCCACATTTTGTATTCAACCTTAACTGAATCGTCTTCCTTCTCTTTTTTTTCTTCTTCTTTCGGTTTATCATTTCCATTCTGAAGTGTTGTTGGTGAATCCATTTTTTCAGTCTTCTCATCTGAGGCACCATTACCTACCCAGGGAAACTCGAATTTGTGTTCTTCATGTTCAATGGGTATCAAAGGCTCCACTTTTGTCTTCTCTTCCTGTCGTCTGCCATTCTCTTCAGAGAACTCGACTACTTTAGGTAGCAAATCGTAGTCCTTCTCACTGTCTGTTGGTTCACCGTTCTCTACTGTTTGCTTTTTGGCAGAAGCTTCCTCAAGCAACTTGGATAACTCCTCAACCTTCTTGAGAGAAGCAGCTTCCCTAGTTAGAAGCTCCTCATTTTCTTGATGAATGCTCTGCAACTCATTTTCTTTGTCTAATAAACTTTCCTTCAGTTTCATGCTCTCGGATTTAGCTTCTCCAAGAGCTTCCTGCAAATAGATCACTTCAGCTTCAACTTCCTTCAGGCTATCCTTTAGTTGAGCTTCTTCCTCCCTCATCTTACAAGCTTCTTCCTCAGTTTGCTTGAGCAAATTTACAAGCCTATCTATTTCCTTTTCCAAGGAAGAGTTCCCTTCTTCTGATTTCTTCACAGCATCCACTAGGTGAAGCTCCTTCTCTTCCCACTCAGCCTTGGAATTCTCGTATTCGTGCTTCGATTTCTCAATGGTACTCGTTAGAACATCAATTTCGTGGTTTGAATTTTCAAGCATGCTTTCGTATTTCTCATTTGTAGCTTTCAAGACCAACTTTAGATTTTCTATTTGGGACTCATAGTTTTCTTGCTCAGCTTGACTAGACAAAAGTTTCTCCTTGGTTTCCCTAGCCTCGGTAGATATTTCGTGCAATGCAGATGCCAAGCTTTCCATTGCCTTTTTGCTTTTCTCTTCCTCGTCCTTGGAAGTTTCTAGCTCATTTAAGAGTTGGTTTTTCTCTTCTAATAAGCTCTGTACACTGGAAGCTGCAAGCTTCTCATTATTCAAAGCTTGATTTTTCTCTTCCTTGACAGTTTCCAACTGTGACCTCAGTGACGCAACCAACTTCTCCAATTCAGATGCTTCTTCCTTGGTCCGATGAAGATGGTGTTCCGACTCTTTTAAGTCCTCTTTCTGTCTTTTAACAGTCATTTCCAGCAAACCTACCTTCTCTTTTAGAGCAGCAATTTCAAGCTCTGCATTATGCAATAGATCATTGTTGTGCTCCAGTTGTTTCATCACTGATTCCAGAGATTCTGATGCTGATCGTTCAAGCTTATTCGCATTGTCCAACTGCGTTTCCATCTCCTCAGCTCTGTTTTTCCATTCTTCTACTAAACCATGTGCATACGTCTCAGCCATCTTTGCAGCTTCTAGATCGATATTAAGCTGTTCAATGGAAGCATCTTTATCCATGATTTTCTCCTCATAGCAAGTTTCTGCCATCTTTGCAGCTTTAAGTTCACTATTAAGCCGCTCAATTGAAACCTCTTTCTCCTTCACCATCTCTGCATAAGATTTTGCTTTCTCAAGCTCCAAATTCAGAGAGTCAATCTCTGAGTTAAGCTTCATTATCAATTGCCCATTCTCATTTGACTGCGTTTCAAGCTTCCAGTCTAACAATGCTTTCAATCTGGTTAGCTCAGCTGAGAGAATTTCCACCTTCTCGACATGAATCTCAGCAATCTTTGTTGCATCATCAGCATGGCTCAGCGCCTGGTTCTTGGCGTCGGTAGTCATTGCCAACTCCATCTTCACTCTTTGAAGCTCTTGACTGGTAGAGAGAAGAGCGGCAACATCTAACGCATGTTGGCTCCTCACAGCTTCTATCTCTTTCTGCCATTCCTCTTCTTTCTTATGGGCTTCCTCAAGTCCTGCTTGCTCCATCTCAACAGCTCGAAACTTTTCGATCTCAGAACTCTCTTCAGCTCGCTTTTGTGCCACCAAAGCCTCTCTAAGTTTCTCATTTGCCTCCTCTGCTGACTTCTGTGCTTCTTTCAATTCATTGCTTAACTTTTCTCTCTCTTTTTCAACCAACACTATTTGCTCCTTTGCCTTCTTCAGATCTTCCTGAGCAACATTTAATTGAGCCTGTATCTCTGATCCTTTTGTACTCCGTGGCTGCGCTTTCTGAAAACCAAAAGACAGAAATTAACAGCATTTAATGATTTGCATTCACATATTTACTTCAATATTAAAAAACGACATTGTACCAATGCTAAACATCCAACACAATAACATTAGCAATTCTGATCAAAGAACTGTTGAGTATGTCAGCTAAAACTTACATCAGGTGGTGTGGCGACTTTCGGCAATTGACGATCAACCGCAGGCTTCGAAGTTGCAGGTCGAGGGGACCGGTCAATTGAGAGCCGAGACCTTTGCAAAGGAGAATGAGAATCAGACTCTGATTTAGCAATCCCTCTATTCAATTTGCTCACCCTAGGAGTTGCAGGTGATGTCTTGTTGGGAGTTTCAGGTGTAGAAGATCTGTTAAGAACAAACAAAATGTACTTAGCAAAACCATCCAGAAATGAGCCAGAAACAAAACAATCTAAACAAACCCATCTCAAATTCCAAAAAAACATCCGCAGAAAGTTGAATTTTAGCAACATTTCAGCATCCTCACGAACAATTTCGATCAGAAATCAAGCCGAAACGATAGTTCCAACAAGAAAAAGCAGCACAAACACTAACTCGCTGAAAGAAAAAGCCTAAAATTACTTCCAAGTAGATCTAACTGACAGAGGATGAGATCTTGAAGAAACCACCGTGAAATCAACAACAAAAATGTTGACACAAAGAAATCCAGAAACAAGCCATAGTGCAACAGAAAGTGAAAAAACAGAGAACCCCAAACCACATAAAAAAGAAACAAACAGAATCGATTGAGAACAGAACAAAAAAAAAAAAAAAAAAGAAAAGAAAAGAAAATCAAACTGGCCCTAGCAACCGCCATAAACAAGAAGATCCAAGAAAATTGGGAGTGGGAATTAAAAATTACACCAAGAAGAAGTGATGGATCACTCAGAAACAGCAAAAGAAAACCCACATCAGATCGGTGCAGAAAACATACTTGGATTTAGTGGACATGGCGGCAGTGTAAGATGGAAGTAAGAGAAGTGTTGTGTAGCAGAGAAGCAGAGCAGAAAACCCAGTAGGAAGATGCTAAAATGGCGGCATTATGAATTGTTGATGGAAGTTTCTTCAAGCTTCTCTGTTGTTGTTTACTGACAAAGAAGGAAACCCCAGAAGGAAGAAGAGAAAGAAGAAGAAGAAGGTAAAGGAAAAATGGAGGAAAAGATGGGTTGATAAAAAGAAAAGAAAATAAAAGAAAAAGGAGAAACTGAAATAATTTGGGTTGGTTTTGCTGTCCCTCAAATTGCCAAACCCACAACAGGATACAACTCAACAATGAAGTTTGGTACTCTCTCTCTTTCTCTCTCTAGAAAAATGACCAAAATGACCCTGTGAAGAAGGTCTTAAAGCTACAACAATGGCTGCTTTTTTCAGAGGCCAAGTGACCAATGGAAGACCAAGCTCACCTTACTTTTTAGGCCCTCCCAAGATCTGAGCCTCAGCCATGGGATTTTCATTTTCTTCCCTTTGGGTTTTTTTAAATTACAAAAAAAAAAAAAAAAAAAAAAAAAACACTTTTCTTTCAATGTTCTTCTTCTTTCTTTTCTTTCTTTTTGAAGTGTGTGTGTTTGTTTCTTTTCTGATTAAAGGAAGAAATTTGATTTTTGATGAAAGGATTTGCCTTTTCTAGTTTATATTAATGTTTATTAATATCTTTTTTTTTTGGGGGGGGGGGGGGGGTTGATGAGTAAATGGGATTTCTAAATTAAGTCATCATATCGATATACCAAGTTTTATCTTATTGTCCTTTATTAATTTATTAGTTTTTTATTAATTTATTTTTTAATGTTTTATTATTGAGTTTGAAAAATATCTATAAATATTTAAATTTTCAACTCCAATAATAATTATTGAATGATGCTTTACTTAGTGTCTTACTTCGTTTAAAATATTTTCATCTATTCTCACGTGAGATCTAGTCGATCAAAATATCAACATGTCGATGAAAATTTATTATCATGGTTCTACGTACGATATTCTTCAAAATTATTTTTAAATGCATTTTGTCGAGATGGAGTTGAAAGTTGTTGAACTATATTTTTGTCAGTTCAAGTATAGTTTCATAGAATCAATTACCATTTCAAAGTTTGATAGTTTGATCTTTACCCTTCAATTGTTAAACTAAAAAAAAACACTAAGAAACCTTGATCCATTCGATTTTTACTTTTTGAAAATTCATGAACCTCTTGGATAATATTTAATAGTTTTGTACCTTATAGACAATAGATATGTTATATTAACCTATTTAGACAACAAATTGAAAGTTCAAGGATCTATAACACATTTTCTAAAAGAGAAAATATCAATTTTTATCTTAAACTTTGGAGGTTGTATAAATTTGAATACTGGACTAATAATTATATAAATTTAAACTCTAAATGAAACTTATGATTTTAGTTAATTAAACTCCTAAGTTTTTATAAGTTAATCAATTTAAATCTTTTATTACTACGATTATCCTTTAAAATCATCAATGCATTAATTTTCAAACCTGTGTAGATTTTATAAAATGGACAAATAGAGTAAAGACATGAATGATTCTCAAAGAAAATCCTGACTAAAAGTCTAAATTAGTTCACTTATGAAAGTTTAGAACTTACACAATTATAAATTTCACATGAGGTTTTTTCAAATACAACGTAATAAAGCGTGTAAATTGATACACTCATAAAAGTTCAGATTTTAAATTTAGGGTTATATCTAATATTTTTTTTTTATATTTTTAAAAATTTATAGACTTATTGAACACAAATAGAAAGTTCATAAGGTAAACGTGTAATCTAAATCATTTTTTTTTTATTTTGCATTTGTATGTTATTGTGTTTTTTTACATATAAATATATCATAAATTAAAGTGATTATATACCTCAAATAGAATCTTAAAAACTTTATAGAAATCCAACCAATAGAAAAATCTAGATAATAATCTCTCTCTCTCCATTTTCTTTACTCATGATACATAAGCCTTTTTGTACAAATTATTAACTTTAATTTGAAATGAATTATTTGGAAAATCAAGTAAATTTGTGAATTCAAATGGGATAAAATAAAATAAGAATTTAGTGTACTTTTAAAGTCTAAAACCAGAAATGATTTGGTGTGAAAGTTAATGAACTTTCAAAGCTAACTAACGATCGTTATTATTATTTTTTAAATAAGGGTATAATTTGGTCAACTGCCAAGCTGTTATGTAATTATCAAAACTTGTTAAATTAATTTCACTTCTAATATTTTATATTGGTATCTTCTTCATTTGTCTTTATTTTCCGAAAGCAAAATTTCACAACATTATATTTGTTTTATTCCTAAAATATTCTTTATTTACTCACAAATTTTACATTGTAATATAAAAATAAAAAATAAAAAAAATCCATGAATTTTAAAATGTTATATTTTTACCCCTAATTTTGAATCTAGTTTTTATTTAGGTTCTTAAGTTTCAAAATGTTATATTTTTACCCTTAATTTTGACTTTAATTTTCATTTTTACCGTAGATTTTTAGATTTTACACTTTGGTCCTTGAGTAATTAATGCTTGCTCTTGAAACTTAGGGGACTAAACTCAATTTAAGGATAAAAATATAATATTTCAAATCTAGGAACTAATTGAAAGAAACACTTAAAACTCAAGGATTAAAAAATTATTTTTTAAAAAAGAAAAGTAATAAGAGCAAAAGATTAAAGTTATTTTGATAACTATTTGATTTTTATATTTTTTTGGTTGAAAATTAAGCTTATAAAAATTATTTTAACCTGTAAGTTTCTATGTTTAGTTTTCTACTTCAACTAATGTTTTTAAAAAACAAGTCAAGTTTTGAAAATATTAGTAGAAAAAAGTAGTTTTGTTTTTCGAATTTGACTAGTAATCAAGTGTTTTTCTTTTAATAAATGTGAAAAACCACGACGGAAAGTTTGGGAGTCACTGTCATCATTAAATCGGCTTGATCCAACTTGACTTTAAACCGTGAAGATGCTCAATCCAAACTCAAACCCAATGGGCTTAAGACATTGCTTAGGCATGTATAGAAGATCATTAATATTTGATGTAAAAAAATTATGATTGAAGAGTATGGCTAATAGGAATTTAACATTGATAGATTGCTATTCACATGCAGAAGTATATTAGTGATAGACTCCTATCGCTTGATATGAATCTATCATAGATACATTCTATATAATTGATAGGGCTTTTATCATTGATAGCACGTGTCCAGTTAAAGTGAGGATAATTTAGTAATTTTTTAGTTTTTAAAAAATGATTTTCCTATACCTGCAAATTATTATAAATTTTGTTATATTTAGAATACTTCTACCTTATTTTACTATATGTGCAATAACCCTTAGATTAACCCATTAAATATTGATTAATTTTTTAAAAAAGAGTTTATTTTAAAACTTTACCTTTTTTTTTTTAATGTTATTCAAGTTATTGTTATTATAAAATTTTGGTTTAGCATATTATTGTTTAATTTTTTTTAATAGTTTTTAATGCTTCTAAGAAAATTTATATCGACTAAAAACTATAATATCTAAAAAGAAACCCTTAAACCACCATAATTCGTGTAAACATAACATTGAAGATAATATAATCAACATCATTTACAACAATAATGAGATCAAATAAACAAAAAGAGTTAAAAGACTATTTTAAAATATAAAAAGTTAAGTCAATTTATTTATAAATATAAAAGAATATTATTATCTGTGATAGATAGTATTATTGACACTGATAAACGATACTAATAGACAATGTTACATTGTTATATTTAAAAATATTTCTAACCGTTTTTTTCATTTAAAACAATTATTTAAGCATTGATGATAAATATTTTGAAATTATTTCTAAATAGAAATAAATAAAATGCTTAGCTAATTCCATATGGCTAATAAAAAAAAAATCTTCTTTCAATTTTTTGATCTTTCCATTCATTACTCATGGATCGTTCTTTGCCTAATTCTTTCCATTATATCAACGAATAATCTATAATAAGTCGCAAATCCAGATCAACTAATCGTTCTCGTATAGCACCAGCTCCGGTAGAAATTTCTCAATTTCGAAGTTTTTGGGAATAACAAATAGTCCACAAAGTGCAATTTGTATTAACTTAAGGTCCTTAACGGAAAAAACAACTTTTTCCAGAACAGATGAAAAAAGATACTTCACTGTGGCATTTTCGCAATAAGTATGAACTTTTTCTTTTCCTTTTTCGTTTACATTTGAGACAAATTGTAATTTGTGTCGGATACCCTTTCTTTTTCAATCTTTACATATGTGCCCGTTTATTTAAGAATAATGATGGTCGTGGTGCATTTCCACGTGTTTGATTATGATTTGATATAAGTTCGACGAATTAATTTTTCAAAAATCAATACAATTTCCCCCCCTTATTTCGCTACAATCTTTTATGAAATTTATGAGAAGAAAAATTTGATTGAAAAATTGAAAGTGTAATGGGAGGGGAAATTAAGAAAATATTAGATGTATACATTTATTTTGACAACAGGAAAATGTTAGTATATTTATTAAAAGAATAAACGTATTAATGTAATATTTATATATCCATTATTGATTAGCTAGTTTATGTATTTTCCATTGGATAGTCATCTTATTTTTTAAAGTTTTGTTCCAAAATGATATGGTTTTTAATTTTCAAAATTTATTTTTATTATTTTCACTTTTGTTAAAAGAAATACTTCAATGTATAGCATAATTTTAAAATAAAAAAAATTCAATTTTTTTTTTTAAATTTCAAAACTAGCTTGACTTTTCAAAACATTAGTAGAAAGTGACTTATAAAATAATCGAAACTTTTGGGTGGAAGTAGTGTTTAATCATAAGTTTAATTTTCAAAAACGGAAAATAAAAAACTAAGGAGTTATTTGGGGCGCATGGTTGGTTATAATAATCTATGGTTATTGTAATATGTGTGGTTATAATAGTCTGTATTTGGAGTGTAAACTGTTTTTGTCTGGGTTCAAATAATCAGTGATTCGGATGCAAACGATTTTAGTCTAAGATCAAGAAGCCTGTGTTTGGATGCATATTATTTTAGTCCAAGTTTAAAGTTTATGTATTTGGGTTGCTGATTTGTTAAACATAGAGTTTTTAAGTTTGAGTTTAGGTTTTAGGGTTTTTTTTTTTTTTTTTTTTTTTTTGTATTATACAAGTATTAGTAGCTTAAATATCATATTTTGTAAATAGAAAAAAAAAATTCCACTAATTTTTAAAAATGAATTAGATTTTAAGTTATGCTATTCTCCATCCATTTGGTCATTTTGAGATGTGACAATACAAGACATGCACAAAATACGTGAGATTCAACTAAAAATTCATATCATTAATTAAGTACGAAAACTACATATTTGGAGGTGTACAAAAGTAATAAATTCTCTAACTCCATAATATTACACAAAAGCGTATATTTAAGAGAAACAATGTTGTCAAGTATAGGCCAATGACACAAAAAATATTGTCAACTTAAATACATGATAAAAAAAATGATAGCAGGTTATCATTCAAAAACAACTCCAGAAGAATATTTGATCAAACGTGTTTTTGTGGAAGAACTTGCAATACTGTAAAATAAGTTATTATGTTAAATGAATTGAATTAAAATGTATAATCATCGTAAAAGATTCCTTTGGAATTTTTTTTTTTAAAATCTTATTCTCTAGTTCAATTTTGTGAATGATTTTTTTTTTCCATATACACAATTTTCTTGCTTTAAACTTTGATGGGACCCATGAAACAAGCTATATATTAGAGTGCGTATGGATTGACTAGGAAAAAATGTTTTTTTTAAGTCATTTTAATTTAAAACTTTTCATGAAAATGATTTAAAATCAAAACACTCATGTGTTTGTTACATTTTTTTTAAAAGTATTTTTATTCTCAAGTGTGTTTGATTTTCTATATCAGAAAATATTTCTAATAATATTGAGTTACTATAAAAGAAGACTATTAAACACTATGAACTGTTTGCCAGAGTGATCATCAGAGTTGGTCACCAAATGTGAACGTCGGAGTTGGTCGTTGAAGATAGTTGTTCGAGATGATCATTGCCAAAATTGGACATCAGATATAGTCTTCGTTGGAGGTTGCCAAATTGATCATGAGAGATGGTCACAGGAGATGGTTGTTGCCTCCCTATTTTCCTAACACACACTCCAAACTTTAAACAGGCTTTATAGTGTGCTCAACCCATTTTAATTTGGGGTTGAATGGTTATCGAGAACTAGTGATACTAAACCTTTTTATGTTTAATTATTTTTTGGAATTTTAAAAATATATCTTTTTGTAAATCTAGAATATAACTTTGAAAATAGTTTACAGAGATAAAGACAATTATTTATTATTATTTTTTTTAATAAAGATAAAGACGATGAGTATCATTCAACTATGAAAAAATTTATAGATTTTTCTTTAAATAGTGAGTATAATTCAACAATAGGTACATGTACTATCTCCATTAAGGTCGGAAGATTAAAGTCTTCTATTCCATTTGTTGTACTTGAAAAAATTGAGATTTAATAATAATTTATCAGATAATTGCAACTCATTAGTCTTCGACAACAAGCCCTTTTCTTCAAATCTAATTAGATGAGCTCTTTTGATGGCGATAGTATGGCTCACTTTTTTCTTTCAGTGTCTTCTCGACGTTAGCCCTTCATTTCAGGCCCATTTATAGCAATGTAAGATGGGCTCCCAGGGTCCTTCAAGATAAATTTTGATGTTGTTGTTACCAATGAGGATTTGAGCATTGGAGTTGTCATTCATGACTCAAATAATGACATTTGATGATCTGTTGAAAAATTACAAATCTTTGGATAGCTCTATTGAGCTCAAGGAAGTGATTGCTCTGCATGAAGATATTTCAAAGGTGTTAACTAGCATTCACCTTTTTTGGGCTAAGATAGATTCAAAGATCCTTTGGAAACTCCTAATTAGATCTATCTGTTATCCCAACTGTTGGAAGGTACCAATGTGTAGCGGAAGAAACCAGGATCCATAAGCACTCTAATACATTAATTTTGGCAGAAAAGAAAACATGCTTCAACAGAAAAAAAATGGGTTTCATGACATAGAACTTCCTCTAAGCTTCGATTCAGCTGCAAATCTCCACAGGATCTTGTTGTAGACCACCCCAAGATCTTCCTTACTATCCTCTTGGAGCTCAATATTGAGTAGTGGAACTCAAAATAAGCTGGAATTAAGAGAATTTGGAGAAGTTCACAGCAGCAACCATGTAGAAGAACATCCTCCTCTCAAATTTTCTCAAAATTTTGTTCGGTTGCTCTCTCTCCAAAACACTCCAAAATCTTCTATATATTGCAGAGATTCATGCAAAGAAGTTTATTGCATGAGATGCACCTCATGCTTGGAGTTAATGAAGAGTTAAAGTGAATTGCTAGTAAGCTAGTTCATGGAATAAATGGAAAATCAATTTTTCCAACTTTGTGTTTTTCTTTTCTTTTTCAATTTTATTAAAACTGATTTCAAAAATTAATTTTATTTAATAAAATTGAAAAATATTATTAATTTTACAAAATTAATTTCATAAATTAATTTTCTTTAATAAAATTAATAAATAATTATTTAAACAATTTAAATAATTCTAATTAATTTAATATCAAATATTAAATTAATTNATAATTATTTAAACAATTTAAATAATTCTAATTAATTTAATATCAAATATTAAATTAATTTTTAACACAATTCCATTTTTAAATATTTAAATCTTATTTCTCCAAATTCATTTAATTCTAATTTGAATACTTCAAATTAACTTATCACACTATTCTAGAGCTTATCCATTTACGAACTAGTAGGGGACCTTGCGGACCTACAAATCATAGGCTCCAACGATCCGAGATTAATCGGCTAAACTCATTATACCAATCTAACCCCCATTCGTTATCTAATGGGTGATTCCACTAAAGGCCATAGCTGAACTCCCCTCACTGTAGATATATTATGTCCACTCGATATTACCATAATTAGTAAATTAACCCTTCACATGTTGCTCGTAATAACGATTGGGTCGAATCTCTTATTCATCCGGTCTTATCCCTAAAATGGTAAGCTTATTGAGCAGAGGCAATTAGTCTACTATCACCGTTTGCAGATCAAAGGATAATCCCGAACAAACAGGAGTTCATAGTTAGCTCAGGATTAAGGTTAAGTTACCTAGGTCATCGCTTTGAAATAGTCAGTCTTAAATAGTAAACAACATTATAAAGTAAGAGTGATAGGTTTTTGTGGTCCAATTTTGCACAAAACTCATTTGCACAGGACACCCTCACTCCTTATGTCTCAACATGCACGAATTAGGATCACTTCGTATGTAGCACTTTACAACTCTTTGTAACAACTACAGAGTAGACCGCATCCAATAGTGTTACCAGAATAAGGTACTCAATCTTATTCGTATACTATAGATCATTTTGACTATTTACTCGAACCTGATTCACTTGTATGTCTCCACTTGAATCATCACGAACTCGTCGTGGACCATCGTTAGAGTCTTCCTTACTATTCTCCAGCCTTAGAACGATTTTTGGGATCTGAAATTGTGATTAATTTAAGAGGAAAAGTGAATTTGAGAGAGTTTTGGTGCTTTGGGTTTGAGAGAACAATTCACTTTCAAAAACCATGCAAAAGAACCTTTTCCTCAGTAACCTTTAAACTATTTAAAGAGGGAAATCATGCAAATCAAATGCATCTCATGTTGACACCATATTAAGCACTAATTAAGTGGATTCATGAGGTGTTTTGCTTAGTAAGAATTGTGAGAAAAACCCACTAACCCTAAATTCTATTTAAAATTTGATTTTCAAATAAATCAAATTAAAAAGAATTTTAATTTTAAATAAAAATAATTCAAATAATTAATTCTAAATAAAATTTCTTAAAACCAATTTTAAATAAAATTAATTCTAATAATTAATTTTAAATAATTAATTAAACCATTTAACTAATAGAATTAATTTAATATCAAATATAAATTATTAAAACACCAATCTTGATCATGAATTCCTATTCATGTATATAATATTTAAATCATATTTAAATATTTCCGACCCTCCATATTGTTTAATTCAACAATTAAACTATAATTATGTCAATTATATCGCATATAATTAAATCTTATTCCCTAAACCGAATTTGGACGTTTCAGAGCTTGTAGGGGACCTAATGGACCTACAGATCATGAGCTCCAATGATCCGAGATTAACTGGCTAAACTCTTTAACCTAATTAACCAACATTCGTTAATTAATGGGACATTCCACTAAAGCCCAATAGCTGCATTTTTCTCACTGTAGATATATTTATGTCCACTTTATTTAACCATGATTAGTAAGTCGATTCTACACAGGTTGTTCATAATTATAGTTGGGTCAAAATTACTATTTTACTCATGTAATTACATCATATTCCTTAAGTCCCACTGTTCCTTTAATGAACAATTGGTTTGTGGTCCAACCATTAAACTGAGTTTCTCTCGGACCAATAAGAAGGTGGGGCCCCTTGTTCAAGACCCGGAGTCAGCACTTAAGAGAACAACCTATCTACTATCCCTAGAATCAGGTAGGAGTAAATTTCATCTTGCAGGACTGCGTCCCCAACTATCTACTCGGCCTTACCCCTAAAATGGAAGGCTTATTAAGTCGGCGATGTTGAGTCACTCTCACCATGCAGATTAAAGGATAATCCCGAATAAATAGAAGTTCATAGTTAGCTTAGGATTAAGATTGAGTTACCTAGGTCATCAAATTTAAATAGTCAGCCTTACCAGTAAACAGTGTTATAAAGTAAAAGTAACTATTTCGTGGTCCAGTCTTATGCAAGCTCATTGCATAGAAAACCTCCACTCGCATGTCTCCACATGAACTATTATGAATCACATGTTTATGTCAAATACAAAGTGAGCCACATCCATAGTATTCTTAGGTTAAGTATCCCTATACTATAGACCGTTTTGGCTATTATTCGAACTTGATCTACTTTTATGTCTCCACATATACTTTAAGTATTTATGCTATAGCTAGGGGTTCTTAGTTTATTGGATTTAGAGTTAAAAAGTGCAATTCACATATTCAATAACATATTTACTGAATAAACCTTAATTACATCTTTATTGCAAAATAGAATATATTTAATCTTTACAAACCACAAGTTTTAGGACATAAAACCCAACAAACTCCCACTTGGACGAAAACTCCAGTGGGATTACATATATACAATGTTGAGTGTGAAAGAAAGAACATAAATACAATAAACTAAGACATCACATATTCATGACCTCTCCCACTTTCCCTAGATTTACATAACCTGTAGTCTTAGACTCACTAGGTGACCCTCAAACACTTTAGCCGTGATGGCCTTTTTAAACGGACCAGTAATGTTTTCTTCTAAGGCTATCTGTGTTACGATCACATCTCCTCGATGCATTATCTCCTGATGAGATGGTCTTTGCGCTCAATGTGCTTTCCATGCTAAGGACTTCTGGTTTCTTTGGAATTTGCAACTGCACCACCATTGTCACAATAGAGGATGATAGACAGATGCATATTCAGAACTACTTCCAGATCAGTTAAGAACTTTTTAAGCCATACTGCTTCCTTTGCTGCTTCACATGCACGTACTCTACTTCCATGGTGGAGTCAACAATACCATTTTGCTTTATACTTCTCTAAATTATAAATCCTCCATTTAGTGTGAACATTGATCCTGGAGTTGACTTCATCAAATCTATATCGGTCTAAAACTTAAAGTCAGTGTATCCTGTAAGGATCAGATCCTTAGCACCATACACGAGTATATAGTCCTTCGTTCTCTGAAGATACTTGAGGATATTTAATGACAGTCCAATGATCATATCCTGGACTGGACTGAAACCTGCTGATAATTCCCACTACGTAGCATATATAAAGTCGTGTACATAATATGACTTGCATTAGACTACCAACTACTGATGCATAGGGAATACATTTCATGTTTTCAACTTCTTGAGGTGTCCTGGGACAATGTTCCTTTAACAGATGAATTTTATACCTAAAAGGTAACAAACCCCTCTTGGAATTCTACATCTTATATCTAAACAACATCTTGTCTATATAAGATGCTTAAGACAGGGCTAACTCTTACGATTTTGAAATTTGGATTCTAAGGACAAACTGAGCTTCTTCCAAATCTTTCATTTGGAATTGCGTTGTTAGCCATTGCTTAATGCCAGTTAGTTATCCTACATCATTTTCAACGAGTAGGATGTCATCAACATATAGTACTAGGAAAGCTACAATCTTGTTAACAATCTTCTTGCAGACACAAGATTTGTCAAATTCTGTTCAAAGATTTCATCGCAGTGTCAAACCTTATATTCCTGGATCTAGAAGCTTGTTTCAACCCATAAATGGATCATTTTAGGTTGCAAACTTTTTGCTCTTGACCCTATTCAATGAACCCCTCTGGTTGAGCCATATAGATACTTTCTTCAAGATTGTCATTTAAAAAGGTTGTCTTGACATCCATTTTCCAAATCTCATAATAAAAAAAAGCAACTATGGACAAAAGTAATCTAATCGACTTTAGCATGGCAACAGAAGTGAAGGTTGTTTCATAGTCCACCTTTTCTCTTTGGGTATAACATTTTGCCATAACTCTTACCTTAAAGTTTTGTACCTTACCGACTTGATCTCGTTTGCTCTAGTAGATCTATTTACAACCAATAGATTTTACCCCATCCGGCTGATCTACAAGTTCTCAAACCGAATTGAAGTACATAGACTCCATTTCGAGGTCCATGGCTCTGATCTCAGTCTTCATCATTCATTGCCTGTTTAAAGGTCTGGATCCTCAATGTCATCATTAGGTATGATGACCTAAGCTCCTGTTAAACTCATGTAATGGTTAGGCTGTTGAACCTTCTCACTACGTTGAGGCTTTCTCAATTCTTGAAAGGATGTGATGGACCAAAATTACCAGCTTCATCAACAACTCTTGTTAAAGAATCGGCCTGATCAACAACTCTTGTTAAAGAACCAGTATGATCAACAACTCTTATTGGTTTACCTGTAGCTTCTTTGGAAATTTCATTCAATACTATCTTTACTGCGAGGTTGATGATCTCTCATGTGGTTTTCCTCTAAGAATGTAGCGTTTGTCAATACAAACACTTTATCATCTTGAGGATCATAAAACAGACCACCTTTTGTTTTCTTGGGGTATCCTACAAATAGGCACAGTTTTGAATGACATTCTAACTTATTCAAATTTTGCACCAACACATGTGTCAGGCATCCCCAAATCTTGAAGTGATGTAAACTACCTTTACTCCCTCTCCATAATTCATAAGGTGTTTCACAAACATTTTTTTGAAGGAGCTATGTTCAAAATGTATTCCGCAGTCTGTACTGCATATCCCCAAAACAAATTAGGCAATTGGGCATAGCTCATGATTGAATGAACCATGTCTAATAGGGTTCTATTCTGCCTCTCCAATACACCATTCTAATGAGGTGTACCAGGTACTGTAAATTGAGACTGGATTCCATGTTCTATCAAATAGTTCTGAAATTTTAAGTCTATATACTCTTCACCTCGATCTGATTGAAGTGTTTTAATTGTTTTACCTAACAGATTCTCAACCTTAACCTTATACTCCTTGAAATTTTCAAGGGTTTTAGACTTATGATGCATTAGGTAAACATAGTAATACCTTAAACAATCATCAATAAAACAAATGAAATATTCATACCCTCTTCGTGCTTGGACATTTATCGAACCACTAGAGATCCGAATGCACGAGTTCTAAGGTTTTTTTTTGGCTCTAAGTGCTTTTCCTGTAAAAGATCTTTTGGTCATCTTACCCTCAAGATATGACTCACATGAAGGTAAAGAATTGTCTTCTAATTGACTTAGGAGTTCATTATTAACCAATCTCTCAATTCTATTGAGATTAATGTATCCAAGTCTTAAGTGCCAAAGATAGGTATTAAAAGAAACTTTTCGCCTTTTATTTTGGGTTTCAGCTGTTTTAAATATCCCAGTATTCAAAATAGCTTTTTCCTCAGTTGGTTTTAACACAAGTTGTTTTCAAGTTTTGCAGAACATATTTGAACACCTGTTGAGCTAATGAACACTTCATTAAAATCAAAAGATACTTTATACAATTTTTTCCAACAAACATGAGATGGATATCCTTCTCATATCAGGCATCTTGATCTTGGAATATAAGGTTTGATACTGCGATCAAATCTTATGGCTTTGATCAGAACGTTTATGAGCCTTGTGTCTACAAGAAAATCATCAACAGTTCAGTAGTTTTCCTAGTGGTATATTTAGATGATATCCTACTCATTGGGAATGATGTAGGTTTACTGACTATAGTTAAGAACTAGCTAGCGATCTAATTCCAAATAAAAGATTTGGGAGAGACTCAGCTTGTTCTTAGTATTCACATCTTTCGAGATCGAAAGAACAAAATGCTAGCACTGTCCCAAGCATCATATATTGACAAGATGTTGATCAAATATTCGATGTAGAACTCCAGCAGGGGCTTATTACTTTTCAGGCACGGAGTTACATTGTCTAAGGAACAGTGTCCTAAGACACCTCAAGAGGTTGAGAAAATGAGACGGGTCCCCTATGCCTTTGCCATAGGCAGTTTGATGTATGCGATGTTATGTACTAGACCTGACATCTGTTATGCAGTGGGGATAGTTAATAGATATCATTCTAATCCAGGATATGATCACTGGACAACCGTCAAGAACATACTCAAGTATCTACGGACGTGCTCGTGTATGGTTTTAAGGATTTGACCCTTACAGGATACACAAACAAGTATCTACGGACGTGCTCGTGTATGGTTTTAAGGATTTGACCCTTACAGGATACACAAACTCTGATTTTCAGACTGATAGAGATTTTTGGAAATCCACTCAGGATCAGTATTCACTTTTAACGGAGGGGTTGTAGTATGGCGAAACACCAAGCAAGGGCGCATACTCCACCATGGATAGCGGATTGTGAAGCTGTTAAGAAGGCCGTTTGGCTCAGAAAATTCCTAATTGATCTGGAAATTATTCCAGACATGTCTAATCCCATCACACTTTATTGTGATAATAGTGGTGCTCTGGCAAATTCTCGTGAGCCTAGGGGTCATAAGCGCGACAAGCACATTGAGCGGAAATACCATCTTATCTGGGAGATTGTGCATTGAGGGCTAGCTTCGGAGCACAACGTTGCTGACCCATTTACGAAGGTCCTCACGGCTATAATGTTTGAGGGTCACCTCCAAAGTATGGGTTTATGAGATAGACCACGACTGGACTAGGGCAAGTGGGAAATCTTGTACTAGGTATATTGTGCCCTAGTTTAATTTTTTGTGCACTTGTAATTTGATTATCTTGTACACCTCACTAGCTTTAAGACAAGTTAGAGATTGTTAGGGTTGGTGCCCTAAATCTCGTAGAGTTCTATAGTTTGTGAACCTTGTATGAACAAATATTTCAGTGGTTAATGATATTTGATATTTTATTCACTTTGCCTATGAAATATATGACATTTTAGTTGCATTAACCACAAACCAATAAACTAACATCCATGGTTATTATTGTAACTTAAACATGCATGTGGAGATATACAAGTGGATCATGTTTAAGTGATAACCTAAATGGTCTGTAGTATATAGATAAAGTTGGATACCTTATCCTTGTGACACTATGAGTATGACCCACTTTGTGGGCATTACAAATGTTGTAAAATGCTACAAATGATCTAATCCTAATTATTCATGTATTATACATGCAAACGGGGATATTCTGTACAAAGGAGTTTATATAAGACCAGACCACGAAATGTTTAGTCTCGTTATATCCAATGGACACAGAAATATATCTGTAGTGAGAAATGTGTAGCTATCAATTTTTAGTGGAGTACCCAGCAGTTAACAGATGGTGGATAAAGTAATTGAAGAGTTTAATTATTTATTCACGTACCGTTGGAGCTTCAAGCTACAGGTCCATAAAGTCCCCTTGGTAGCTCAAAGCATTTAAGTTGAGAATCAGTTTTTGGGTTAATTTGAAATGTTCAAATTAATAAGAGAAAATTTAATTATATATGATATAATTAAATTAATTTAATTATTTATGATATAGTTGACATAATGTATTTGATACATTATAGTTTAGTTGGAGGAACAAATATTTGAATATGATTCAAATATATTTTCTATGAATAAGATTTATAGTTATTAAATTTAATATAAATATGATTTATATTAAATGTCATAAAATAGTGAAAAAGAACAATGGTTTATATATTGTATATGATGCAATATTAAAACTATAGGTCATAAATATAATATGATAAATTATTATATTATATTATTAATTATTTGATAATTAATTCCATTTTTCTCTCTAACCACCCTTAGTGGGAAGTTAATTGGTTTTATGGAAAAATAGGATATATGCAAATATGATTTTTATTATTCCAGTAGAAAAAAGTTACACGATCAAGATTCTACACGACAACATTGAGAGCCTATGCGATAGACTCGGTTAACTAAACGATTGAGAATTTTTCTATGCGATAGAGAGTTTGCCTCCTCGATCGTCTTCCTCCTCCAACTCTAAACTCTCCTCTAACCAAAATTAGCCAAGCCCCCACTTCTAGATTCTCACACTGAGAATACCAAGGTCACCAAGTGGCAGTGTTCTTCTTTGATTTGAGTTGTGTTGTTGTTTGCTGTTGTTTGTTTGGAGTGTTCGTGCTTGTTCGACGCATTCGTGAATGAGTTAGATCGAGGGATTAACACGAAGAAGGGTTCTTCGAAGGTATAATCTCTAAACTCTTGTTTATTTATTAAAAAACATGTTGTAATTTATATCTTATGCATAAGATGTCTTTTTTACTGTGAATATATGCGTTCAATCGAAATGGGATTTGGACGATTCGCTTCTGCTCAAAGGTTCTCTGTCAAAAGAGATCCTTCAATTTTCCCTTTGCCCTTCTTCTTCATTGGAATACTCTTATTCTGTGAAGTGGAAGGTCCAGACTTTGTTCCTAAGGATGATCCCTTTTGGAACTTATTTGAGGTAATAACATTTGCTTCCCCTTCTTGTCCCTTACTCTTCATAAGAGACTTGTAAGTCTGGACCTCATTTAAAAGAGTTGTCAGATTATATTCAATTTTATTCATCGTTGCTTTCATACGGAATTGCAGTTCGGAAGAGATTCCATGAGAAACTGGCTTGGATCTTTTCATCTATGACAATGTCGTTTGCCTCCGCCACATCGAAGTGGACCATCATATCTAGAACATGTTCTTTAACAAAGGTTCTTTCCTTCATGTGGGAGTTGTAAATGTACTTAAGAGCATCATAGCTGACAGTATGAACGGTTGTTCGAACATCATCTACAGCAAATCCATGATCACCTTAGCGGTGACCATGCTCTCGTGTTTTTTAGTCAAGACATCATATATGCTTGCTAAAATATAGGCTTAGACCTTTTCATTTTCCCTTACCCATCTATCATAGACATCCTGAACATTTCAATTTGCTAACAATTCGAGAACTGGAGGATATTCCTCCATTAAAACAAACCATATCATCGATTACTGGTTAAATATTAATACTAGAATAACTCTTGTTCCTATAACATTTAGTTATCATTTTTTGGTCAAGAACTTACTAACACTTAGTAATTCTTGTAAGTGTAACCTGCCATTTTCAGATCTCAGAGATCGGTATCAACAAGCTACCAAGGGGTTGACAATGCTAAAGAAGGACCTAAGAGACCCTATCCACTTCTGGAGTTCGCGTTGTTCCGATCCCTATGAAACGTGAAGGAAATCAGAAACGAGATTTTCGTGAGCAGCGGAAGTAAGACCATTCCAAATTACAATCACGAATCAAAAAATCATTTACAGTCGACTTCAAAACAAGCGGTTATACAATGTACAGAGAAATTATGGCATGAACATCAAATATACAGAAGGAACAACTGTACTAACAACGGCAGAAGCATCTCCACGCTCCGATGCGCACTCTGATCAAACAACAACAATCATAAATACTCGATTTACACGACCACAACACCGCACGAACATAGCACGAACACAACACGAACACTTCATGCTCGTCCTCAACGATTTTCTCGATCACAATCTCCACCACAACAGCGAATGGCCTCCGCAGCACCACAAAAGGCCTCCGAAAAACCTCGACGGTGTCGAGTTGAGTCTGACACCACCAACAAGAAGACCTTGGTATTCTCGGTGTGAGAATCTAGAGGGTGGGCTCTGTTCGGACTTGGGTTGAGGCAGACGAGCGAAGGAAACAACGATCGCGTACACAATTGGGCAAGTGGGAGAAGTCGGAGACCTATCGTATAGGTCGATACCCAATCATTTAGATAAAACTTGATCGTCTAGCAAAATCTATGCGATCGTTTAGCTCGGTCGATTCTACATGATCGTCTACCTTGGGCCAGCGACGTCTAGCAAAGCTATGCGATCGTTTAGTAAACACTACACGATCGTTTAGTTAGCACCTGCACGATCATTTACCTAGCTCAGTCGTCGTTTAGTAAATCTGTATTTACTTGACGACTTTCGTGAGTTTCTTTTCGCCGGAGAGAAAACTAAAATTCTTTTCAAACTTTTGTGAAAAATCCTGTAAAAACTCTTTTTCAAAATAGGAAACCGATTTTTTTTTAAACTCACGGTTACCATGATCAATAACCACTCACTACTTTGGTTATTTAAAAGAAAAAGTATTAATTATCTACTAATTAATATTATTATGAACATAAATGATAACCAACTTATCATACTATATTTATAATCTATAGTTTTAATATTTCATCTCATGAAACATATAAACCATAGTTCTTTTCCTATTCCATGGTACTTAATGTAAATCTCATTTACATAAATCCTCCACTAGATGTATCTCATACATTATATCGATTATATCACATATAATCAAAATACCTCTTGTCAATTTGAACATTTCAAATCAACACCAAGAATTGATCCTCAACATGAATTCAAGCTACCAAGGGACCTCATGGACCTGTAGATCCGAAGCTCCAACGGTACGTAAATAACTGACTAAACTCTTTAGTCACGGATCTACCATTCATTAACTGTCAGGCACTCTACTAAAGACCGAAAGCTGAACTCTCCTCACTACAGATATATTATGTGCCATCTTAACCAATCAGCAGTGCGACAACCCTTCACAGATCGCTCGTAAGTATAGCTGGGCCAATAACCGTTATGCCCCTGTAGTTACATCTGTCTCCTTAAGTACCACTGATCCCTTTAATGAACATAATTCATAGTCCTACTATGACTGAGTCTTCTCTTCCAAAGAGAAGTTGTGGCCACTATGTTCAAGCCCCGTAATTAGCCCTTAAGGGAGCAATCTCTCTACTTATCCCTGCTTCGGGAAAGGAGTGAATTCCATATTGTGGATTGAGTTCCCAGCTCCTAGATTAGACAAGTCCCCAAAAAGGTAGGCATGTCGAGTTGGAAATCTGGCCACTCTCACCCATACTAATCAAAGGACTGCCTTCAAAGGCAGGAGTTCACAAAACACTCAGAATTGAGGTCATGTCACCTACGGTCGTTTAGGTGAGATGTAAATCTCTAGTATCAATGCCGTTATATACAGACTCTAGTCATCTCGTGGTCCAGGTCTTATACAAAATCTTTGTATAGGACACCTCCGCTCCACGTCTCCACACGAATGGTCATGATCTACCATTTGTAGTAGTTTACACACTTGCAAACCTCTACAAAGCAGGTCGTATCCGTAGTGTCACCAGGGTCAGGTATCCCATCTTAATCCTTATACTACAGACCGATTTAGGTTATCACTTAAGGCATGATCCACTTGTATATCACATATACATGCTTAAGTTCATATAAGATAACCAAGGAGCTTTGTTTATTGGATATGAGTAAATGCCAAAATTAAATAACACTTATTTTAATCATTGAACAATGTATATCTTTACAAAACAACGAGACTCCAGGAGAATTAGGACACCAATCCCAACAAAATGAACATCCGAATGGGTGTCGCCTAAAAATGACATGCAGGTGGAACATAAGAATCTCATAGTGCAACCTAAGGAGGATACCGTAGAATGTGTTGACACACTTCCTTCTCTTACTTACTATGAACAACTTCCCCTATTAACCTTGTTATTGACACGTAACCCTTTTTGAATGGAACGGTTGCCTAAAAATGATATGAAGTCGAGCATGAATTTCATGGTGTGAACTCTTAAGAACGTGAGAACTAAAAACGATTTTTCTCCTGTTGAAGTGTTCTAGACGGTTTGGGTATACTTTCACTTAGGTATATTCTGGCTGACTAAATACAACCTAGTCTAGGTGTTTGTTTACCCAAATGTAACTTTTATATTGGCTTTTATACTGGATTTAACCTACAATGTTTAAATGAAAAACCATTTATTATCTCACATCGTTCACGCATGCTCATAAAATCGGGTTAACAAAACTTAAGAACCGACGCGATCCTCAAGTAGCAAGTGTTCCATAAACCGTCGACTTAAGTACCTCTAGCTTAGATGAGATCTTACCGGGTGAGTTTGTAATCGAAGTTTTACAAGATAACGGCCTATTTTAACTATTAAAACAAGTTGTCATTTGTCAACCCTAGGTGAACATGCATTTATCTTTGTTATAGATTTAATGTCTTGATTCATTTTATAACATTTATAACTTAGACATAATCCATAACATTCATCGTACATTTCATAATTTAATATAACAACTTATATTAAATCTCATGTGAACCTACACATGCATACTATATATTATAACACTTAGAATATACTTTCACTGCATGTATCATGCTTTCCTATGGTGGGATTTTAAATCTACATGACATACTTTATGCACAAACAAGATTTAATTTAATTAAAACATATATTCATAATGCATAATTAATTAAACACACACTGAAGTGGATCGGTTTTGACATCCTATGTAAGCATACAACTAAATTATTACAATAATAATTTAGAATCAGCTCCAAACTGCTCCTGAACAGTTCGAACTGGCGTAACGAGGTTGAAAAAAAGTTGAACTGGACCCTAAGGCAAGAAAATATTCTCGATCTGATATCGAACTGATTCAGCTAGACTTCCTCCCTCGTGCGCGTGTGTCTCTGGGCTTGTTGAAGAATAACACCATGGCATTGCTTTACAGAAGTAGCTTCCGGTTGCTTTTCCTGATGCCTTGCTCCAATTTCTTTCAATTACAACATAATTTCAAGTCTAATGACTCTAGTAAATTTATAGACCATTCTTCACACATTAAAGCCCATAAATAAGGGGCTAATTATAACAATTACAACAGAATTAAAGGAAAATTTTGATGCCAAAACTGTAATATATCCACTTCAGCAACCATTACATACATCACATGAATTAATAACCACAAAGCTAAAATTAATGCAAATTGAGTGTTTAAATCATGCTCTGATACCAATTGCGAGAGTTAACTATAAACATGTGGAAGCAATTAGGATTTTAAGCATTTTAACTATATTAATTTTAGGAATCAAGCATGCATGTTCATAAAATAACAATTAAGGTTTGAGATACAACCTTTGAAGAATTTCAAAATTTCAACAATCCCTTGCTTGAATCTAATCACGAACTCATTTGGACCACCGCTAGAGTCTTTCCTACTATTCTTCGACCTTAGAACGGATTGTGGGATCCGAAATTGATCCGAAATTGTGATTATTTTGAGAGGAAAAGTGGATTTGAGGGAGTTTTGGTGCTTTGGATTTAAGAGAACAATTCACTTTCAAAAACCATGCAAAGGAACATTTTCCTCAGTAATCTTTAAATTATTTAAAGAAGAAAATCATGCAAATCAAATGCATCTCATGTTGACACTGTATTAAGCACTAAGTGGATTTATGAGCGGTGTTTTGCTTAGCGGGAATTGTGGAAAAACCCCACTAACCCTAAATTCTATTTAAAATTTGATTTCCAAAAAATCAAATTAAAAAGAATTTTAATTTTAAATACAATTAATTCAAATAACTAATTTTAAATAAAGTTTCTTAAAACTAATTCTAAATAAAATTAATTTTAATAAGTTATTTTAAATAAAATTAATTTTAAATAATTAATTAAAATAATTTAGTTAATAAAATCAATTTAATATCAAATATTAAATTATTAAAATACTAATCCTGATCATGAATCCCTATTCATGTATATAATCTTTAAATAATATTTAAATATTTCTTACTTTCCATATTGTTTAATTCAACAATTAAACTATAATTATGATAATTATATCGCATATAATTAACTCTTATTCCCTAAATCAAATTTGAACGTTTCAAATTTTCTCATCACACTGTTCTAAAGTTTAGTCCGATATGACCTACAGATCATGAGCTCCAACGATATGAGATTAACCGATTAAACTATTTAACCTAATTTACCAACATTCGTTAACTCCCGGTAGCTGCACTCTCCTCACTGTAAATATATTTCTGTCAACTTGATTTAACCATGATTAGTAAATCGATTCTTCATAGGTTTTTCGTAATTATAACAAGGTCAAAATTACCGTTTTACCCCTGGAATTACATCTTGCTCCTTAAGTCCTACTGATTCTCTAATGAACCATTGGTTTGTGATCCAACCATCAAACTGAGTCCCTCTCAAGCCAATGAAGGGTTGGGCCACTTGCTCAAGACCTGAAGTCAGCATTTAAGAGAACAACCTATCTACTATCCCTAGAATCGGATAGGGGTGAGTTCCATTTTACAGGATTATGTCCCCAATTATCTACCTAGTCTTATCCCTAAAATGGAAGACTTATTGAGTCAGTGATGTTGAGCCATTTTCACTATGTAGGTTAAAGGATAATCTCGAATAAACGAGAGTTCATAGTGTAATACCCTGCACATTTTTTAGTAATAATGTAATTTCAGTAACTTTATTATTTGGAATTTCAGTAATTGTTATTAGTCGGAGGACATTTTTGGAATTTTGGACTTCAAGTGTAAGTGCAGGAATTTAATTGTTGGCGTGAAATTATTCAAATAAGAAATTAATGACATAAATTAATTTTCTTTTGAAACAGAAAGGAATTTAATAGTAAACCGGAAAGGAATTAAATGTAATGGAATTTAATAGTATAAAATGGAAAGGATTTAAATGTAATTATATTTATTTCCTTTTTTTGTTTTATTATTATATTATTATTCTTGTTTTTTTTTAAATAAAACCCCACCTCCCATTTGTTCGTTTTCTCCTTCCAATGAACAACGACAATTCCCACGATCTCCAACCAATGTCCTCTGATGCCGCAGCATACAACTTCAATGGCCACAACGCTTACGACTTAGATTTGAGTTACCCAATTCTTAATGGCTCCAAATTTCGAACAACAACCAACAAGGATTAAAATTGTTTTGCATGTTTGTTTGATTCAAGGTTCCATTGGGCAAGGAAGAGGTTGAGCTTTTAGTTTCTAGAGTTTGCGATTAGAGATAAGTAATCTTACTATTGGAACTGCCTAAGAGCCAGGCATTAGATGTATGCTAGCATGATAAATGAATGTATGGCAGAATGACAACATGATAGATTGATAGTATAACATGATCAAAGTATGTTCTGTTACGAGATCCGAATTATTTATTTATACACATAGACACTTGAATGCTAGTATGAGATGGTATATGCTTCCATGGTTGTATTTGATCTGATGATGTTGAGGTATACATGTATGTTGTAGAACCATGATGTTGAGGTATATGTGTATGTTGTAGAGCCATGATGTTGGGGTTTATATATATGTCATAGATTCGTACAGTGATGATAGATGTTTAGACTGTGCAAATGTCCTTACTGATTAGTTAGATGTCCATTAGATTTTGTATTTCCTTCGGGATTCACCAGTTTGTGTTTTCTTCAGGATTCACCAGTTTGTGTTTCCTTCGGGATTCACCAGTTTGTGTCTCCTTCGGGATTCCCCAGAGGTAGTGGGATACTAACTAATAGTAGATAGGCTCGTTCTTCTTGTTTCATGTGCATATGTGTCCTTGAGGACTAGAGCAGTTTATATGTTTCACCAGAGGTAGGCATCTAGAGGACATAGATGCCTAGCCTGACCCCAGTAGTGGGGTTACTTATTGAGTATTTTATACTCATTCTTTCTCATGTTATTGTTTCAGGTAAGGGTAGGGACGCGCCGGCGAATGACAAGAGGAATCCGTGATCGAGCCATTGGGACTAGTTTTTACGCTTCCGCATTATGAGATTTAGAGTTCTTTTCATGTTTCTCTTAATTTTTAGTTTTGATGTTTAAAACTTACATTTAAGAATCGTTTCAGACTTATTTATTATCCTTTATGATTTATGGGTATTCTACTATTGATTTAGTTTTTGAATTTAATGAAAGTATTTTGAACTTACCTTATTTAATTAGCATTTATTTTCCCATAACCGAGTGTCATTTTGAGTTCCATGCATGCATGTATTTAGTAACAGCCTAACTTAAGTCCTAAGGGGTCGGGTCGTTACAGTTGGTATTAGAGCCCATGTTTTGGGTTATGTAGACTGACTTACTATGTAAGTCTAGATTGTCCCTTTGGCCCATGAACGGATTCCTCGTCATCGCCAGATACGTCTTATCAATTACAAGTTTTATGATAGTTGTGCATTAAAAATTTTTTTTAGCTTAAATGCACCAGTTATGTTCTAATGATAGGCCAGTGACTTGTTAGAAGTTATTATAAGAGGATTATCAGGTACGACACTACAAAAGGAGGAAAATAAAATAAAATAAATTATGAGGTCACTTGGCACTAGTTTATCTCATGGAAATTATATTAGAAATGAACAAAAATATATACCTCAGCTTAGAGATCTTAAAGATTGATGCAACTATGTAGAGTTGTGACAGTTTAGGAATAAAGGTATGTATATGTTTAAGCCAAGGAATAAATTGTCGAGACAAGAATTGATCAAGGACTATTGTTATGTTTTGTGTTGGATGGTGCAATTAGTGGTAGTATAAATACATAGACCAGTACTCAAGTATAAGGTTAAAAGTTGTTTTATGAATAAGGGGAAAAGAAAAAGAGTTTATAGATTTATTAAAGGTTTTGAGATATTAAAAACCCAACATTTCGAGAAGAATTTTAGAAAGGATTCATAAGTCATAATCATTTGGGTAATACTACAACTTGATGAACTAGGTAAAGTATGTGTAATGATATAAAGAATTATTTTGAAATATCTAGCTAGGTAGATGTCATTAAAGGAAGCTAAAATAGTTGGACATGACCTTGGGCTTAAAGGGGTTAAAGCTGTTATTTGTTTAGGTTGAAGGATTATTTTAGTATACCTAGACTAAACCCAGAGCTTTATTGTGTTAAGGAGATCCAAGTTAGACAGATTTGAAGAAACAAAAGTCTTTTGGAGTTTAAATGTATGCAAATTGGCAAAGAGGAATTCTACAAGATGGAAATTTTTAGTGAGAGAGATAAGATTTATGGAGTTAAGTAAAATATAATTTAGTAAAGAGATTATGTTCCACATGGAAAGTGGAAAAAAAGGGAGGTGTCTTGAATTTAGTGGTTTTATCAGAGATAAGTGTGAATGAGAGAAAAGTCTCCAAGAAAGTTTACTCTTTTGGAAAGAGAGAAAAAAAAAAATTAATGGTGTTTTTTCGAAACTTCTAGTTAAGTATGGTTTGAAGGCTTGATAAGAGGGGTTACAAGGTATTTGTTTTGGTGTAAAAGAAGAATACCTCATTATCATGTGGAACTTTAGGACAATATGTGTTAGATGGAAAGATAGCTTATGTAGGTGATTGGTATGGAACTTTATGTTAACACAAGAATCTATTATCGAAATAGAAGGTTGAGAAGGGATAAGTTAAAATGGAGTTACTAGTAACAGTAGATGTTCGAGAACTATTGATATGGTATGCTGAGGCTTCGTTAGTTAAGACGTAAAACATTGAGGGCATTAGTAAGATTTAAGGGATTTTGACTTTGTGTGCAAATTTTGGAAACATGAACTAGTAAGACCATCAATTTGATTGAGAAAAGAAACTAATCCAACTCGAGGTAGACAATAATGGTATATGCACAAAAGTAAGTAAGTTGATCTTCCAATATAACCATTGGTATAAGAGATAGACTTGACAATAAAGTTGAGTTGATAGTAAGAAGTTACTAAAAGTGGGTTTGGAGCATTACAAGGTAGTATGTATTCTCTTGTATGGGCAATGAGTTAACTAGCTTTAGAGAGTACGAGTAATCCAAGCTAGGACTTATGAATCAAGAAGGTTTTATCGTTAAAAAAAAATGACTTCAAGGATCAATTACGGTTATTACGAGGTTATGAAAATGTGTTATCAATTAACTTATGCTATAGCATCCAGGGACTTCAAATACCCCCGGAGTTTTTTTTTTCAAGAATGAACTTTCGTTTGAGGAGGGAAGAATGTAATACCCCACACATTTTTTTTTAATAATAATGTAATTTCAGTAATTGTTATTATTGGAGGACATTCTTGAAATTTTGGACTTCAAGTGTAAGTGCAAGAATTTAATTGTTGGCGTGAAATTATTCAAACTGGAAATTAATGGCAGGAATTAATTTTCTTTTGAAACGGAAAGGAATTAAATGTAATGGAATTTAATAGTATAAAACGGAAAGGAATAAATGTAATTATATTTATTTCCTTTCTTGTTTTATTATTATTATTATTGTTGTTGTTTTTTTAAAAAAATAAAACCCCACCTCCCATCTGTTCGTTTTCTCCTTCCAATGAACAACGGCAATGCCCATGATCTCCAACCAATGTCCTCTGACGCCGCAACATACAACTTCAATGGCCACAACGCTTGCGACTTAGATTTGAGTTACCCACTTCTTAATACCTCCAAATTTCAAACAACAACCAATAAGAATTAAAGTTGTTTTGTATGTTTATTTGATTCAAGATTCCATTGGGCAAGGAAGAGGTTGCGCTTCTAGTTTCTAGAGTTTGCGATTAGAGGTAAATAATCTTACTACTGGAACTGCCCAAGGGCCAGACATTAGATGTATGCTAGCATGATAAATGAATGTATGGCAGAATGACAGCATGATAGATTGATAGTATAACATGATCAAAGTCTGTTATGTTACGAGATCCGAATTATTTATTTATGCACATAGACACTTGAATGCTAGTATGAGATGGTATGTGCTTCCATGGTTGTATTTGATTTGATGATGTTGAGGTATACAGGTATGTTGTAGAACCATGATGTTGAGGTATATGTGTATGTTGTAGAGCCATGATGTTGAGGTTTATATGTATGTCATAGATTCGTACAGTGATGATTATGATGTTGAGACTATGCAAATGTCCTTACTGATTAGTTAGATGCCCATTAGATTTTGTGTTTCCTTCGGGATTCATCAGTTTGTGTCTCCTTCAGGATTCACCAGAGGTAGTGAACATACTTAACTATAGTAGGATAGGACTCAGTCTCCTTCTTGTTTCATGTGTATATATGTCCTTGAGGACTAGAGCAGTTTATGTGTTTCACTAGAGGTAGGCATCTAGAGAACATAGATGCCTAGCCTGACCCCAGTAGCGGGGTTACTTATTGAGTATTTTATATTCATTTTTTTTGCATGTTATTGTTTTAGGTGAGGGTAGGGACGTGCTGGCGAATGACAAATGGAATCCATGATCGAGCCACTGGGACTAGTTTTTACGCTTCCGCATCATGAGATTTAGAATTCTTTTCATGTTTCTCTTAATTTTTAGTTTTGATGTTTAAAACTTACATTTAAGAATCGTTTTTCAAACTTATTTATTATCCTTTATGATTTACGGGTATCTTACTATTGATTTAGTATTTGAATTTAATGAAATTATTTTGAACTTACCTTATTTAATTAGCATTTATTTTGCCATAACCGAGTGCCGTTTTGAGTTCCATGCATACATGTATTTAGTAACGGTCTAACTTAAGTCCTAGAGGGTCGAGTCATTACATATAGTTAGCTCATAATTAAGATTGAGTTACCTATGTCATTGAATTGAAATAGTCAGTCTTATCAGTAAACGACATTATGAAATAAAAGTGTCTATTTCGTGGTCCGATCTTATGCAAACTCATTGCATAGGATGCCCCATTTGCATGTCTCCATATGGACGATTTCAGATCACATCATTTGTATCAAATACAAAGTGAGCAACATCCATAGTGTCCCCAAGTTAAGATACCCAGTCTTATCCTTATACTATAGACCGTTTCGGCTATTACTCGAACTTGATCCATTTTTATGTCTCCACATAAAGTTCAAGTATTCATGTTATAGCCAGGAGCTCTTAGTTTATAGGATTTAGGGTTAAATGCTGCAATTCACATATTCAATAACATCTTTATTGAATAAATCTTAATAATACCTTTATTGTAAAATAAAATATGTTTAATGTTTACAAATCATGAGTTTTAAGATATAAAATCCAACATAGATTTCATTTGTGTAATCTTAATCGAAGTGTTGCAATTTTATTGTAAAATAAAATATGTTTAATGTTTACAAATCACGAGTTTTAAGATATAAAATCCAACATAGATTTTATTTGTGTAATCTTAATCGAAGTGTTAGCAACTCTATTGTCCATGAACCTGCTATCCATACCCAAAGACAAAGATTTTCATCGATTTAGCTTAGAAACCACCCGGTGTGGATGGATTTCCTTTAGGTTGTTTGTGTCCGATGTCTTTGCTAAAAAAAGGGGGTATGCACTTTTATTTAGATGAAATTATGACATCAATTTTTTCTTTCTTCTTATTTGTGATAATAATATAATTTTTGTCAAATAAATCACATTCGCGCACACACACAACTTCTTCCTTACATTGATAGAGAAACAAGACAATCTATTTCATACGTGGCATTACTTTTTTTTAAATCTTATTATATATCTATTTTGTTATTTTTAGTAAAGACATTGGTTCAAAGATAGCGAAAAGAAAAAGAAAGTTATGTTAATGTATCGTCACTTTTTCCTTTTAAAAATATAATTTCATTTTAATACATATTGCTTACCTAAGGGATTGAAATTTAATAAAGTAGGCTTGTTTTGTATCTTAAACAAATAATAAATTCAATATCTTCATTATAGTTGGTTTTAATTTTTTGAGACAGATTACTATAAACATTCCTATGATTAGAGGAGACTATATTTATAGGTGTTGATTATCATTTTTTAATTGTGGAAAATGTATATATATAGAGCTAGGTTTTAGAAGATGATTTTGAATGCTTTTTTATGTTGACTAAATTTTGTTGGATTTATTAATTTATACTCTAATTTTCAAAACTCTCAAAGGGGTGGGTTGATCCTTCCTAGAATTTTTATTTTCTTTGAAATATAGTAAAGGTGTGAAAATATCTTGCGTTGTTTTTAAAATTAATTTATTTTTTATTCTAAAAAAAGAGAATTTAATAACCAAAAAACAATTAAATACAATCAACAATCTCCTCATTTAGAGCAGAGGAGGTAAGTTGGATAATTATAGTTTCATAAAAACAACTTCATTGTCAATATGAGTGTAGCTCGATTGGCATAGTATTTGTACTATCGACCTCGAAATCAGATATTTGATTCCTCCATCCCATACTTTAATTAAAATATCTTTGCAAAAAAGAAGGAAAAAAAAAGACAGCTTAACATCAATCAATGAAGCTTCCTTTCATTTTATTTTTATAGTGTTGCAATAGCAAATATATACTTTTTTAAAAAAATTAATCTAATTTCCAATTAAAAATTTTTCAATCAACTAGAACTTAATTTATGTTTAAATTATTTACACATATCTATGGATGTATGTATATAAAGTAAATTATTTTATTAAAATTAATACATAAAAAAAAACTCAATTCTATTCTAAGGAGTGTTTAATAAGTATTTCAAGTTTCACGATTTGCTAATAAATTTACGTTGATATTTTATAGCGATTTATTAAATAATTATAAATAATTTGGAATCTGACTATCATTTATCCATGCATTTAAATTATATTTACATGAATGCAACATTATAGGTTTAGTTTCTCAATTTTCTAATTTACGTCTATAGGTCTTTAAACTTTCATCTCTATATTTAATGATTCATTTAATTATAGATTAACTATAATCATGAGAATAATTGTTAAAGTATATGTTCACCTTTGTGATATTTTATGTTAACTATTTTTTTTATGTAATATGTTGTTCTAACATACTAAAATAACTAACTTATGTAGCCAACACGAGTATAGTTCAACTAACATAAAATATATAATATCAACTTTAATGGCCAAATTTTGATTCTCCCCCTCCTTCAGATTGCCAAAAACAATAAATAGATAATAACTATGCAATGTGTTTCACTATTACAAAATTAGGTTTTAATGTTGGTTTAAAACTGATATTATAGAAGTACAATGTTGGTTGGAAACTGACATTGAAAATCATGTTAAAAAAGGTCTTCAATGTTAGTTGTCTTCGATGTCAGTTTTAAACCAACATTATAGATGACCAAAACTTCAATGTTAGTTATCTTCAATGTTAGTTTTTAACCAGCATTAAATACTATCTTCAATATCGGTTTTCAAGCAACATTGAACATCATCTTCAATGTCGGTTTTACCTACATTCTGTCACAAATTGTCTGATATTAAATGTTTGCCATCGTTTTGTTACATATATATTTTTTGCTTATGCAAGTGCAAACCAATAATATCTCCTTTTTTTCTTAAAAAAAAAAACAATAATATTTCTTTTTTACCTGTACATGTTCAAAAAAAAAAAAATCTTGATTGTTGAAGTTTAGAATCTTCAAGTAGAGTTATCTATTAGTCTATATAATCACTTTTGTCATGTTTAAAATGACTTCGGAATACAATTTTAATCACTCAAAATTAATTTACTATTCAATGTTACACTTTTAAATATAATTTTTCATATCATCAAAATTGATTTTAACTACTTTAGAATCATTTCGAAACATGTCACAAATATATCTTGGCCAAAAACTATATTTATTTGGATGTTCCTCTGATCAAGCATCACTTCTTTTCCAACCTTTCTTTTTCTTATTTTTTTTTCTTGAAGTAAATACAAAAATCTAAAAAAGGATGCTCAATGAATAATTCCAAAAACAAAAGTAACAAAAAAATTATGGCATTGAAAACGAATGAATTACTAAAAATATAAATTGGATTGTTACAAATCACCAAGAATTTAAAATGAAAAAAGAGAGAGAGAGAGAGAGAGAAAAAAAAAAGGAAAATAATGGATAGATAAGAAGAATCTAAGATTAGAAATGGCAACCATGTTGATGTGGTATTGTGAGTTAAGGAAGGAATGTTGAATGATTGAAGAAGACAATAGAAAAGCCCTTATTTATTTATTTAATATTTTACTTTTTTTCTTTTAAAAAATAAAATGGGTAGGAAGTTGAGTGGCAAGTGGTAACAAACAAAAAAAAAAAAAAAAGAAAAAAAAAGGGAAACTGGCTGTTTCTTCTAGTGTTGGCAAATTGATTGGAATATCAAATTATTAGGGTTGGGTTGAGTTGTAGAAACACTTTTATTATTCAAATGTTGCAATCAAAAGTTATCATTTAAACTTTGGGTAGTTGCATCTCTACCATATTCTTATTTATTTATTGATTACCCATTTTATTAAGTCTTTTTCTCTTTTTGGCTTTTTGACAAATCAAAGTGTTCCAAAAATCACACAAACCACAACTCTAAATCTTGATGATTGAGTTGAATTCATAGTTAATAAAATTTATTTACATCGAAGAAATTTATAATTCGAATAAAAATTAAGTTGAATTTGAAAATAATTTCAGCACAACATGACCCAAGATATGTAACTGGAGTCTAAAATAGTATAATTATTTCAACTTGTTCAAATGGGTGTCATTTATATTTTTTTTTAGAGTTTATTACTTATTTATGGATTAATTTATATTTTTGGTCATTGTACTTTAACCAATTATATATTAAATATGTAAAACCGTTATTATGAGAAATGTCATCTGTTGATGCCAAAATTCAAACAAGGTAAAATACACATGGTATTCATGTGATAAAACGGTAAATTTGTTTGCTAAGGGAAGAAAGTGACCTGCAAAATAGGAAAGTCTGAACACAATTGTGGTGCTTGCCAAGCAAGCTCTGATGCTTAAGTTAGAGAGCGAATAAATGTAACAAGTTAAGAGTTTATGAGTGAAGAATGGACCTACCTTTCCTGGAAATATAGTGATGTATTTATAGGAGTAGTTGACTTAGGTTGTCTCGACAGAGTATAGGAGTAGCTTTAAGATGACTTTTTATCTCATTGGATTGAGAAGCATGCCTCGGATTGAGTAGCTTTAAGAAAAAATGTTATCTTGACACTTTTTGATACTTTACTCTTTTAAAAACGTTATCGAAGTTATTTTGACGTTGAGGAAAAATCAAGTTAATTTTTGATAATTTTCAAATGTCAAGAATATTGAAATCATTAACATTATTTCTAAAGGTGGTGTGTATAAATTCTTGACAATTACTAAAACTTGAAAATTTTTGTTCCTCAAATTTTTGTTTTCTTGACGTTGAGGAAACGTCAAGTTAATTAGATAGTTCATTAGACCTTTTGCAGGTCATGTTTATGCCTTTTGTTTTAATAATATTAATAACAAATATTCCCTATTATCTTAAATTTCGTGCAATGCTTCAACATATTGACATCTTTGAAGAAGATGAAATTTCATATCATCAATGAATAATACATTCTTAAGATCTATCAACCAAAATATCTGCTAATAATATATTTACAATTTCATATCTTCAACATTACTAAACTGACTTTTATACGAACAATTAATTTCGAAATTAGAATACTATCAACTCTATAGGAATAGTTTCAAAATTATTACATTAACAACCTCATATGAATAATTTCAAAATTACAACATTAATAATCTCGTAGGAGTGATTTCAAAATTATAACATTGACAGCTTAACCTCTATTTATCCCACAAGTGGATAAGCCTCATTTGAACACACTATGTCTAATAATAGAAAAAGAATTAGAACCCTTAATTATAAGTCCGTACTAATAAAAAAGAGAGGCCACATCCTCCTTCAAATACCACGATTCGATTAGGCAACTCCACCAAACTCAAAGCCTCATAGGACATTATCCTAAACCCCTTAAATTTGCAAACATAGAGGGGAGAATATGAAAACCTATGACTGGGCCACTAGAATTGCATTGGATGAATAAAAAGCCTCCAATACTAAGTCAAACAAAAATTACCAAACACAAAAGTACATCAAGTGCTTAGATATTAAGAGAAACTGGAGTTTAATTATGTAGACATATATTACCTTTAGACATTTACTCAATAAGTGGGAGTGGCAACTTTTACTTCGGCAAGAGGAGTGATGCAATTTAAATCTTAGGCTTTTCTAAGTGCATCAATATACATCCTATATTCTGTTTCGCAAAATATCGTGTGACACTTATAATTATATCAGTTAAACCTCTAATCTTTTATAAATAGATCAATTTAGGCTATCAATTAGATTTTGTTATGAAGAGTCTAAAATGATTTGCTTATGAATATTTAAGAGTTTAATTGATGCAAATGATAAATTTCTCACTATATTTTTCGAATAAAATTGGAGAATGGCAAATTTATTATACACTTACAAAAATTCATAATTTAAATTGATAAAATCATCAGTTTAGAATTTAAACTAATGCAATCCCAAATTTTGACGTTTGATATTTCTTTAAGATTATAATATATGTGTAGAAGCATAAGGGATTCATTACAAATACTTTGTTCATGAGTTGGATTAAAATTAATATAAAAAATGCATTTGTTATGCCAATAAAGACTGAAAAAGGCAATAGGATGACTCGTCACTTGATATGCAGATGTTAAATAGAAAGCATTGACTGAAGGATCTCATACCGAGAGTTTCATGAGCGGGTTCAGATCGCTCCGATTTTACAGTGACCGAAACAAAAACGATATACATTCAACACATATAGTTATGCATATAAACTAATTATCGGCATGCTCAGAATACAGTAATTAACAAGGAAAGGGTTCATACCAGATGAAGACACTCTTCGGAACGTCTGAACCCTAAGCAGCGGAAAACCTCCAACAGATCTACTAGCACCCGACGAGTATGTCGACTGCAATAACACGATCAGAACGGACATGAACACTGCCGCGGGGACGACACTACCACAAGAGAAAACCGGGTATCTTCGGCGTCAAAAATCCAAAGAGTGGGCTTGGTGAGTTTAGTAGAGGAGAATGCGTCGTATAGACAATAAACAAGTGGGATGAAACTCTGTTATCGTATAACGGAAATGCTTATCGTATAGTAGAGCTACACGATCGTGTATGAAAGACTGAACGATCGTTTAGTAAAAACATATACGATCGTTTAGAGAAAACGTGAGGCAGACGATCATTCAAACGGATGAGTTTCTATCGTATAGACTCTCGCGATCGCTTTCACGGATTCTTTTGGGCGCGGACGATAATACGAATGCACGATTGTGAAAAATGAAAACGATTTTCATTTTTAATCCGCCGGTTACCATAACCTACGCAGCCCACTTCCCACATCCGAACGTGGATAAATTCGTTAATTATCAATATAATTAATCGATTAATTTAATTAATAAATATAATCATATTATATTTATATCCTATAGTTTGATATCATATATCTACTATAGTATTTTCTCTTCTACTTGATATAAATCATATTTATATCTAATTTCCTCCAAATAATGTATCTCATACATTTAGCCAATTATATCATATATAATTAACTAGTCCAATATAATATATTATAAATTGAACTTCCTCCTATCAATTTGAACATTTCAAATTTAACCCAAATACTGGTTCTTGATTTTATCCAAGCTACCCAGGTGATCTAATGGACTTATGGCTTGAAGCTCTAACGGTACGTGAATAGTTGACTAAACTCTTTAATCACGAGATCCACCATCCGTTAACTATCAGTGATTTCACTAAAGACCAACAACTGAACTCTTCTTACTACAGATATATTTTTGTGTCCATCGAATATAAACCAATCATGAGTACGATGACCCTTCACAGATGCTCGTAAATATAGCTGGGCCAATTTACCGTTTTGCCCCAGTAGTTACATCTCACTCCTTAGTACCACTGATTCCTCTAATGAATAATACAACATATGTCCAACTATGTGTGAACACCTCTCGGGCCAAGAGAAGGTGTGTGGCGCCACATGTTCAAGCCCCAGAATCAGCCCTTAAGAGAGCCATCTATCTACTTACCCTGTCTCGGGGAAGGAGTGAATTCATCTTGTGTAGCTGAGTCCCAACTCCCAAATCAGACGAATCCCCAAAATGGTAGGTTTGAATCGGCGACCTGGCCACTCGCACCCATACAAATCAAAGGACTACCTCAATGGCAGAAGTTCCCAACTCACTTGGGATTGAGGTCATGTTACCTATGGTCATCCTAGTGAAGTGAAGTCTCTGTCATGAACGGTGGTATATAACGAGACATTAACACTTCGTGGTCAGGTCTTATACAAACTCTTTGTATAGGACGCCCTCGCTCGCATGTCCTCAACACGAATGATCAGGATCAGACTATCTGTGACAAGTCACAATACTTGTGACCATTCCACAAAGCGGGCCGCATCCGTAGCGTTACCAGGATAAGGTTTTTCTCCTATATCCATATACTACAGACCATTTTGGTTATCACTCAAGACATGATCCACTTGTATGTCCTTGAGTCACATACAGATAACCAGAGATTTTATGTTTATTAGTTTATTGTAAAGAAAATAAAATAAATAACTGAGCAAAATACAAGATATGAAGTAAATATCATATATTAACATCATAGGTGTTCGTATATACTGTTTACAAACTATAGGACACGAGACTTTAGGGCATCAACCCTAACATTGACAACAATTGTAACAACAAACAACAAATAAACAAGTAAAGGCACATAATAATTGGTAACCCAGTTCGGTGATATAGACCTATGTCTGGGGGATAGAGTGCCCAAAAAATATAATCCACTAATATTAAAGAGTTGAGCAATTTACAACTTACTACTTATCTGTAATACACCAACTACTACAACGACTCACGTAGAGCTTAACTCACATGTCACCTAGGCTCCCCTTAGATGTGAGACTCCATCTCAACTGAACTTAGGCTCTCCCTAAGTATGTTAGTATTAGCGTCTGACACATTGGCAACCGATCTTGTGTAAGACTCCTTTCAACTTGATTATCTTCCTCTTGGATCAGCAACCGGCCCTTCAATGAAAAATCTTAGGTCCTTCTAAGATAGAGCACTCCTTCTTTGAAACTGAATCTTATGCTCCTCCTAAGACTAAGAATCTCATCTTTGGTAGTGATGGCTTAGGATCCCTCTAAGACCGTGAAACTCTTTGAAGTGTTGCAATCAACAGATGGAGAGCATGCACGGTGGAATAGTTGAGTAAATGAGCAAGAATATGATGTAGAATAGTTTGGCCGAAGTACAGAAAATGTCTTGCTCAATTAAACATATGTAGCAATCCTAAAAGGATTGAAAAACTCACTTTAAATAATTGAATCCAATCAAGGAAATAAGTATTAATTTGGAATAAAAAGTCGCAATTCAAAAAAGGAACAAACCGGACTAAATATCACAAACGGATATTTCCAGATTAGGAAAATATTATACAAGATAATATTTTGATGTTACAACTGAATGTTAAGACTTTATTTGAGATATCTGCAAAACCACTGCCTTAGAGAAAATTATAAAGCCAACAAACCAAATCTCCAACAATCTCTCCCTTTGGCTTATAATACTTTTTATAGGTAAAACACAAAAAAACTACCATTCAACCATAAGCACAAATGTTTTTAAGAATGTCTCGACAAAAATAATAACAACAACAGTACAACACAAAATTAGCCAAAACATATAGAATCCAGACAACCATCAATTCAGAACCATAAACAACCACCAAACCAACCATAAAACCACTTTCAAAACCATTCCCCCTTTTTGGCTGGGAAAAAAAAAAAAAAAAAGCATTAACTCCGTGGTTGAGAAGAGAAAGCACCTGCAACTCTAGATAAAATAGTCCGCATGTTCAGTAATACCTCATCCACTTCAGTCTTTCTCTTCTGAATCTGGCGCACTAAAGACTCGAGATCACAAGATTCAGTGGAATGTAGTTGAAGAATACGACCACCAAATGAAGAAGCTATTAAATTTTGACTTGAGCCATCAAAATGATAAGTGGTTGTGGTAGGATCCAGATTAGGAACATGGTGACCCTGCAAAAGTTCAGGATTAATGGAGAAAAGTTTTGGAGATGAGCCAACAACATCTAAAGCTGTGAGAAGATTAGGCTTCTGAAACAATAGGATACCACAGATAAGGTGAGAAAAACAAATAGGCAATTTTAGAGTTGTGGACCCAATGTGACGTTTAATCTGATTGATTATAAGCACACCATAATTAAACTATGATCTAGTCCTAATCTGATACATTAAAGTAGCAAGAGCGATAGACAAACAAGATTTATACAAAGAAGAACACCAATTATAAATTCCAATCCTATGCAAAATGGCATATTTAACACTTAAGGCAACTGTAACAAGTTGTCTTTTACATGGCCAAGTGGAACGAGCTTCTCTAGTCAACTCAAACACCAAATCTCTTTAAAAAGGACGTTCTCTCAAATTTTAAAGCACATTACGACAAAGAAATTGGTTGATCACAGCAGTAGAGAAAACAAAAGCATGTCACCTGATTGTACCTTCTGAAAATCTAGACTAGCTAATTCTGCAAATTCTGAAGGAAGATTCATAATGAATTCACAAACCAACTGAGAATCGTAGGGCCCCAAGTTCAAAATAGTTTTTTCAAGACCAGCAGTTTGAATCAATTCCATAAGCTCAACACATTCTTGAGTACGATCAGATAATTCTTTCTCATCCATAATATTTCATTTAAAACATACTTTCACAGGCTTGCACTCTCTTCAGTATGAAAAGAGACCCCATTCAAAGGCATAAAAGGGTCATTGGTCACAAATCGTGGTTTTCTTTTGGTCTGAGTAGAGACCCTAGTGACTCGAACAGAGCCCGTAGCTTCTTTGTCTGAGCTACTCTTGAAACCCCAGTCAGAGGCTTCCTCAGAAGCAGATTGCTTAGAAACATGATTAGAAGACTCAGAAAAAGTATCAACATCATCATTACCATCTCTAGAAATACCAGCACTATTAAAAACTTTCTTAGATCGAAGAGCAGCAATAGGGATATCATCTTCATCATCAGAATGAGTGGAGCAAGGAGAATTCTCTAAACTTAGGTTGCTGGAATTAGTGTCAACTTCAAATTCACCAACATTTTTCACATTCTCAAGAGCTGCAGAGGTCAACAAATCAACATTATCATGATTTTGGTAAGGTGAAGTGGAAGACTCATACAGAGTCGTGACATTTTCATTAGCATTTTAAGCCTCATCACTAGGCCCAGTGCCAATAACAGTCAGAACCATAGGAACGCTTTGTGAATCAATAACATTGAGTAAAGAGGAGGCCAAAATAATATTCTCAACAACATATTTCAAAACAGTTTCAGCAGAAGCATTTACACCACCATTTCCTTTTAAATTAGCAGCAATTTCAACATTATCACAAATCGACATCACAGATGAAGTAGAAACAGACAACTTCTCAGATTCATGACAATCTAAAATAACAACATTAGAACACAACTTAGGAGCAGGAGTCTGAACAGTCGTATCAACAAAAGCAAAACCATATTCAAGAATAACATCATCAACTAAACTACCTTCTTAAGCCCTAGCATCTACATGAGCTTCTACAAAAGGTTCAATAATCTATTTAGGGTTTCTAGGCACGATGATATAATCATGCATGTGATCAAACTCATCATTAAAAGGGGTTTTGTTTGGAACAATTTAAACACTAGCCTCAATTAAATCAATCATCGTTAAGAATGATGAAGTTATCTTTTCTTTCTCTTTGTTTTAGATGGCTTACTGGCTCTAGAACTTTTTTTTTTTTTTTTTTTGCTAAGGAAGGTGGAACCCCAACTTCCTTAATTTTAACAGGAGAACCCCGCACACGAACACCATATTTGTTTGTAGAGGGCGAAGGAACTTCATCAATAACATGCATCTTGTGCTTAGCATTTTCTTTGTATCTTACCATTTTGCTGTCAAATGTGTGAGTCCCTTGGCGAGTACTCACCATTAGAGATGACCAAGTGAGATAATCAAGAACATAAATTTTAAATAGAGGCAGTTGAGGGAGAAAGAAACCTATGATGTAACAAGGAAACCTGTCATGATCAAGCCTCCTATAATTTGAATTCAAACAGAAATTTGAAGTTAAAACCCGATTAAACTTCCCTGAGTTCTCACCAACCATAATCAAGGTAGTTAATTGTATGATCTGCCTGATGGACTGAGACTCTCAACTGAACGACCCAAGAATTTAATATCTATGTCTTAAAAACACAGAGACCCAAGGCTTCCCTTAGAGCCTCAAAACAATCAACATCAAGAGCCTTAGTAAAAATGTCAGCAATTTGGTTTTTTTGTATTAATGTGCTCTAACATAATCTGGTTACTTTCAACAAGATCACGAATAAAATGGTGTCTGATGTCAATATGCTTAGTTTGATTGTGTTGAACTGAGTTTTTAGATATATTAATTGCACTCATATTGTCACAGAAAAGAGTCATAATATCTTGTGAGACATCATACTCCATTAATATCTACTTCATCCAAAGTAATTAAGTACAGTTACTCCCTGCAACAACATATTCTGTTTCAGCCATAGACACATAAACATAATTTTGTTTCTTATTGAACTACGAAATCAAGTTGTTCCCTAAGAAGAAACAACCTCCAAAAGTACTTTTTCTATCTTTTGAGTTAGCTGCCCAATCAGCATCACAGTAGCCAACTAGAGAGCTATGGGTATCAAGGGTATACAATAAGCCATAATCACTAGTTCTATTTATGTATTTAATGATTCTCTTTGCACTGAGTAAATGACTGTTTTTAAAACAGGATTGATATCTAGCACATACACCAACGACAAAGGCAATTTCATCTGGCAGTCAAATAAAGCAAACTTCTAATGATGCTTCTATAAAGGCTCTCATAAACATTAGTCCCATCGGAGTCTTTTGACATTTTTACATGAGTTGGAGCAGGAGTTCTTTTAGCACGGACACTTTCAAGGCCAAATATCTTTATTAAATTCTTGGCATATTTGCTTTATGATATAAATATTCTCTCATTAATTTGTTTGATTTGAAATCCTAGAAAATAGGATAGTTCTCCTACCATACTCATTTGAAAATCATCCTGCATCTGTTTCACAAAGAGCTCAACCATCTCCTGAGATGTTCCTCCAAAAACAATGCCATCAACATACATTTGAACAATCACAAACTTTTCACCAGATCTCTTACAAAGAAAGTTTTATTAACTTCTCCTTGTCTGTACCCATTGTTGATAAGGAATTGGGTTAGATGCTCGTACCATGCTTTGGGAGCCTGTTTGAGGGCATAGAATGCCTTGTTGAGTTTATACACATGCTCAGGGTGAGAAGGATCCACAAATCCTTTTGGGTTGAGCAACATACACTTCCTCATTTAGAATTCCGTTCAATAAGATACTTTTCACATCCATCTATTTAAAAGACAAGCAATATCGAGCAAGAGTCTGATGGCTTCTAATCTTGTACTAGGAACGAAGGTTTCATCAAAATCCACACCTTCAACTTGTGTGTATCCTTGAGCCATTAATCTTGCTTTATTTTTTTGTCACATTTCCATTCTCATCATACTTGTTTTTTAAAATCCACTTTGTGCCAATAACATTCACGGATTCAGGCTTTGGGACAAGAGTCCAGACGTCTTTTTTCACAAATTACTCGAGCTTCTCTTGCATGGCATTTACCCAACATTTATCTTCAAGAGTTTCTTTAACATTTTTTGTTCAACAAGGGAAGTGAAGCAAATGTTGTTGATCATGTCAAGATAATTAATTTTATCATTTCTTCTGGTCGTCACTCTTTCTTCCAGGTCCCTAATATTTGTTGAGAACTCACATTTTGTAAACATTAAACATATTCTATTTTGCAATAAAGATGTTATTGAGGTATATTCAATAAAATTGTTATTGACTATGTAAATGCCTAAATCCAATAATCTAGTGAACCTTTGACTATAGCATGAACTTTATGTAGAGACATAAAATTGGATCAGGTTTTAGTATATAGCCAAAACAATCTATAAGTATAGGGATAGGGCTACATATCTTATCTTGGAAACACTATTGATATGATCTAGTTTGTATATATACAAATGTGATCCTGAATCATTCATGTAGAGACATGCGAGTGGGGGCGTCCTATGTAAAAGATGTTTGCATAAGACCGGACCACGAAATAGTCATTTTCTTTATAATATTGTTTATTGTTAAAATTGGTTGTTTCAATTCGATGACCTAAGGTAACTCGATCTTAATCCTGAGCTAACTATGAACTCCTGTTTATTCGGGATTATCCTTTAATCTGCATAGGTGAGAGTGACTCAATAGCCTCGACTCAATAAGCCTCTCCTTTGAGGAGTAAGACCGGTAGATAGTTGGGGACATAGTTCTACAAGATAGAACTCACTCCTACCTGATTTCAGGGTTAAAAGATAGGTTGTTCTCTTAAGTACTAACTCCTAGTCTTGAATAAGGAGCCTCGCCCTCTCTATGATTGAGAAGGACTTGGTTTAGTGGTAAGACCACAAACCAATTGTTCATTAGTGGATCAGTGAAAACTTAAGAAGCAAGATGTATTATAGGGGTAAAATAGTAATTTTGACCCAGCTATAACTACAAACAACCTGTGAAGGATCTAATTATATCTACAGTGAGAAGAGTACAGCTACTGGGCTTTAGTGGAGTGTCTCGGTAGTTAATGAATGTTGGTTAATTAGGTTAAAGAGTTAATCTCGAATCGTTGGAGCGCATGATCTGTAGGTCCATTAGGTCCCCTTGCTAGCTCATATCATACTAAACCTCAAAACAGTGTGACGAATGAGTTTGAAGTGTTCATATTCGAATTAAGGAATAAGTTATATATTTAATGGCGCAAAGTGAGAGTTGGAGATATTTAAATAAGATTTCCTTTCTCTATGATTTTTCCACAAGCACCATCACCAAAAGTGAACTTTTCGAAACTAATAGATTTGAGATTGGGCAAATAGCTCTTTTCACCAGTCATGTGCCTAGAGCTTCCACTATCAAAATATCAATCACCTTTAGCAGAGGATTTGAGTGAAGTTAGAACCACATTATATTTGTTCTAAATATTTATCTCTCCATACCTATTTGACTCTTGTCTGGTTCTTATGATGATTCTGTGAGAAGTAGGAAGCACTTCTGAATAGGTGGGTTTGTAGAGAATCTTTAATAATTGATAGCAAAAAGGACGTTTGTGCCTCACCTTTCCACAATAATAACAAATTCATCTTGGCCTAGTCAAGTGATTATCTTTCTATACAGCGTTACTGGTAGATGTATCTATAAAGCCATAAGACTTGGGATCTTCAACTCTAACAAAATCAATCTTTTACTTCATTTTTAGTTTCGACTGATTGTAATGCTGACTTCCTCTTTTGGAAAGCCAAGCTCAGAGTTATCACTAGTAGATTTTCCTTCTGTCAAAATTTTTTTCAGAGACTCAATGCTAGTATTCAACATTCTGGCATTCTTGCAAACTGAATCCTTTTTAGTTTTAACTTGAGAGAGTTCACGCTTCAAATTTGTAATAATAGATATAAGTCTATGATTGTCAGCTATCAAAGTCTCAAATTTTACTTTCTGTACATCAAAGGCTTTCTAATCATCTTGCCATTTGAGAAAAAGAGTATCTGAATTGATTAAGAGGAGTAGAACCACCATACTTGTTATTGTAAGAGCCAGACCTCTTACCAAAACGTTTGAGCACACGGTTAAACTTTTTGAAAGGCAATCGATTCATTAAGAGGATCTTTTGATTCTCTATTGTCACTAACCAACTCTTCTTTAACTGCAGATTGAAGGGCAATTCCCTTATTTTTCTTTTCAACTTTCCCATTAAGGGACATTTTAAAAGTGAGTAAAAAGCCAAATAATTCGTCTACTCTTAGCTTTGTTATATCTTGAGCTTCCTTAATGGCATTGACTTTCATGTCAAATTTCTTGGGTAGAGATCTAAGTACTTTCCTGACAAGTTTTTCTTCTGAAATATTCTTTTTAAGAGCAAATGACTCATTTGCAATATCTAGCAAACGTACATTGAATTCAGTAATGGATACTTCATTGTGCATTCTAAGATGCCCAAACTTTGATGTTATCAACTGCAACCTGGATATCTTTAATTTAGACGTTCCCTCATGAGCAACAAACAAGATATCCCATGCCTCCTTAGCTAAGACATGGGTTTTAATAAATCTGAATATGTTGCGGTCTACACCATTGAATATGGCATTCAAGGCATGAGAATTTCCCAAATAGGCTTCATTTTCTTCTCTAGGCCACCGAGATTTTGGCTTTAAAATTTCTTTTCCATCATCCATTTTGATTGTAGGATGAGTCCATTTATATACAATAGTCTTTCAGGTTTTGCTGTCAATCGACTTAAGAAAGGCAGTCATTTAAGCTTTCTATTAAGAATAGTTTGTTCCATCAAGAACAGGTAGACGAGTGGCAGAGCTTCCTTCCTTGATTCCATCCATGATTGAAGCACCTGAGATAAAGGAAACACGCTCTAATACCAATTGAAAAAGGCAATAGGATGACTCGTCACTCGATATATGGACGTTAACCAGAAAGCACTGGCAACAACTATAACAACACAAATACAATAGCAAGTAAACAAGTAAAGGAACACAAGAGTTGGTAGTCTAGTTCGGTGATAAACACCTACGTCTAAAGGGTAGAGTGCCCATGAAAGATAATGCACTAATATTAAAGAGTTAAGTAATTTACAACATAGTACTTATCTGTAATACACCAACTACTACAGTAACTCACATTGAGCTTAACTTACACGTCACCTAGGCTCCCCTTAGATGTGAGACTCCATCTCTACTGAACTTAGGCTCCCCCTAAGTATATTAATATTAGCGTTTGATACTTTGGCACCCGACCGTGTGTGAAACTCCTCTCAGCTTGATTATCTTCCTCTTGGATCAACGAATTGTTGGGATTGGTGTCCTAAATCTCCTTGTAATCTCGTAGTTTGTAAACTTTGTATAAACATATTGTTATTAATAAAATAAGTGTTATTTTATAAGCATATACTCAATCCAATAAACTAATATCCTAGGTTATTTTATGTAATTTAAACAAGTATGTAGAGACATACAAGTGGATCTTGTTTAAATAATAACCTAAACAGTCTGTAGTAAATGGATAAGGTTGGGTACCTTATCCATTTACTACAGCCAGTTTAGTGGGTACCTTATCCTTGTGACACTATGGATATGGCCCTATTTGTAGGTGTTACAAGTGTTGTAAAGTACTACAAATGATCTAATTCTGATCATTCATGTATAGACATATGAGCGGGGATATCCTATACAAAGAGCTTGTATAAGACCAGACCACAAAATGATTAGTCTCTTTATATAACGCCGTTAATAATAGAGACTTGCATTTCACTAGGATGACCATAGGTGACATGACCTGAATCTTGGGTGAGTTGTGAACTTCTGCTCATGAAGGTGGTCATTTGATTTGTATGGGTGAGAGTGACCAGATTACCAACTCAATAAGCCTACCATTTTGGGGATTCATTTGACTGGGGAGTTAGGAACACAATTACACAAGACGGAATTCACTCATTCACCAATACAAGGGCAAGTAGATAAATTGCTCCATTAATGGCTGATTTCGGGGCTTGAACATAATGGTCACACCCTTTCCTTGCCCAAGAGGAACTTGGTCATAGTTGAACTATGACTTGTTGTTCATTAGAGAGATCAGTGATACTTAAGGAGTTAGATGTAACTACAAGGGCAAAACGATAATTTTGGCCCAGCTGTACTTACGAGCAATTTGTGAAGGGTCATCGCACTGTTGATTGATTATATCTAATGGACACAGAAATTTATCTGTAGTGCAAAGAGTATAGTTGTCGATCTTTAGTGGAATGACAGGCAGTTAACGAATGTTGGGTAATTAAATTAAAGAGTTTAATTAATTATCCAAGTACCGTTGAAGCTTCAATCTACAGGTCCATAAGGTCGCCTCTATAACTCAACGGAGATTTAATTGAGAATAATTTTTGGATTAATTGAAGTGTTCAAATTAATTGAGGGAATTAATTATATATGATATAATTAATTAAATTAATTATATATATGATATAATTAATATAATGTATTTGATACATTATAATATAAGGTAATATGAGAGAAATTTGAATATGATTCAAATACTAATTATATGAATGAAATTCATGTAATTAAATTTAATATAAATATGATTTATATTAAATACCATAAATAAGTTTAGAGGAATCAAATATTTGGATATGGTCCAAATATCAATTATATGAATGAGATTCATATAAGTGAGCTTACTATAAATGTGATTTATATTAAATGTCATGTGTGATTGAGAAAAAATACATCTATAGGTTATATTGTATTTGATACAATATGTAACTATAGATTATGTATTATATGGGATATAACATATAGTTTACATACATATAATAAGGTTGTTATTATATGTATAATTATTCTTACTTTAATTTTATTAAATTAATAACTCCCTCCCATAATTTCTCTTAGCCAAATATGTGATGAGAGGGGTCAAAGAGAGGGATAGTGCTGATTTCATCTTCCTTCATGAAACACCGAGAGAAAAGTTTTCTCTGGAAAAAACAAAAAGAGAAGAAAAGTTCTTCTCCTCCCTCTCATCCTCTCCATCTTCTTTCCTCTTCCAAAACCCTGAAGCAGAGCCCACACTTCCTGTCATTCTCAATCCCTAAGGAAAATACAAGAGGCTCCATTTGGCGGTATCCCTTTTGGAGAAGGAGATTCATTCATAACTTGTTTGAGGGATTCTTAAATAATAGTCTTCAAAGGTAAGGGTTTTTAAAACCCTAAGTTTTCCTTTATTAAAACATGTTTTAATTTATGTAAATGCATATCTTTTTCCTGATTTACTGTAAAACTTACATTCAATGAAAATAGATTTGGGACGATCTTATTTCCGCTCAAGGTTCTCTCCTCATTAGAGTTTCTTCACGGATTCCCTTCACTGACAAATCTTAGTTCCTTCTAAGATAGAGAACTTATTCTCTAAAGTTGAGTCTTAGGCTCCCCCTAAGATTGAGAATCCCTTCTCTAGCAGCGATGACTTAGGCTCCTCTAAGATCATGAAACTCTTCGAATTGTTGCACTCAACAGATGAAGAACATGTATAGCGGAATAGTGAGCAAACGAGCAAGAGCATGATGTAGAATAGTTTGGCCGATGTATAGAAAACGTCTTGCTCAATTAAACAAATGCGACAACCCTAAAAGGATTGCAAAACTTACTTTAAATAATTGAACTCAATCAAGGAAATAAGTCCTTATTTAGAATAAAAAGCCACGCTTCAAAAAAGGAACAAATCGGACTAAATATCACAGATGAATATTTCTAGATAAGGAAAATATTCTACAGGATAATATTTTGATGTCACAACTTGATGTCAAGACTTTATTTGAGACATTGCGAACCACTACCTTAGAAAAAATTATAAAACCAACAAACCAAATCTCCAACAAAGACATCCCTACAAATCCACAAATTTAGAGTGCCAATCTTAATCCGAGATACTATTATAGAGATATCTCTTCTTCCTTAATCATCAATTAAATAATATTTTGACTCATATAATAAAAAATACAAGAGAATTACTTTTTTTTTTTTTTTTAGAGTTCAACCCAACATGAGTAATGAATTTGAACCTTTAATTTCTTGATTAATAATATCTCTATTTAAATTGGAAGACACATCTTACGGGATCAAACAAGTAATCTATTTGAGATCATATGAATATTTAAATCTTGGCAAACATGATTACGTTTGGTCAACCATTATTTTTTAAACAGCATTTGGCCATGTTTATCTTGCGAGAAAGATTTGTTTTTGATTTGAGAAATACTATGACTATATTAAAAAAATAAAAAAATAAAAAAATAAAATAGAGATTTTTAAAAATAAAAAAATAAGAGAAATTATTTATACAAAACAGCTAAATTTTAATTTTCTTTGATAGAAGCTGATAGAAGTCTATCAATGTCTATCAATGATAGAAATTGATAGATGTCTATCAATGTTTATAATATTTTTTTCTTTCTGTAAATAATTTGACATTTTTTCTATATATAGAAATTTTCCAAAATAAAATCAATATTTCCTTCAAACATGTGTACATGATGCACATAAAATTGGGACCCCTTTTTCACTTAATCAAAGTATGAAAAATTAGGTATAAAATCCAATGATGCTTCTAGTAATTATGCAAGAATACATGATTAGGAGGACCAAGCATGAAGCAAATGAAGTTATATACATAGTGATGGCTGATAAACACACAATGACTTTTGTGATTCCATTATATTTTAATGACACTGATAACTTTTCCCACTATATCATAAGAACAATGATGTTTGCCATTAATCCACTATATATTATAAGGCTATTAAAGAACTTATCATTTAACATATGGATCATCTTATGTACCAATATAACACCTAATAATACAAGACTAATATATAACTTTATTGAGAATCAAAGCACATGAATTAGGTTAATAATTAAGTTCTCTTTTTGAGTATTCAATCAAATAAATATAATTTGTCTCTCAACTATGCAATAGTCTACCATTTGTCAAAATGAGTTTGACTAAGTAATATTGATATGCGTTGTTCTAAGAGGTCAAAGGTTCAATCTCACGGTCTCACTCCTGCAATTATTGTATACTCAAGAAAAGAACACTGTTGAAAGATAAAAATGACATGTGTATTCAAAACTTCGATCAAATGCTCATATTTCATCTATTGTATTAAAATTAAACCTTCTTTATGCAGCAAAACAAACTTTTAGTGATAATAGGAACTGGTTGAAACAAAAATCTGATTTGGTTAAAATTTCATTGAAATTAAACAGTCAAATGTAGCAATGTGGTCACTTTGAATTTTAGTCTATGGAGCATTGCGGTTGCATTAGGGAAAATTTTAAATTTTCTGCAAAAAAGTGAAATATGGATAGTCTTTACTAAGTACTCTTCTACCCCAATTAACCTTATATTAATACAAAGTATCCCAAAGCAAGAGATATATGTTTTCATTCTTTAGTAACTTATCACTATTTAACCACATATTTTTTTTTTTTCCAAATTATACTTCATTCATCCAAAAAAAAGACCTTAAATCTATTGACAAATATACACCAAAGTGATGTTCATAAAGCATGTGATTCTATGGATTCTATAGGTTTTTCCTTGTATCTAGGGTTAAAACGAAATTCTATTCTAGCTTTTTATTCTATATTGTTTTGATGCGAACCGCCAACTATTTTGATTATGAGTTTCAACATGGTATGCTAACTAAAGTGATCTAGTTAGATCAAGTGTGAGCAAAGTAGTTCGAATACAAATGTGGTTTTTATTCCATCTCTATGACATTCGCATATTTGAATCTCAAGAAAAAGGTTTTTCTTTTTCATATCGAAAAGAGAGATAATACCCTAAAAGTAAACTTGAACTCATGTTAAAAGTAAATTTGAAGTAATACAAAAATAATATAAATGACATAAAAAGTTCAACTAAATAAAGGAAAGGTACAAGGGAAGACTAAAAGAACAAAAGAATCAAAATCCTTCTAATTAAACCTAGCTTGATCCAATCTTTTTCAAGATGAATAATCTATCCTTACCCTTTCTCTTTTGATACAATAATGCCCAAATAAGGTGCAAAATATCAATTCTTCAAGAGACTCGAAATAAAGAATGAAGATGGTGATTTTTCGAGACTTCATCCAAGGGAGTGAAGTTGGTTCATCCTCGACGCAATTTCTAAACTTTTCAGCTCGTTTTGCTTGCGATCGCAATGTGGGCGCAAAGTTGACAATTTATTGCATTGAACGTAAAAACATATGAACACTAATTCGGACTAAGAACACATGTTTGACTTGTTTTTACTTAAATTCACTCAAACATGATAAGAAATATGACAATAACATTTTGTGTCCAAACAATAAAGTTAGTTTTGGGAGCTGAGTAACTCTGATAGATGATAGTTATCAGTAGGTCAAAACAGTCTTAACAGTGACAGTAGTACCAATTAAGTTTGGGAGAACAAGAGTGATATATAGTGAAAAGCTCGAGCCTAACTTATCGAAAAGACCACACTAGATTTTTTTGTTCATTGAAGTAATTTGAGGTAGATTTGCTTGAGAATGTTTAATCTTAAAAAGAAACCATGCTAGTATCATGTGAGAAAATTTTAAAGTTATGATAGTTATGTGAACATCAAGTATCACCTAATTAAGTGGTGTGTGTGTAAGTTATGAAAGTTGATGCAAGTATCAAGTATCACCATTTAACAGTGGTTCAAAGGGAAGATTACTAGAACTACCCATGAACGACAGTTAAATTTTCAATTTTTTCATCGATCACCTCTAAACTTATGAAAGTGTTCCTACTAAATCTTTAGAGTGATGTTTGGGGAACCAACTCCATGCTCCTTCAACCACTTTTCGATAACAACTTTGACGACCAATTCAGCAAAATTTGGCCAGTCACCTCTGACAACAAATTTTGATGACCAACTCCAATAACCACCTCTAACTATAAACTCCAGCGAAAATTATCTTCAATGATCAACTTTGATGATCACCTTCGCACGACCAAATCAGGGCTCTGACAACCACCTCCAACAACAAATTCCGACGACCAACACCAATACCATCTTCATGCAATCAACTTCGGGCTTTGACAACCACATTCGACTACAAACTCTTGTGAAAATCATCTCTGAAGATCAACTTCGACGATCAACTCCTACTACCAACTCTAGGTTCCGACAACCACCTCCAAGGACAAACTCCGACATCCAATACCACATTCATGCAACCAATTTCAGGCTCTAACAACCACCTTTGACTACACTCTAATGAAAATCATTTTTGATAATCAACTTCAACAATCACCTTCGACTATTATAAGACCGATGACTAAAGTATGTTGTAGGGTTGTTGATTATATAAATTAATATTTTTCATGTTAAATGCAATATTTTTATTGAAAAAAATTGCAACATATATTTTTATTTGATTGAATTCTGATGTCCAATTTGCACGCAAGCGCTCATGGTCAAGTTCTAGTAAAGTAAAACGGTCACGAGACTGAGTATCATCCTCAGGGAATCAAGTAGTCGAATTATGATTAGCTAATAAATAAATGTATTGATTTTATCTAAGGATTGGTTTTGTGAAGATGATTTTTTATTTTTAAATAAAAGAAAGAAAATAAAGACAAAGACGAAACTCAAGAGACAAAGGAGTTCCAAGGTATAGAATTCCCTAATTATTTCATTAAGTCATGAAAGAGGATCCTATGAATTATTATGTCAATGATATGCTTAGTCTAGAAATTATTTTCAAGATTATTACCTTTCAATAATAACCTATTTTCATATGAACATAATTGAAAAATTTTCAAAAATAACATGCTTAAGTTTTTACCTTACAAAACTATAATTTTTTTTGAAAACTTGTAAAAATAGTTTTTCTCGATCCATCTCGGGCGAGATTGACCACGAGATTTTAATTAAAAAATCAACTTTTTTCAACTTATCGATTGTTTGGGGCTTTCTCGGTACATCTCGTCAGATTATATACCGAGGTTATGTACATCTCGGTGTTAATCTCGAGCAAAATAATACCGAGATTCTATGTATTTGAGATTTCTCAGTGAAATTTTGAGCATAATTAACACTGAGATTCTATATATTTGAACTCTTGGTAAAATTTCGGGCATAATTAACACCGTAGGTAGAATCTCGGGCATGATTTTAACATCGAGGCTTAGTATATATCCCAAATCTTACTCGATTTTTCAAAAATTTGTATCTTTCACAAAATTTAAAAATGTTGAATCACTATTGAAAATCTATTTTGATAATTGGAAAAGTCATTTGGAATTTTGAAAATTCATATAATTGTAAAAACATAACTAATGCTAAAGATTTGAAGAAGTACATAATAATTTGATATAATATTTAGTAAATATAACCAATTTGGAAAAAATTTGAAAATAATATAAGATTTAGTACAAGATTCGGGAAGATTACATAAAAAAAATAATAAATCTTGGTGTTTAATCAGATGAGATGTACTAAGAAGACCCAAAATAGGCGATGAGTTACAAATAGTTGATTTTTTAACTAATTCTTGGTAGTTAATCTCGTCTAAGAAGGACCAAAAAAAACTATTTTTACGAGTTTTCAAAAAGCGTGCTAGTTTTGTAAGGTGAAAACCTAAACGTGCTATTTCTGACAATTTTCCAACATAATTGATTCTAATTGCTTGAAATCAAATTAAGAAGCATGACATTCAGAATAGTCATGATTAGCTTTTTTTAACAGCCTAACTATTTCCTGAAAGGTTTAGCAAAGGATTCAATATTATAGATTCAGTTAATCATGCAACCATTCTTAATTGACATTCAATCTAACATACATCTATGATCAGTGAATGTAATAAAGCACAATAATATTGAAAAGACTTAAAAAACAAATATCCATAGAAAATTCTATTGCATTAACATAAATCCATAATTAAGTTTATCAATACCCTAAAACTATAACGTTTAGCCACTCATCATTGCTAAAATGCATTCTTCGTTACAATCATAGTTAGTAAAGGAAAAATAAAGAGAATGAAGAAAACCCACTTCTGAAGCAATCTTCACAGTTGGAGTTTGTCAATCTCACTTCGATTTACACCTCGGGATCTCGAACGACTTTCAAACGAGCCTCTAATTTTTCTCACTTTCTTTAGATTAAAAACTCACTCTAGGGCTCTGTATTTCATGTGTGATGGAATAAATTCAGCAGCCAAAACCCCAGGGGATTATATAGAAGAAAATTTTCAAAAAATGATATCTTTGTCTTGTCTACAGCATTGGCACCACGACGCTTTAAGACAGTGTTGTGGCGCTCTTACCCTCAATCGCAGTGGAGCACTTTTCACCTAGCCTCGCGATGCTTCACTGCCTATAACACTTCACTTATGGAAAATGCGCTGAGGTAAGCGTCGAGCAAGGGTCGCAACACTGTTCTCCACTTTTCTTTCCTCCTTTCGATGTATGGTTTGGGATTGACTTCTTTGGGCATTTTTAGACTCTTTTTGGCTCATTTTGACATTGAATCTCTATCTTGAACATAACCCTGGAATCACTAGCAAATAAACTAAATTCTCTAAAATCATATAAAAACTATTTTAAACTAATAGTAAATAACGCACATTTTAGGTCCATTTAAATTCACATATCAAATGAATGTTAAGAATATTTGAAGAAGTATGTAATAAAAAAATCATATAATGGAGATTTTTTTCCTGCAAATTTTCTGGCAAGAATTAGTGAAAAGTAGAGATTTGTTCTCTAATAATATTTCAAATTTTGGAGGAATTGAAAATAGAATTGTTGAAAAAATGTGGTGGCATTCTATTAGCTACTAAGATGATAAGAGAGGTTTAATTAAGAAAATTTATGACAGAGGAAAAATAAAGAGCAACAATGTGAAGAAGAAGAAAAAGAAGATGATGATGATGATGATAAAATTCATGAAGAAACTTAGGAATCAAAAGTTTTGATTTCTTTTTAGTTTTCCATTTTATTTAACCATATTCTTGCAAATTGAAATGTAATGGGTTAACTATTGTTCATAAGAAAGAAAAACTTTAAAAAGTAGAAAAAATTACAATCTATATTTATTCAAACAAAGATGGGTAGAATACTGAATAAAAAAATTTCAAAAGAAAAGTAGTAATCATAAAAACATATTATTTAGAGCTAACAAACTCTACTAGATACCTCAGACATATGAACTCAACTCTGCACCTCAAACATAGACATGTGAATTCAGACAAAATAACTAAAGTATGATGAAAACTCACCGTCTCTAATGAAGGATCTCTTGCCGAAGAGTTCCATGAACGTGTTCGGATCGTTCTGATCTCACAGTGACCGAAATACAAATATATACATTCATACGAATAGTTATGCAAACAAACACTAATTATCGGCATGCTTTGAACAAGAAAATAATAAGGGAAAGTGTATCATACCAGTTGAAGATGTTCTTCAAATTTCAGCACTCAAAGTAGCGGAAAACCTCCACGCAATCTACCAATGCCCAGCAGCAGTGTCAACAACAGCAGCACAAACAACCGCACGAACATGAACGCCGTGGGGTTGATACCACCAGTAAAGGCCCTGGGTATTCTCGAAGTGAGAACCCAAAGCGTGGACTTTTATAAATTTGGTAGAGGAAGGAGAAAACACGAATTCTGTAGGTGATAAGCAAATGGGAGGGAAAAAGACGCTATCGCATAGCATAATGCTTATCATTTAAGAGAAGCTACACGATCGTGTAAGTTTTACTGAACGAACGTTTAGGAAAAAGTATACGATCGTTTAGCAAAATCGGCACACTATTAGAGAAGCTATGTGATCGTGTAGGAAATAGTGTGCGATCGTTAGACACGAGGTGGACAATCGTTTAGGCGCGAGGCGACTATCGTATAGGCTCTCGATTCTTTAAATGATCGTTTTCTTTTCAACAACGTGCTCTAACGAATTCTTTTGGGCGATCTATCAAAATGAAAACTATTTTCATTTTAATACATCGATTACAATAACCGACGCTGTCCCACTAACCCACGTTCGAATGTGAATTTTTGGATTAATTATCATATAATTAATCGATCAATTAATTAATTAATATAATCATATTATATTTTTATCCTATAGTTTGATATCACATATCTACTATAGTTTTTTCTACTCTACATGATATAAATCATATTTATATCTAATTTCCTCCAAAATAATGTATCTTATACATTTAGCCAATTATATCATATATAATTAACCAGTCCAATTATATCATATATAATTAACCATCCAATTATATCATATATAATTGAACTTCCTCTTGTCAATTTGAACATTTCAAATTAACCCAAACACTGGTTCTCGACTTTATCCAAGCTACCCAGGGGACCTAATGGCCTTGTGGCTTGAAGCTCCAACGGTCCGTGAATAGCTGATTAAACTCTTTAGCCACGAGATCCACCATCCATTAACTGTCAGACATTTCACTAAAGACCAACAACTAAACTCTTCTTACCATAGATATATTTCTGTATCCATCGAATTTAACCAATCATGAGTATGATGACCCTTCATAGATGCTCGTAAGTACAGTTGGGCCAAATTATCATTTTGCCCTTCTAGTTACATCTCACTTCTTAAGTACCACTGATTTCTCTAATGAACAGTACAACATAGTCAACTATGTATGAACACCTCTCGGACCAAGAGAAGGTGTGTGGCTGAGTTCCCAACTCCCAAATCAGACGAATCCCCAAAATGGTAGGTTTGAATCGGCGACCTGGCCACTCGCACCCATACAAATCAAAGGACTACCTCAATGGCAGAAGTTCCCAACTCACTTGGGATTGAGGTCATGTTACCTATGGTCATCCTAGTGAAGTGAAGTCTCTGTCATGAACGGTGTTATATAACGAGACATTAACACTTCGTGGTCAGGTCTTATACAAACTCTTTGTATAGGACGCCCTCGCTCGCATGTCCTCAACACGAATGATCAGGATCAGACTATCTGTGACAAGTCACAATACTTGTGACCATTCCACAAAGCGGGCCGCATCCGTAGCGTTACCAGGATAAGGTTTTTCTCCTATATTCATATACTACAGACCATTTTGGTTATCACTCAAGACATGATCCACTTGTATGTCACCACATACATGTTTGAGTCACATACAGATAACCAGAGATTTTATGTTTATTGGTTTGTGGTAAAACAAATAAAACAAGTAACTGAGCAAAATACAAGATGTGAAGTAAATATCATATATTAACAACACAAGCGTTCGTACAAACTGTTTACAAACTATAGGACACGAGACTTTAGGGCATTAACCCCAACATCTAAATGTTAAAATTTAGGAAAACTATCAATTTATAGCCCTAAAGTTGCATCAATTTAAGTCTTAAACTAATAATTGTATTACTTTAAACCTTGAATTTTTGAAAACGTATCAATTTACACCCTTTATTATGTTCCGTTTGAAAAAACTTCATTTAAAACTTATAATTATATTAATTAAACTCCCAAACATTCATAAATAAATCAATTTATAGTCGAAATTTCTCTTGAGAATCGTGTATGCATTTACTTTAATCGTCTATTTTCTAAAAACCAATATTTGAAGAAGTCTACAAGTATTCGAGAATTAATGCATGGATAATTTTCAAATGTAATCGTAACAAAAAGTCTAAATTGATTGGCTTATGAAAATTTAGGAGTTTAATTAACTCAAGTTTATAAGTTTTCTATGATATTGGTCGATTGAAATATAGAGAAAGATGTAAATAGATATACTTACAAAAGTTTAGAATTGATACAATTATTAGTTCATGAAATTAATTAATACAATCCCAAATTTTAGGGGTATAACTTGATATTTGCCCTAAATTTTATTAGCTATATCGAGCATGGATGAACTGATTAACATTGTATGTCCAACCAGATAGTTAAAAGTTCAAATCTCAACCAAAACCTATACTGAAAAAAATGCCAGTTTCTCTTATTGTTAATACTATAGAATCTTTATTAAGCTTAAAAGACAAAATTGATTAAATTTTAACAATTCTATTATCCAGAGGGTTTGATTGTAAAATTCATTAATTAATGGTTGGTCTGTCCATGGCTTAGTTTAAAGAATGATTTGATTATAGTTCTAGAATGTTGTTCAACTCTACATCTAAATGTACAAATCATCATTTACAATAAAACGAAACTAGAGCGAAAAGTTTGTTCATCCCGTAGTACTAGAAGCTTTTCCATTTGCCAACACAAGAAAAAGAAAAAGTGACATATATAATATAATAGATTGAGACGAGACAAGAAAAAAAATTAAAATATCATTTTAGTCATTGTATTTTGAAATTTGTTCAATTTTAGCATTGTACTTTCAAATATCCCATCTTAATCTATATATTTTTTATATATCTTAAATTTAATCTCTCAAAATTGATTTTTTTTTTGGAATTAACTAAATAATAATTATATTTTTCATGCAAAGAAATATAATGTGAAAATATTTTCAAAATTCAAAATGAAAATGCTCATAAATAACAAAAAGTTTTTGAAAAAAAATCAATAAATAAGCAAATAGTAACAACTAAATTTAAGATTTCTAATAACCAAATCGAACAAACTTTAAAAGTATTAAGACGAAAATAGATTTAAACCTAAAAAATTGTCTTCAAAGGGCCCAAGAGGCAGAGCATTTATTCAGATGGTAAAAGGGTGTGGGAACATGTGTTTCTTTTCTTATTTTTTTGTTCACTGTTATTCATATTCTTCTGTCAGCCAAACACTGCATACTTTATTAAAAACTTTCTCTTTCTCTCTCTCTTTCCAGGAACATTTGAAGAAATAAACTCAAAATCAAATACAAAACACTCTGTAGTCTGTAACCACCATATCTTTCAGCAGTTCATTTCAATAATGTTCAATCCTACATGTGAATCCCTAACCACTCATTTGTTTTTACTTTCTCTCTCTAATCTCTCTCTTATGTCCCAAGAGAAATGGACATAATCTTCTCTGTCCCAGATTCAGAACATACTTTACACCATCTGTAAGACAATAAAAGAAACCAAAAACAACTTTAGAAGAGAAAAAATATAGTTTCCTAAAAGAAAATTTTACAGTAACTTTGTCTGAGCTCATTCTTCAGAAATTCATCATGTCATGTTTCATTTAGTCTTCTCTACAAATACAACGCACAACTCAAAGTGATTCAGAGCCTTTAATCATATAATGATGAAACTTGTTTGCTAGAAACTGAGGTGAAATCATATCTACAAAATGCAAATCATAAGACCTGAGTGAAAAAGAGCTTTAGATATTATTGTCATGATCATTCATCATAAGAAACATGGAAGCTGGTGGTGCAGCCTGACGCCTCAACGTCCTCAGCCCCACAACAGTCGTAGAATTTGGCAGCATACGGCGGGTCATCGGGTCCCAATTCATAGTACCTTGAATTAATCAACTGAAAAAATAAGACTGCAAAACCAAGAGAGTGAATTCAATGGTAAAAAGAAAAAGAAGCATTCATTCATTCAACGTTTGTTACTGTGCACTTCCTTATCGATATCAATACTGTTTTTTAAATATATACATTCTAGAAAATATATTCATGTTCAACAACCTATGGAGTTGGAAAGATTCGAATCTCTAACTTACTGGTTAAGGACATAGGCCCATAAATATAAATATTATAAAATGGGATTTGGAACTTCCATGAGCAATCTGCCAACCAAGAAATTCCTACCAACTTTAAAAAGAGAGATGAGACGAGGAGTAAAAGACAAATGAGGACAGAAACGTCACTTGTGAAGGAATCCCACACTGTTCCAGTCCACTATTTCACACAAAGCTTTTTCTTTTTTTCTTTCCCCCCCCCCCCTCTCTCTGTGGGGGAGGACTCTGATCCCTTTACAAACTGGATTGAATCATAAAATTGATACGTTTTAAATTTAAATCAAGACAAATATATATATAGATCTAATAAAATAAAAGAGGCAACCCAAATGAATTGGACTTGGAATAGTTTTCCAAAATTTTAACTAGATCCAATCACATTTGTCTAAGTGCATCTTAAAACGATTATAATACTTCATCAAACAGAATCATCAAGCTATAATTTGTTCAATGTGTCTTTCAAACAAGTTTGACTAAATAGAAGTTAATTTTCACACCAGACATAGTTTCAGCGGATTTCACATCCATCATTATATCAAATTCAGAGTTATTCTATAACTCCAAACCAATGCAAGCTCAAACATGTGGTGATTTCCATCCCCACCACTCCTTATTGTCACTAGTGTGATTAAGCTTAGTGACATCTTTCAACCACAGAAATGAGAATCAACTCATGCAATCATGTCATGCCAATTTTTGTGCATCTTGCTGACTTGGTATTCTAGGGGGAAACCAGCTTCCATGACTCATCCATCTATACTTTAATAATGGAAGCATAAAATAACTAAACTATTTATTTGATGTTTAACAAATTATAGGCAAATAGTTCCTAGTTCTTTCTAAATTGTCAACAGCGCCTCTTGCAAGCAGTCAGTTCAGTACACAAATCATGGTGTATACAGAAGGTAGACTTTAAACAGATTGTTGTTCTGTTTCTGAAAAAACAACCATGACAAAAGAAGGAAACTAACAAGCGACTCTACTCCAAAGCCCACTATCTACTAGTGCAGCAAAATTCCACCATATTAATACAAACAATTCATAGCAACAAATTTAGGGCATGTTTGGTAGACAGCTCAGATTCTTGTTTTCAGTGTATCCAGATTTTGATTTCAAGATTTTAAAATGCAAAATTATATTAAAAATGATAAAAGCAATAACAATATAATATTTCATGTTATAGACTCAATTATTTTGTTAGATTATAATATGTAATATTTTGCATATTATATATTATATGATGGTATAAAAGTAGTGATTTATATTCAACCTAGTGTGTAGTGTGTCTAAATATATTTCCAAATACATTTTGGAAAATTATTAAGTTGGAATTTAATTTATGAATCTGCTACCAAACACATATCTGAAAACATGAAATACAACTTTGTTTTCTTTGAATTCTTTGTTTTCAAAATTATGTTTTCAGATTGCCTACCAAACATGCTCTTAAAATTTTAAAATTTTCTAAGAAATGAACATTTCAATTTATCTATTATTAATTTACTTGTAAGTTTAGCCTAAACACAATTAATGACGTGCTTCGACCCACATTTATCTGACATTCACAAAAAAAGACGTAGAATATCTGAATGGCTTTATCCGTGCATCACATCATCCGCAATGAAAGACATAAGTTGGATTTTTTTTCCTTCATGAATGCAAGTGTTTAAACCAGTTTATGAACAGAGTTCCACAATACTCAGTATTCAGAACCATCCAGGCCACGTGAGATACTTAAATTTGGTTGGTTCACTATTTACCTCTTTAACCATCAAGTCCCAATCAACTCAGGTAGTGTTTGGTGGCATAGATAATATCTTTGATTAATCAATGTAATGTCCAACAATAATCTAATAGAATCCAAATATATTGAACTATAAGGGGCCATTTGGGCTTCCAACTTCAATTAGGTGAAGTGGGCTATACTGTTTGGACTTCCAATTGTAATAGTTGGTATTTCCAACTATTATAACTCACAATTAATTACAGTATTATTACTTCAAATCCCTCTTTGCTACAGTATTTACTATTTCCTACTCATCCTCTCTCCTCATTAACCAGACTAAAATAGTCTACATCCCAAATACAAACTTGTTGAAATACATTAAATTAGCCCTAAGGGCATTTTTGTCTTTTTACTATATTTGCTAAATTAGGGTTTCACATTATTCTATTTATATCTGAGGTTGGGTCTATTGTAAACAAGACATAAAAATAATAAGTTCTTTTCTACCGTGGTTTTTCTTCCCTGAATTAGGATTTTCCACGTAAACTCCTTGTGTCGTCTTCTTTCCCTATTTCAATATGATATCAGAGCAAGGTGATGAAACCCTAGCCCCGGTAGAAGAAACTCAGTCACCAAACTTGATAGGTGAAGGTACGCTGACTAATGAGGCTGTGATTCAAGCAGCGGTTGACCGCTATCTCCGAACCATCATTCCAGGTGGTTCAGCCGAACAGATCCAGCTGGCGAGCCGAACAGCAGGTGGTGGGATTGCTCCAGCTGGCGCGCCGATTAGCTCCGTCCAAGTCTTCACTGAACACCATCGATCGGATCTTTCCAGCCGAACAGCAGGTGGTGGTGGAAGGTCACGCCGTCCAGCCGGCGCACGCGATCGGTCACAACCGATCGGACCCTCAACTTCGCACACAACCGTCTCAGCCTCGCACGTTCTCCAGCCGGCGCACGCGATCGATCTACAGCCGGTAGGTATCTCGGCGTCGCACAGAATCGGAGCTACACCAGACGGTCATGGGCTTGCTTCAGCTGCCGGGTCGGGTCAGAACGGCGCGATTTCTTCCTCATAGCAGATCGCCGAGTCGTTTATTCGTTACCCACCATCACAGCCGTCTGGGAGCAGCGCCGGTCACGGGTTGCCGAACTTTGCCGCTGGTGGACTTTCGACAGTAGCTTCTTCACAGTATCATGGTGCAAGCCCTTTCCTCATGTATATCCAGTTCAGCCCCAGTTTCGAATGGGTGAGTCCATTGAAGAAAATCCCATGGTATTTAGACAGAAAAACTCCAGATCTGAATCTCATGGGGAACTCTAACAACAATTAACTAGTCTTCAGCAACAGATGGTCGCCCTGGGAGCCCGATTGAATGGCCATGATTCTTCCCCGATGTATTCAGAATCCAGTATCAATGTTTCCTACTCCAACTTCTAATCTTTTATCTGGAACAATTGGAAATTCTACAGAATGATCACGGGAGAGAAGTTGAATGGACAAAATTACTTCTCTTGGTCCCAAACCATATAATGTTTCTTGAGGGACGCCATAAGTTTGGATATTTAACTGGAGAGATACCACGACCGAATCCTGGGATCCTCAAGAGCATGTCTGGAAGGCAGAGGATTCTTTGCTCCGCTCAATGTTAATTAGTAGTATGGAACCACAAATCGGAAAACCCTTACTTTATTCAGCCACTGCCCGAGATATTTGGGATGCAGTCCGAAGGTTATATTCGAGGCGTCAGAACGCATCCCGCCTGTATACTCTAGTAAACAGGTTCACGAATGCAAACAAGGGAGCATGGATGTAACGTCATACTTCAGCAAGATGTCATTGTTATGGCAAAGAAATGGATCTATGTCGGGAGATCATCTAGAACCTGCCCACAAGATGGAATTCAATACTCTCAAGATAGAAGAGTTGAGCGTGTGTTATGATTTTCTTGCGGGCTACACCCCAAATTTGATACAGTTCGCAGTAAAATACTAGGGCAGAAACCAATTCGTCTCTCATGGAGGTATTTCAAAAGTTAGATTGGAAGAAGATAAGATCGAGTGCAATGAACGGGCCAAGTGTTACCACTGTAGAGTCAGCTGCCTTCGGGGTGAAGTCCGCTGGAGCTGATGGTGACAAGAAGAATAGTAAAAACACCCTAGTTTGTGAGCATTGTAAAAAACAGTGGCATACGAAGGATCAGTGCTGGAAATTGCAATGGTCGCCCTTCCAAATTGTAAACGTCGCCCTCCCGAATGACAAGTCGATAATCTGGGCGTGCTCTAGTGGGTGAATCAGTTGAGGGGGCTGCACAATCCAGACACAGCCTCCAGTGACTAATCCTGGTGATTCAGGTACCGTAGGAAATCGAACATTTGCTCAATCAGGTAACCCTCAATCCTTTAGTTTCCTTGCTAAGGGGAATGAATTATGGATTCTAAGATTCAGGAGCAACCGATCACTTGACTGGCTCATCGACCGTTTCTTCATACTATCCAAGTGCTGGAAATGAGAGGATTCGAATTGCATGGTCCCTTCGCTCCGTTGCTGGAAGGCAGACTGTCACCATTTCAGGGATTAACTCTGCAAAATGTCTTACATGTGCCCAAAATTTCTTACAAATTATTATCAATAAGCAAATAACAAAAGATTTGAACTGTAGATTGTCTCTCACCAGATATCTGCTTTGTTTCAGGACTTGAGCTCGGGGAGGACGATTGGCACTGCCCGATATGACAGAGGCCTATATTTCCTTTCTACAGATGCTTCCTCCAAAAAGCTTGTTTAGGACTAGTCATTTTATCTTCGTTTGCTATAATCTGAAACAATTATTTTTTGTGGCATTTTTCGTCCTTGGACATCCTAGTTTTCAATATATGCGGTATTTGTTTCCTCATTTATTCCATAATGTAAATGTTTCTTCATATCTTGTGATGTCTGTATACGTGCTAAACAACCCCGCGTGTCAATTTGTTTCTCAGCCCTATAGGCCTACCCAGCCTTTCCACCTGGTCCACAGTGATGTTTGGGGTCCCTCGACATTGCTACCTGTCTGGTAAACGGTGGTTTTAACTTTCATTGATACCTGACTTACATGGGTATATCTCCTTGCTGATAAGTCCGAGGTTTTATCTACCTTCAAACAGTTCTATACCACTGTATTAACACAGTTTAAACAAAGATTGTCATTCTCCCGAAGTGACAATGGTCGTGAGTTTGTCAACCACACCTCCGAATTCCTAGTGTCAAAAGGGATCATCCATCAAAACTCGCGTGCATTATACTCCAACAAAAATGGGTATGCTGAACGAAAAAATCGCATCTCATTGAAGTTGCTCGTTCCTTGATAATTCCAGCGTCTCTTCCTTCGTACCTGTGGGGAGATGCGATTCTTACCTTGCAGCTCATCTAATTAATAAAATGCCTTCACGAGTTCTAAAGTTTCAAACCCTCTTGAGTGCTTCAAAGAGTCCTATCAATCCTACCCGTCTTATTCCTGGAGGTTCCTCTTCGTGTGTTCGGGTGTACAGCCTTTGTTCATACTCATGTCCACACCGGACTAAGTTTGCTCCACGAGCTAAAACATGTGTGTTTGTCGGGTATCCTTCATCAGCGTGGCTATCAATGCTTCCATCCATTCTTCCAAAAATATTTTGTCACTATGGATGTCACGTTTCTTGAAGACAAACCATTCTTTCCCGTTAGTCTTCTTCAGGGGGAGACCACAAATGAAGAGACTAAACAATTCCACATACTCCATACCCATTATAGCCTCAACCTTGAGCCTAGTCCGAATATTCCTGAACCTGAGCTTAGTCCCAATATTCTTGGACCTAGTCTACCTAGTCTTGAACCTAATTCTGCTCTCTGTTGTTCTCGTGTCGGTTCTTCCTATCTAAACAAGTGCCCTGGATAACATATTATATGGAGAATCTCAGAAAGGAAATTCAGGAAACCTCTGTTTCCATTGGAAAGTGTCCAAGCCGTCAAACCAGCAACGATTTCAAGATCCCGTTGTTTCAAAGGAGAGTCTTGAAGAAAAGTCTGGGAACATAGATTATGACAAATGAGCTCAGAGAAGGTTGAAATTTCAGGAAGGGATGAGATGCTGAAAGATCCTCAAGAGGATGCAGAATTGGCTCAAAAGTCCGATACTATAGAGGGCAGACGAGAAAACTGACAACTATGATACCACTCTGGATTTGCCAATTGCTCTGAGAAAGGGAACCAGGTCATGTACAAATACCCTTTGCATAGCTTTCTGACCTATAGTAACTTATCTCCTGTTTTTAAGGCTTTTACTACTCAGCTAGATGCTCTAACAATACCTACCAGTATACATGCGGCCATGGAAGTTCCCGAATGAAAGCAAAGCCAGTAATGGAGGAAATGAGAGCTCTTGAGGCAAATAAGACTTGGGAGTTAGTAGCTCTCCCTAGAGGTCACAAAACAGTGTGGTTGCAAATGGTGTTCACAGTGAAGTATAAAGTCTGACAGAACACTTGAGAGGTATAAAGCCAGGTTTAGTTGCTAAAGGATTCACTCAGACGTATGGGATTGATTATTCAGAAACTTTTTCCCCAGTGGCTAATTTAAACACGATTCGTGTTTCTTCTGTCTGTCGCCGTGAATAAAGATTGCCCTACATCAACTAGATGTAAAAGAACGCATTCCTAAATGGTGAGTTGGAGAGAGGAAGTTTATAATGATGTCCACCTCCAGGTTTTTGAAAGCTAAGTTTGGGAATCATGTTTGCAAACTCGAGTATTTATAATGGTTGAAGCAGTCTCCTAGGGCGTGGTTTGACAGGTTCACCGTGTTTGTTAAGTCCAAGGGTTTGTTCAGGGGCAATTCTATCACTGACCTGTTCAAAAAATCACCCTTAGGAAAGATTGCTGTGTTGGTAGTGTATGTTGATGACATCATCCTATCAGGGGATGATACGGCAGAAATTGCTAAGCTAAAACAAAGGATGGCAAGTGAATTTGAAATTAAGGATCTTGGCAGTTTAAGGTATTTTCTAGGGATGGAAGTGACAAGATCAAAAGCAGGAATATCTGTTTCTCAGCGGAAGTACACTATGGACTTGTTGAAAGAAACAGGAATGACCGGATGCAAACCTATTGACACTCCTATTGAGGTCAATAGCAAACTGAAAAGTGTTTCGGAAGGAGTTCCTGTGAATAAGGAGAGGTATCAACGCCTAGTAGGAAAACTGATTTACTTGTCTCATACTAGACCCGACATCTCCTATGCTGTGAGTGTAGTAAGTCAATTCATGCAGAGTCCATATGAGGAGCACATGGAAGCTGTGACTCGAATTTTGAGATATTTAAAGTCCACCCCTGGGAAGGGCTTGGTATTCAGGAAACATGACACACGAAGCATCGAGGCATATACTGACTCAGATTGGGCCGGATCTGTGACTGATAGAAGGTCAACCTCAGGGTACTGTACCTTTGTATGGGGAAATTTGGTAACTTGGCGGAGTAAAAAACAAGGTGTAGTGGCCAGAAGTAGTACTGAGGCAGAGTATAGAGCTATGAATCTGGGAGTGTGTGAAGAAATCTGGTTGCAGAAAGTTTTATCTGATCTTCACGAGAGTAGTCCTGGGCCTATGAAGTTGTATTGTGATAATAAGGCTGTCATCAGTATTGCGAATAATCCCGTACAACATGATAGAACCAAACATGTTGAAATTGATAGGCACTTTATTAAAGAAAAGTTAGACCGCAGAGCTATTTGTATTCCCTATGTACCTTCAGTCCAACAGATTGTTGATGTTTTTACGAAAAGGTTATCGAGACAGACGTTTGAAGCTTGTATTAGCAAGTTGGGTCTTGCCGATATCTATGCCCCAACTTGAGGGGGAGTGTTGAAATACATTAAATTAGCCCTAAGGGCATTTTTGTCTTTTTACTATATTTGCTAAATTAGGGTTTCACATTATTCTATTTATATCTGAGGTTGGGTCTATTGTAAACAAGACATAAAAATAATAAGTTCTTTTCTACCGTGGTTTTTCTTCCCTGAATTAGGGTTTTCCACGTAAACTCCTTGTGTCGTCTTCTTTCCCTATTTCAATAAAACTATTAGAACCACACTATAATAACCAACTCAGAGCTTCAAATACCCCCTAAAAAATTAACGGAAATACAAAGTAAACCAAGTATTTGAGGTATTTGGACCCTCCCAATCTTGAGATACTCTCAAGCCTTAGTTCATTTCACAAAAACATTTGTTACCTTCCTGCTTCCCTACTCACTATATTTATAACCAAACTTCCCTTACAAACTCCTTAACTAATTGCTAATATGCCCTTAATACTCTAATTATTTCCCAATAGCATTCCTATCATAATCCAATCTCAATATGTTCACTGAAGTTGTAAACTATGGTCGACAATCTACAACCTTCCATGGGAAAAGAACACATGAATTTTGAACCTTTAAAATCTCATTCTCAACTAAATGGATCTGGAAAATTTGAAGGCCCAACTAATAATGTGATAGTTACAATGTAATTTATCAAAATATTCATATTTCTCCCGAGACAAAAAGCAAATTGATGATAATAGAATATTTTGTTCCAGCTTTTCATTCTTGAAGCATCATATTCTCTTTTAACAAAACAAGGGACCCACTGAGCATTGCTCAATCGGTTTGGGCATATACCTTGACTAGAAAATCAAAGGTTTAATTTCCCTCCCAAATGTTGTTGAACTCAAAACAAATAAAATACAATAATTAATTGATTAAAAAAAATAAAGGGACTGACTCACCAACACATTGCTTTGTAATCAACCATGTAGTGATCCAAAATCAGAATGAGTATTAACATCAATTTGTATAGATAAGTGAATGAAAACACAAACAACTTGAAACTAAAAGTCTAAAACATATAATATGTAACAGCCCTTCCCCTTTCTTACAATGTTCCTCAAGTGGTAGATGATTTGTCTAAGTGCCTCGCGTTTAGAGTAGTTGCCATTGAGCAACTTCACCCCACTTCTGGAGGTAGCCAGTTGACATTTTTTTTTAAAGATAAAAAAACATTTCAATGAATAAATGTAACAGAGGGGGAAACATAGAGATTTCCAATTGAGCACATTTAACAATGAGGAACTAGCCAGCCGATTTAAATATCCAAAATGATAAATGAAGTTGCATTGCATACATGGAAAACCAAACTTGTCCTATCTGACAACTAAATTCAACCATTCAAAGCAACCATGAATTACACAATAATAAGTACTATTCTATTTTGTAAACAAAACTTCTATTTTGGCAATAATAAGTACTATTCATAGGTCCATAAAAGAGCTATTTTTTCCAACCTAAATCATGTTAATTTCTAGGGAATTTCATGGTTAAATGTGCTCAATGCAGTAAATCAAGCTCAAGAGGCCTTTGAGTCGATTCAAGGTGATCTTGGGATTAAACGAACCAAAGTAGAGTATTTTAAGGTTAATTCAAGGAACCGTGCTTAAAGTAATGCAAAAACCTGCAAACAAGTGTCTCAACGATACACGATGCTAGGATGAACATTGCAAACTAGAAGCACAACGGTAGCGTTGCAATGCTCTCAAGAGATCAGGACAAGCAAGTGTTGAGTAACACTAGTGCATTGGCTTTTTAGCTGCTAGCGTCGCTTGGAGTATAATAGATCCTTTCACTTTTTAGAAAATGGAGGAAATTTTTTAATTTTCGGCCACCTTGTATATTCTTCGTTCTTTACTTTTCTTACTTTTAGATTGGATTTTTGGTATGTAATCGCATTCGACTCAATCGTTGAATAGATTATTATTGGTTTTCCACTTTCTGTGGTTTCACCCAATCCACTGTTAAACACTACAACTATTTAGCTTTAAATCAATATTCTATAAACTTCATTTGGATGTGGGTTTTCGTGACAAAAACCTTCACATCAATTTAGGAGTTAGTATGTAATCGCATTAGTGGTAATGACAATTATACCCTAAACTTTAGGAGTTGTATGATTAAAACTCCAAAATAATAAATGTGTCAATAGAAACTCATCTTTTATTTCTGAATCAATTTAGACCATCTATTAGTGATTGATAACTATTTTCACTCGATTCTATTTAAAATCAACGAACAAAATTACTTTTCTCCAAAGTTTTACCAAAGTATCCAAAAAAAATGACATAATTCTTCTTAACTAAGTCCAAAAAATAGAAGATGACGAGAAAATGAAAAGTCACCCATATTAATGAAAAAAAACTACTGTCCATATAATTCCTTCGTTTCTTTCGAATATTACGTTAAGTCTGATATTTGAAGAAGTCTTACACGTGTTAAATTATGCACTAACGGTTTAGAACAAAATACTAACAAAAGATCTAAACTGATTCACCTATGAAAGGTTAAGGTTTTAATTGTTACAATTACTAGTTTAGGGTTTTAAGTGATAAAATCCCCAAAGTTTAGGATTATAAACTAATTCACTATTACAGTTGATGTATAGACTTATTTGTCAAATTTATGAAAACTCTTCCACGTTATGCATGAGTGGGAATGAAGCAGTGAAGCAGATGTGTGGAAAATGTGAAGCAAAATCAGAAAAACATAAAGAAAGATGTATTTGGTTCCTTTTCTTAACTATGAATTGGTATAAGGCCAGATCATCTTTCCAATAGGACCCTCTAGTATGGTATGCCAAGTGCAAGGATATTTTATCACAAAATTAAGGTACGGAGAAGGGAATGGAGAATCTAAAAACTTCTGGATAGACCCTAATCTAAGAGATCTTCCACTTCGCAGTTTTTTTCCCCCAAACCATAGCTCCATAGTAAAGGGGCAAGTATCAATTTTACATTAATCAAAGAATGTTGGAACCACCCTCCTTGAGCTACTTAACAGAACATCACTAATATTCAGATACTCAAAGACTGTACAACGCCAACTAGCAAGATTGAACTTCTGGATAGACCCTAATCTAAAAACTTCTGGATAGACCCTAATCTAAAAACTTCTGGATAGACCCTAACCTAAGAGATCTTCCACTTCGCAGTTTTTTTCCCCAAACCATAGCTCCATAGTAGAGGGGCGTGTATCAATTTTACATTAGTCAAAGAATGCTGGAACCACCCTCCTTGAGTTACTTAACAGAACATCACTAATATTCAGATACTCAAAGACTGTACAAAGTCAACTAGCAAGATTAAAAATCGGGATAGACCCTAACCTAAAAACTTCTGGATAGACCCTAACCTAAGAGATCTTCCACTTCGCAGTTTTTTCCCCCAAACCATAGCTCCATAGTAGAGGGGCGAGTAACAATTTTACATTAATCAAAGAATGCTGGAACCACTCTCGAGTTACTTAACAGAACATCACTAATATTCAGATACTCAAAGATTGTACAAAGCCAACTAACAAGATTAAACTTCTGGATAGACCCTAACCTAAGAGATCTTCCACTTCGCAGTTTTTTTCCCCCAAACCATAGGTCCATAGTAGAGGGGCGAGTAGTCAAAGAATGCTGGAACCACCCTCCTTGAGTTACTTATCAGAACATCACTAATATTCAGGTATTCAAAGATTGTACAAAGCCAACTAGCAAGATTAATAGCCGGGAGTATTTGCAACAATCAGAAGGGGCGTATTAGCAACATAATTTAGAAAGCTGAGGCTAGGTGGAATTGGTCGAACAAACCTGATAGGAATGATATTAGAGTGTTAGAGGGATGCCAAGGGTATTATTACTCGATACCAAGTTCAAAGTGCAAACTAACTATAAATGACTATTGATTACAGGCTGCTGGGAAAATAGTCTCAATCCCCGCTGCTAATAACTAATAAGCCCCTCTATCTTCCTTGTAACTTACTTTTTGATGGTTTGGCCAATGTTTTTGTATGCTACTCACTTTTCTTTAAATAAATTAAAAAAAGAAGAAGAAGAAGAAGAAGAACTCTGCATATGCATCTTGAAGTTTCCACTTGCCTAGATAACCTGCCCTCATATCCAATGGAATCATTCTGAGGCAGAACTATCAACTCCAATAATCTAACCTCTTGGTACAAACTCGCAGTTATTAATGCAGTTGTGTTTTTCCTCTCATATAGTAATAACAGTAATAGTACAACAAAATCAAGCTCAATCAATGCTCAAAGAGACTTGTTTGAACACTAAGATTGGGCGCCAAAAACAATCAGAATGGCTCAATTGACTCAAACTAAGAAAAAAAAAATAAGAGGAATTGAAAAGGGTTGGGAGGAGGAACACGAACAAGTATGCGTTGAATATTGGATGAATGATGGAAAGGGAAGAATTTAGGTTACCTCTTTTGGTCGTCGTGACGACGACAGACGAAAAAAGAAGGATGGAAACGGCATGAAGAGGATGAATTGGAGGATGGAAGATAGGAACGATTACATCTTCGACAAAGCTTCTCCATTTCTTCACGTTTACCATTCTCGCTATGTTTCTCCATTCCACACTAATTCCTTACACCTTCGTCTTCGTCGTCCCTAATGAAATGGTAAAGCGTGAATATGTGGTATTTTTTGGCTTCTTCTTCGATAAGAGGGGGAAAAAAACATTAAAATATCCTTTTGGTCTTAGTATTAAATTTTCATCCACATATTTTCATGCAAAATCCAGTGACCATAAAAAAAATAAACAAATGTCACTAATATAAAAATAATATAAATAATAAACATATTTATTTATTTAAAAAAATATTGTTGAATAAAGAATTTTGGATCAATCACAAGTTGTCACGTCGTTTAGTAAATTAATGACGAAATTCTAAATCATTAAATTTGGGTACAATTAGAAGGTTACATATGTCCCAAATTGAATTGAAGGCAAATTTCGAAGACGCCAATGGTTTTATCATGACCGTTAAATCAAATGAGATTAATTTGGCCAAATTTGATATTGTTATTTGGTTTTAAAGTCCAACTATTAAAAAAAAAACTGAATTGGACCCAAATTTCAAATCAGGCCCAAAATCAACTAATTGGACCCAAGGGCCACGTCCATGGACTAACTAAGCCCAAGTCCAACTAATTGGGCCCAAGGGTTAGGCCCATGGACCAACCAAGCCCAAGCCCACGAAGCCCGCCTGAGAACTCTATAAATAGAGAAGTTCTCTTCATTTGTGGGGATCAGCATTTTCTACATTCAGAGAGCCCAGAGAGAAGTCATCAACAAGTAGAAGACTCTCGACTTTTACTTCAAGAACGTTCGGTGCTTTCCTTCTTCAAGTCAAGCACATTCACCCAACCGAGAGAGAATCAGAGGATCAAGTATTAGGGATCGAACCACATCGCATCAAATCAACATCAACATAAACACCAAGTTAAGTTCAACTCCACAAAACAAGTTTCTCTGGAAGCCTTGTGCGAACACTAATCCTTCAAGAAGATCATCAAGCCCAAAGACCGATCATACAAGAAGATCAACAAGCCCAAAAGTCGATCATCCAAGAAGATCAACAAGTCCAAAGGCCGATCGTTCTAGAAGATCAACCAACTTAAAGATTATAGTTTATTTTGAAAGCAAAATATTATGTATTAGATATTGTACTCACTTTCCACAAAATTAATACAAATACAGAGTTCAAGTTCCACGAAATAAATTTCTCTTGAAATCTCGGTGAACAAATTGGCACGTCCAGTGGGACATATTTACCTCTCATCCCTCTCTCTCAACATCCGAACAAGGCAAATGGCACCTAAGAAGTTGATATCCAAGGCTTCCTCCACAAACGGGTCGTACATGGGACCTATCACCCGCAATCGCTCAAGAGAAGTCACGCAGGAGCAAGAGTAGAGCTCCCTCATCGCCCACAACATCTTGAGGCAAATGATGGAATCCCTACAAAGCGGGGTGGTCATCAAGGAAAACCCCTTATTTGACAACTCTACTTTTGCCTCCAGCAAGCCAAAAAGAGATTCGCTGCTAGATGTGATTTCTGTCATGATGGCAGACGTGACGGCGGAAACGACCATGGCAGAGATAGAAGGGAAGATTAACTTTTTGATGAAAGCCGTCAAGAAGTAAGACTATGATATCACTACCCTGAGAGAACAAATGCAGTCTCGAGAGGCTGCTGAATCAGCCAAGCACCCACGGTCAAAGCAACTGACAAGGGGAAAACGGTGTTGCAAGAAAACCAACTGCAACAGTCAACCTCGGTGGCCTTTCTGTCGATCCAACAACTGCAAGACATGATTATGACCTCCATAAGAGCTCAATATGGAGGGCCGAATCAAACTTCCTTCATGTATTCCAAGCCATACACCCAGAGGATCAACAACCTGAGAATGTCTGCAGGGTATCAACCCCCAAAGTTCCAACAATTCGACAGAAAGGGCAACCCAAAGCAACACATCGCCCACTTCGTAGAAACATGCGAGAATGCGGGAACAAGGGGAGAACTACTAGTCAAGTAGTTCGTCAGAACCCTCAAAGGAAACGTTTTTTTACTGGTACATGGACTTAGAGTCTGAGGTGATTGACAACTAGGAGCAACTTGAAAGAGAATTCTTGAATCGCTTCTACAACACTAGATGCATCGTCAGCATGATAGAGCTAACAAAGCCAAACAACGGAAAGGGGAGCCGGTCATCGACTATATCAACCGATGGAGAGCTTTGAGCCTGGACTGCAAAGATCGACGCACCGAATTATCCGCTGTAGAAATGTGCACGCATGGTATGCACTAGGAACTCTTCTATATCCTGTAGGGAATAAAGCTCCGTACCTTTGAAGAATTGGTGACCCGCGCCGATGACATGGAGCTAAGTATCGCCAACAAGGGAACGGGGACTTCTTGAGCCACGAACCGAAGAAAGACAAGAAGGAGGTAAAGGGCACCGAGAAAATTGTGAAAGATGCCACAAAGAAATCAATGGTCGTTAACATGATGATAATTGTTAGAAATACAAGTTATTACAGCTCAAATTAGTAAAATAATGGGAGAAAGCGATGGTAAAATAGGCAATATTATGTTTGAAAGTGCCAAACCAAAAGGAATTGCGATCGCTAATGCTCATCGCATAAAAGCAGTTAATTTGCCTATTCTGTGCAAGTACAATGCGATGACGCATATGAAATTGCGATCCAAGGGCACAAAGCGACAGCATGCTTGAAATTGCAATCGTAAGTCATGCAATCGTGAGAAGTTTCTCAAAAAGTGATCGCATAAAGACCTCCATCAAGGCGACAACATAATAAATCATGATGGGACGTAAAGCTGATAACAGTCAATTTCGAAATTTAGTTGACAAGCCGTTAAAAACTATACTGTTGCAAGTACATTGAACTTTTGATGAATTTTAGACGGCGCAACAGAGTAGGAAAATTAATGTTGCCCATCGTTGCAATCATTAGTAAGAAGAGTTATTTCACCTTGAAATCTATAAATACCCAATGCTACCAAAGAGAGAGAATATACAGAGACGGAGAGAGAGCAAGGAGACGAGGCGAAGCCAAGAGAAATTGCTTTCTGGACAGATCGAGAGATTGTCGGAAAATAATACAAAGGAGAGAAGTCCAACCCTTGCGAGAGCAAGAGTTTGCAAACTGGAACAGAGTTGAAGTGATAAAGAGCAGTGTAAAAGGCTATGGAAAGCAAGAAATTGCTTAACTGGCTTGCTATTTCTTGTTCCATTTGTTATTTTGTACTCAACACTTTATTTGCAAAAATGGAAACTTCATTTTGATTTATGTTCAGTCTTTCCACCCCATGCATGAGTAACTAAATTTGTGAATGGGTTGAGAAGTACTTAGCTAGCATGAATTAAACTATGCATTTTATGCGATCATCTTATCTTATGTATGCATCATTCATTATTTGGAAGTACTTGAGAAAGTAGTCTAAAGATAAAATCTAGGCTTGAGAGAGTCAGATTAGATCGCATAAGCAAGAGTAGAAACTTAGAAATAAGTTCTATCTACTGCTTTCCATACACATCGCATGCGTCCTAGAAATAGGAAATGTGGCATTATACATTGAGAAATGTAGTACTAATATTTGTGTATAGCATGATCACATGACTTGTACACAATCTTGAGAAATGTTAGCTAAATCTCTTCGCAACCCCTTCATCGCATACTTGTTATAACTCTACGCTTTCATCATTCCGCGTTCAACTCCATCACATTGGAAAGTCTAAATCAAAACACCATCTACTTCTTTATCACCACCACAATAGAATCAAAGAGTCCGTCGCATATCTATTTAGTAGTCCCTATGTTCGTCCCTGGACTTACCAGGAATCTAAGAAGGCTTATACTTGGGCTTTGTTAGGAAAACTTGTATGATCATCGCATCCACACATCATCTCATGATAAACCAACGCATCAAGTTTTTGCCTATTGAAGTTCTCCTCAAAAGGGAAAGAGAAGAAGATAGAAAAAGAAGACGAATGAGGTGAAAGACGTCGCTTAACCCTAAAGGAGTGACAGGAAAAAGTCTACCCATTCCCCGACTCCGACGTTGTGGATATGCTCGAGCAACTATTAGATAACCACCTTATCCAACTACCAGGATGTAAACGACCGGAACAAGCCGACAAAGTGGATGATCCCAACTACTGTAAGTATCACAGGGTCGTTAGCCACCCAGTCGAAAAATGTTTTGTACTGAAGAAATTGATCCTCAGATTGGCCCGTGAGAGAAAAATAGAGTTGGATCTAGTTGAGGTGGCCCAAACGAATCATGCTGCGGTGATAGTAACTCCAAGCATGTCGACACCAATCATATATTATGAAGAAAGGGAGAGCTCGGTTCAGTTGGACCTTCGAACCTGTGGTAGTGCGGATTCAGCAAGAGGTCCAAGCCACATATCCTCAAAATAGAGGAGAGCATGCTGACGATGAAGATAACGAAGGCTGGATCTTTGTGGCGCGCCATAAGTAGGAAAGACTGAACTCTACCCAAAAAGAGTCACGCTCTCATAGAAGCTACAAGAGAAAGAGCAAAACGTAGAAAAGGAAGAGAAAAAAAAAGGGCCGGAGACCCAAGGCTGTTGACGAGAAGGACGAGGACGTTCCTCATCCCAGGTGACAGGTGACGTTAGCAGATTTCCTCCCAAAGAACTTTTGTAAGTGGGGTTAAGAGGAGATACCTAAGGCTTCTACATATCATGCTGTCAGTACCATGGAAGAAAAAGATACCATTCCAGGCCTATTAAAATCAACAGGAAAGCCAAAGAGTTCACCACTATTCAATATAGATGACCTGCTCTCACTCCCGCGAGAAGCTAAGATGACCCTCATTGAGGCATTGTTAGAATCCAACGCATCCAATGCATCGACCTCTACAGCACGTACGTATGCCTCGTGTTGCACATCCATAGGCTTCTCAGACGAAGATCTGCTACTGGGATCCAAATTTCATAATAGGCCTTTGTACATCTCTGAATACATTCGAGAACAGAGAGTGGGTCGAATCCTCATCGACAACGAATCTGCTATCAATATAATGCTTAAGACAACTATGAAACAGTTGGGCGTGCTCATAGAAGAGCTATCGAACAGCAAATTAGTAATTCAGGGTTTCAATCAAGGTAGCCAAAGGGCGATAGGCATGATATGCTTGGGGCTCTACATTGGCGATCTGAGGGCTGACGCACTGTTTCATGTGATAAGACTCAAGGACCACTTACAAGCTACTATTGAGACGCCCTTGGATTCATGGGAATGGTGTGATTACATCGACACTACATCAGTGTTTCAAGTTTTACCAAGATGGGACTAAGAAGGTTGAATCAGATTCTAATATGTTTTTCGAGGCCGAGTCTCACTTCGCATATGCAAAGTTTTACCTAAATAGCGAGAATTCTGTTGAGACTATGCCAACAGAGAACTTGCTGGCTAAGGAAGCAGGTGGATCCCGGTCGAGGTCGCCAATAGACACAGAGAAAGGAGTAGGTAGCAAGGTATAAGCCTCCAGCCCAAAAAAGAGTAGGACATCCCTCAGCGTTGGAGAAACACCCGTGGTGAGGGGCAAAAAAGCCTTAAAACCTCCAATTCTGTGCTATGCCCCTTTGTCGGAACGAAAAAAGGGTGAGTCACCTTTTATGGAATGCTCAAAAGGTTTGTAGGTCGGTGACATAGAAATTCTAAAAGAGAGTTTCATCACACCTCTCACGCTGATAACGAAGCAGGAAGTTCACAAGTCAAAGGCAGAAGTGACGGGATTAAAGCTGCCTAAGAGACGAACTGAAGACGGATTCGATCCCAAGGCTTACAAGCTGTTAGTGAAGGTGGGCTACGACTTCACAACTCATACTGAGTTCAAGAGTTTGAATATTTATGAGCAACCCCGACTCTTGCCAACCCAAAAGAAGCTTTTGCAAGAGGGGCACTCTTTACCCACATTGAAGGCAGAACTCGGATATGAGCCGTCAGATCCAGTCCGCATAATCAGAAAGGCGAAGGGGAGAGTGGCCAACAACAATCATATCACTGTAGAAGAAGTCGATGATACAGGAGAAAAGAAGAGCAAAGATAAAAGAGCCTCAGCCTTCGACCGTATTAGATCGTCTACCGCACGCGCCTTGGTCTTCGAGAGGTTAAGCATGACAGAAGTAGAAAGAAGAAGCCCACATACTATTCCCAGAGCTACTCGATGCTCAGTCTTTCGAAGGTTGACTCTGCCGAATGAGGGAAATAAGGAAATCATCTGTCAATCGTCGGTGGTGGTGCGATCGTCAGCCTTCGAGAGACTAGGTGTAGTTCTAAAGGAGAGCGAAGAAAAACCCTACACTCCCATTTTTGATCGCCTGAAGCACAAGAGGGTTGAAGATCCCCTCGATCAATATGTCCCTAGTAAGACAAAAGGGAATGGAAAAACCTGCGCTGATGCCCCCGAAATGACTATAAGAAAGAGGGGGTCGATACCCCGAGCGTCTATCTGGCAACGAATTGACCTTAAAAAAGCTGAAGGGTCATCGGACCAGAAGCCATCAGGAGAGGCAAGAAGTGATGGAGAAATTCGTAGTACCGTTCCCTCACGCATGAAGAGAAAGAACTACGTTACTCTAAAAACAAGTAAGGGCTCGCTCAAAGTAAAGAGGCATGACGTCGTTTTCACCAATCCTCATAATGGGAATTTAGAGTAGAAGGAAGGCAAAATTCGTGCCATCACATCACCATCACAAAAGAATCCAAAAAAGGTATGACCGAAGAGGAAGTGGAGGGCGTTCCGCAAGGTTTAGAGAACGGTGGTCAATCCACGATGGACGAACTAAAAGAGGCGAATCTGGGCACAGTGGAATAACCGCATCCGACTTTCATCAGTACGTCCCTTTTGAAAGGGGAAGAGGATGAATACATGAGTTTGTTCATCGAATACAGGGATATTGTCGCCTGGTCATACAAAGAGATGTCGGGACTAGATCCAAAAGTATCAGTCCACCATCTCACGATCAAACAGGGGTGTCGACCCGTTAAGCAGGTTCAACGACGCTTTTGGCCGAAACTTATCCCCCGAATTAAGGTTGAGGTTAATAAGATGATTGAAGCCGGGTTCATTCACGAAGTTAAATATCCAACATGGATAGTCAACATTGCCCGATTAGAAAAAAGAATGGACAGCTTCGTGTCTGCATAGACTTTCGCGTCCTAAACAGCGCATGCCCGAAAGAAGATTTTTCATTGTCCATCACAGGGACATGAGGCCTTATCCTTCATGGACGGATCTTTTAGGTATAACCAGATATGAATGGCCCTTGCAGACGAGGAAATGACGGCATTTTGAACCCCAAAAGGGATATATTGCTACAAGGTAATGCCCTTCGGGTTGAAGAATGTTGGCGCTACTTATCAACGTGCCATGCAGAAGGTGTTTAAAGATATATGATGCTTGATTTTATGAAGTGAATTATGGATGATATGCGATGGTGAAATTGCGTTGTGCACTCAAGTTTCCTCAGCGGAATCCAAGTGTAAATTCCACTAAGTTTTCTGGTAAGTCTAAGGTCAAACTCAGGGACTTGTGAAACAGGTTGCATTGGTAATTTTTATGAAAATTTTGCGGTAACTGGATAAATAAATAAATTGTTGGGATTGTTGTTTGCGTTAATGAAAAATAAAAAAATGCGGCAGAGTTTGAAAAGAGTTGATTAAACGGGAAATGCGATGAGTATGCGATGAACGGGTTAAGAAAAGTTTCGGCTAACACTTTTTAGGATGCGTTCATGCTTTTGCGATCATGCAACATGCATACAATACTAAACCACCTCTCGGTGCAAATGCCACGACTTTTAAGGCTAGACACATGTGATATATGCGCTAAGTCTATAGAACCTACACATAAGCCTCTATTCTTATTTATGTGATGACAAAATGACACACACAAATAAGGCGACCACATAATATCATTCCTATCTCTAGGATGCATGCGATGCAGGTTGACAAACAGAGCTTATCTCTAAGTCCCTATCTCTTGTTTATGCAGTTCTAATCTTGCTCTCTTGAGTCCAGATTCTAACCTAACTCTGTCGAGTCATTAGGTTCTTTCTTTAGACTCTCTCTCGAGTAGCTCTAAAGGGTATTTGGCACAGCATAAAATAAGAAAATCGCAAGCAATGGACTTCCTAGGTCATGTTAGCTTAGTTTTTCTCAACCCATTCGACTAGTTTAGCTACTCCTGCGTGCTAAGAGAGTGAACAGATGTAGAATAAAAACTTCCATTGTATAAATATAAAGATGAAGTACAAAATAACAATGAAAGCATAGAATAAAGGGCCTGGTAGCAATCTCTTGTTGCCAGGCTTTTACACTGTTTTACTACTCGTGTTCAAAAGATAATCTCGCTCTTGCGAGAGTCGGCCTGCTCTCTGCTTCTACACCTCAAGGTTCTCTCTCGAGTTGCCCTGAGCGATCTTCGGCGTCACCACTTTTCTCTTGCTTCACCTTAAAACGAAAGGAAAACTATGAACAAAAACGAGTTGAGCTCTTAAATTCGTAAATTGGTGAACTAATTAACCGATTAACCCCTTTTCTAAAGGATGCCCTTGGTATTTATAGAACTTCCAGGGTGAACGGCGGCTTCTCTCTCATGATTGCATAGATGGGATAGCTTTAATCCTGATTGATGCGCTGAATATTTGTCACCAAAAAGCTGAATGTACTTGTGATGTTATCGATTGTCAACTTAATTCGAATTCGACTATCATCAGCTTTCTGTCCTATCGCGATTAATTAGCCTTTCACCCATATGCGTCCACCATGTTGTGCCGACCAAGTTGTGGCAATCCTTCTCGATCAAATGTTTGCGAACACGATCACCGTAAAGCCTTACGGTAATGTTGCGCTCGACCAATGATTTTCTATGATCGCAATTTTTGCCATGTATCATCGCATATTCTGCACAAAAATACAAAAATTAACTATTCTAATGCGATGAACGTATGCAACCGCAATATTATGAATCTGATGCTTTTTTTATGCAATTTAACATGTTTTATCAATTCAATCCAGCATTGTTTAAGAACTTAGCACTATGATAACGTGCATTTTTGGTCGTTATCACACCCCCAAATATAAACAATGTTTTTTCTCAAGCATAAGCTAAAGATTTCTTTTAGTAAATCAACCGCAATGTTCTTTTCCTAGATTTCTCAAGGATACTTTGTTCAAATCCTATATACCAAAATTTTCTTAAGTCTTATTCAATCTCTTCTTAAAATATTTCTAAGACCTAGGGACTGCAAGCTTAACCTTCAAAAGGACTTCACTAATTTTCGGAACATCGCATGATTTATTTCAAAAAGAAAATTTTCCACTGGGGTGTCAAATGATTTTATCCTTGCATATTTCTTGACATTATTATTTTTTCTGACCTTGTGCTGATCCAAGTGCCTTGCCTTTGTTTTGGCTTGCTGATGACATGCAGAAATGAATGCCATCTTAGTCCTTTTACTTAGAATTATGAAGGTTGTTAGGCAGAAATTGCATCGATCATAATAGAAATTCATGAGAAAAGGAGTTTACGTCGATCAGCATGGCGAATCTCAGCTAACCCATTACTTTGTGTTAATTATGCGTTCAATGTTCTATTTTTGTACCCAATGTAGGAAATGAACGCAAACGTAAAAACCGGACCATCGCATACACGATCGCATGTGGAGAAACACTCCATCGCAAGGCAAATGAATTGATCAACGCATGAATGTTGCGGTAATCAGCCGTACGCGTCCATCGCATGGGAGTTGCGCTCGTCAAGCGATTACAGTCATCATGTAGAGTTGCGGTGTTAAGCGATTGCGGCTACGCGACAACACATTCTAATAGAATCGACACAAGGTTGGTGGAATGAACGCATCAACGCATCTACCTCGAGAAAATCCAAAGCTAATGCTGACATTTCACCTACCGTGCCATTGGTGGCAGAGGTTCAGAAAGGACGAACACGTCGAATGTCAGACTCAAAGCCAGTCCAATTAATGTTGTTGGCGTCCAAACTCTTTATAAATATAAAACCAATGAGCAAAATTCCAAACGAATCCAGAGATTTATTCCCTCAACCGGAGGTTTCTCCCCACGGTCCAGACAAACTGCGTGAGAAGATGGCTGAAATTTCTTCACCAATTTAATCCATCCGAGTGACGACCGGAGCCTTCGATCGGAGCTAGATTCTCGAGAAGAGTCAAAATCCTCTACCCATCCATGGCTACCACCTGCAGCCTTGACGCATCCGCTGAAAGCAAAGTTTTTTCTTTCAGCGGTCATTCGTTCCTTTTATTTTCTATATTTGTATTGTATGACATTTTGAATTAAGAAAATTAATACAGATGTGTTTCTAAGATGCATTCTCTGTTCCTTTCGACTCCATCTCCATCTTCTTGCTTAGCATTTTTACTTTCATTGCAACACCTAGTGAGATTGCTTGGGTATTGCATACTTAGTCATGTGGATTAGGGATATGAAGCATGTAGCAACCCATCGAGAGGTGTGCGTTGTGTGAGTATGTGAGTAATCTTATTTACTTAGTGTGAAGTTATTGCAACGCCTGTCTATAGGCTAATGCATTGCTTGTCTATGAGTAAATTCAGCAACAATCAACTGCCTGGGAGGGTAAGTGGTTGGATGCATTAAGCAAGGTATGCGTTGTTCACTAAGGATAGTAACAACCATAGGTCAGCGAAGTTTATGCGATTGTCTTGTATTATATATGCTTCATTCGTCCATTAGGGATACTCGGGAGGGTAGTTTAAGGACAGGATCTAGGCTTGAGAAGGTCAGGTCAGAATCTAGGCTCGGGAGAGCATGATTAGAACTCATAAAACAAGAGATAGGCGCTTAGGAATGAGCACTATTTGTTATTAACGCATCGCATGCATTTTAGAGATAGGATACGATTAAATGTGGTCACCTTGCTTTCATGTGCCTTTGCATAGGACAAGAGTAGAGACTTAGGAATAAGTTCTATGGACACTTTGCGTTCAACACATGTGTCTTAGAATTAAGAGCACCGCATTTCCATTGGAAAATGACTTGCCGTGTATGGTTGTAGCATGATTGCATGGATTGCATTGACTAGGGTTGCCCTTGAGATCACTCTTAAGGGTTGCAATGAAAGTAAATGTAACATCCCGCACCTTTTTATTATTTAATAATAATGTAATTTTTCAGTAATTTTATTAGTTGAAAATTCAATAATTGTCCTTAGTTGGAGGGCATGTTTGGAATTTTGGATTTGAAGTATAAATGCGAGGATTTAAGTGTTGGCATGAAAATTATTCAAAATTATTCAATTTTGAAATTCAAGTTGAAAATTAATGGCAGGAATTAATTTTCTTTGAAAAATGAAAGGAATTAAATAGTATAAAATGGAATAAGGAAACGATTTAATTATAATTATACTATTTTCTTTTATTATTATTATTATTATTATTATTATTATTATTA
>NC_052358.1:54320845-54327920 GCF_009727055.1 Benincasa hispida
CGCCTCCCTCACTGCCTCCCTTCGCCCAGCCGGTCTGAATCGCCGCTGCCTCTCCAGCCCCTAACCGCCGCACTCCGCCGCTATCTCCCAGCAGCTTGAGCCGCTGCCGCCTCCAGCCGGGTTCTCCACCGTCCATCACCACGCTGCCTATCTTCTGTTGCGTAGGTCTTCGTCGGACGCTTAGATTTTGGTAAGATATTTTGTGGTTGGGTTTCTTGAAAGATTTTGGATGCCCACTAAGTTGGATTAAAGGTTAAATTAGTCGCATTATTTTGATTTTAGATTTGATCTTGGGAAACTACAACAGCGACTGGCCAGCGAATTCAAGATCGTTCGACAAGAGTTTTGGTAAGAGTTATAGTCCTTATTGTTGGTTTGTGGGCATGCTTTGACTACTGAATTAAGTTTGACTTAACCCTTGTATCTTTAAGGTTCCAAGTTGTCGTCCATTGGGAGTTAAACTCTGTTGGAAGGAGATTTTGGAGTGGTTGTTAATCAAGTTCCTTGGGTAAGCTTTTGGGTATTGTGGTTTTGAATCTGAGATGTCGCAATTATTTTTGGACTAAAACTTATTGATTGTATTCATATGTTAGGGTCGTTTCTTCAAACCGCGGTCATCGTTGGTTGTTTGAGTTTATCTATGGAATTTCGATTAAGGTAAGTAATCTTACCACTGGAACTGCCCACGGGCCAGGCTTTATTTGTATACTAACATGATGAGTGTATGTTATGGTAAACGTTAGCATGTTGACTGATAGTATGACCTGAATCAAGTATGTTCTGGCACGAGTTCTGATTTGTTTAAATATACACCTAGGCACTTGATTGTTAGTATGAGGTGGTATGTGTTTCCATATGTTGGTATCTGATCTGCTGATGTTGAGGCATACACTTATGTTGTGGAACTATGATGTTAAGGTATACATGAATGTTGTAGAATATGTTGTTGAGGATTATGTGTATGTGGTAGAGCCATGGTATCGAGGATTACATGTATATCATAGATTCGTACGATGTTGATTTTTGAATGTTGAGACGGTGTGAATGTCCTCACTGATTAGTTAGATGCTCACCAGTTTGTGTTTCCTTCGGAATTCACCAGTTTTATGTTTCCTTCAGATTCACCAGTTTTGTGTTTCCTTCGGGAATCACCAGTTTGTGTTTCCTTTGGGATTCACCATTTTGTGTTTCCTTCGGGATTCACTAGTTTTGTGTTTCCTTTGGGATTCACCAGTTTTGTGTTTTCTTTGGGATTCACCAGTTTTGTGTTTCCTTCGGGATTCACCAGTTTCGTGTTTCCTTCGGGATTCACCAGTTTTGTGTTTCCTTTGGGATTCACCAGTTTGTGTTTCCTTCGGGATTCACCAGTTTGTGTCTCCTTCAGGATTCACCAGTTTATGTTTCCTACGGGATTCACCAGAGGTAGTAGGCATACTTAACTATAGTAGGATAGGACTTAGTCTCTTACCTATTTCATGTGTGTATATGTGCCATAGGTGGGTATCTAGAGGACATAGATGCCTAGCCTGACCTCAGTGGTGGGGTTACTTACTGAGTATTTCATACTCATTCTTTCTTATGTTGATGTTTCAGGTAAGGATAGAGATGTACTGGCGATGGCGTATCGAAATTCGTGATTGTGCTATTAGGACTAGTTTTTACGCTTCCGCATCATGAAATTTAGAGTCCTTATTTTTTTTTCTTTTTTCCCTTAATGTTTAGTTTTACTGTTTGAAACTTATTATTAAGGATTGTTTCTTTTATATACTTTTAATAGTCTTTACGAATTATGGGTACCCTATTATTGTTTTAACAATTGCATTTAATAAATGGCTTTTGAACTTCTCTTGTCTATTTAGCATTTATTTCAACATAGCTGACCGATATGTAACAGTCAAGTAAGAAGATGGAGATGGAGTCGAAGGAACAGAGAAACGCATTGAAAACACATTGTATTAATTTCTTAACTCAAAATGCTACAATATAGAAAAGGAAAGGAAAAGAAATGACCGGCTAGAAGCAAAACTTTTCTTCTAGCGGATGTGTGTCGAGGCTGTCGGTGGTGCCATGGATGGGTGGAGGAGCTGACTCTCTCGAGATCTAGCTCCAGTCCAAGGCTCCGGTCGTCACTCGGAGTGGATGAAGGAGGTGAAGAACTCTCAACCATCTTCTCACGCAGTTTGTCTGGATCGTGGGGAAAACCCCCTAGTTGAGGGATAATCTCCGGATCGTTTGAAATTTTGCTCATCGTCTTCTATTTATAGAGTTTGGACTGCCAACAGCATTAATTGGACTGCTCTGAGTCTGACGTTCGCCACGTTCGTCATTTCTAAACCTCGGCCACCAACAACGTGGTAGGTGAAATGTCAGCATCAACTTTGGATTTTCTCGAGGTAGATGCGTTGATGCGTTCGTTCCACCAACCTTGTGTTGATCCCATTAGAGTGCGTTGTCGCATAGCCACAATCATTTAATGGCCGCATTCGCTTAACACCGCAATTCTACATGATGACCACAATCACTTGACGAGCGCAACTCCCATGCGATGGACACATACGACTGATTACCGCAACATCCATGCGTTGATCGATGCGTTTGCCTTGCGATGGTGTGTTTCTCCGCATGCGATCATCTATGCGATGGTCTGGTTTTCGCATTTGCGTTCTGCCGAACGACTCCGACCAACCCCGATCTGCGATGCCCAGGCGCGAAGATGAAAACAACCAGCAACCAACCGAACAAAGTCGAGATCTATTTGGCCGCTCTCAGACCTGTCTCTTATACACATCTAGATGTGTATAAGAGACAGAGTTGCGCCCAATCATGGTGGCTCGACACAATACCCAGATGAAAACCCGGTAAATTCTTTCCCTATTTTACCCACTACAAATATCTTGCATGGTTTTTCCTCAGCTGACAGTACCACCAGCCTGAGTACAATTGGAATCAGTACTATCGCCTAGTCAGGCAATATACAGTCTTTTGGTCTTGTTAGTATGAACGGTAAAAAACCTTGGATTGTTGACTCAGGGACGACGGATCATCATACTGGTACCTCTAATCAGTTTCTCTCATATTATCCAAGTGCTGGTAACGAATGAATAAGGATTGTAGATGGGTCGTTCGCACTTGATGCAGGAAAATGAGATTTATCTCTGTTTGAGGGTTTGGTTTTACAGGACGTTGTACATGTTCCTAAAATTTCACAGTAAGATTATAAGAGATCTGAATTGTCAGGTAATTTTTTCACCCGACTCTGTTTTATTTCAGAATCTAAGCACGGGGACGATGATTGGCACTGCCCGACACGATGGGGGACTCTACTTTCTAACTGATGATGCTTCCTCTAGGAATGATTATAGGACTAGCATTGTCTCCTTAATTTTTTTTCTACCTTTGAGAATGATTTTCTGTTATGGTATTACCTCATAGGGCATCCGAACTTTCAGTACATGAAATACTTATTTCCGCATTTATTTCGCAATATTAATGTTTCTTCTTTAAAGTGTAAAGTGTGTATTCGTGCTAAACAGAGTCGTGTCTCCTTCCACTTCCAGCCCTATAAACCATCCAAACCCTTCACCTTAGTCCACAATGATGTTTGGGGTCCCTCACCAACCACAACTTCCATAGGGAAACGTTGGTTTGTCACATTTATAGATGACCACACTTAGCTTACTTGGGTCTTTCTTTTCACTGATAAGTCCGAGGTTTTATCTATATTCTAGCAATTTTATGCCACTGTGGAAACTCAGTTTAATGCCAGGATTGGTATTTTGAGAAGTGATAATGGGCGGAAATTCTTTAATGCTTCCTTCCAGGAGTTTCTTGAATCCAAAGGGATTATCCACTAGAGTTTGTGTGCCTACACTCCCCAACAAAATGGGGTTGCCGAGAGGAAAAATCGTCATTTGGTGGAAGTTTCTAGGTTCTTAATGCTATCCATATTACTCCCGTCTTACCTATGGGGTGATGCCATCCTTTCTCTACTCACTTAATCAACCGAATGCCTTTTCGAGTCCTCAATTTTCAAAACCCCTTAGACTGTTTAAAAGAGTCCTACCTATGACTCGTTTAGACTCCGATGTACCACTTCGAGTTTTTGGCTGTGTTGCCTTTGTTCACTCCTATGGTCCAAACCGCACGAAATTACCCCCGTGCTAAAAAATGTGTCTTTGTTGGGTCTCCACTCCATCAGCGTGGGTATAAATGTTACCACCTACCCTCTCGCAAATATTTTGTTTCCATGGATATCACCTTCCTTGAGGATCAAGCCTTCTTCCCCGTTAGCCATCTTTAGGGGGAGACCTCCAGTGAAGAGACTAACTAGTCCACATATACAGTTCCCTTGGAGTCTACCCCTATTCCTAAACATGTTGGGCCTATCCTTCCTACCAATCAAGTCCCATGGATAACATACTATAGGAAGAATCTCAGGAAGGAAGTAGTGTCACCTGTTGCATCTTCGGCTCCGGTCCATGAGTCAAACCCGACATCAGGTTCGTTTATTCCTGAAATCAATAAGATTGATACTTGTACTAACGAGTGCAGAGAGGAAAAAGGAGGAAAAGGTGCTGACAACACCACAATAGCAGATGGGAAGACGACAGTGAATGACGATTCAGACACAGTTCTAGAAAATGTGAGTGATACTAAAGATAATGGTGAAAAAGGTGTGATTTCTGAAGATGAGAAACAGAAAGAGGAGACTAGTGATCACAGTGGAAATTCTAACAGTTTGAAGGAATATGATGCTTCTCTTGATCTTCCAATAGCCCTGAGGAAAGGTATTCGGTCATGTACAAGGTACCCTATGCATAATTACATGACATACAGTAACCTGTCATCTGAATTTAGGGCCTTTACCACTAGTTTAGATGCAAGGGTGATACCAAGTAACATACAGAAAGTAATGGGAACTAAAGTTTGGAAGGCTGCTGTTATGGAGGAGATGAGAGCTCTGGAGAAAAATGGAACGTGGGACCAAGTGATCCTACCTAAAGGGCACAAGACAGTTGGGTGCAAATGGGTTTTCACTATAAAGCACAAAGGGTTTACTCAAACCTTTGGGGTAGATTACTTTGAGACATTCTCTCCCGTAGCTAAACTCAATACTATCCGAGTATTGCTATCAGTTGCAGTGAACAAAGATTGGCATCTGCATCAACTGGATGTAAAGAATGCCTTTCTCAATGGAGAACTTGAGGAGGAAGTCTACATGAATCCTCCTCTTGAATTTGAAGTTCAGTTCAAACAGCGAGTCTGCCGGTTGAGAAAGTCGCTATATGGGTTGAAACAATCTCCGAGAGCCTGGTTTGACAGATTTGCCACCTTTTTCAAAGGACAAGGGTATACCTAAGGGCACTCAGATCATAAACTTTTTACAAATAAGTCAACTTCAGGGAAGGTAGCAGTTCTCATTGTGTATATTGACGATATTGTGCTCTCCGGTGATGATGATGATGAAATTGTGAAACTAAAAGCAAAGATGGCCAAAGAGTTGGGAAGTTAAGATACTTTCTCAGAATGGAAGTAGCCCAGTCTAGGGACAGAATCTTAGTGTCCCAATGAAAATACACGATTGATCTTCTAACGGAAACAGGAATGACTAGGTGCAAACCTACTGACACCCCAATTGAATATAATTCAAAGCTCAGCAATACTAGTAACAGTGTTCCGGTCAATAAAGAAGGTATCAGCGGTTAGTTGGGAAATTGATATACTTATCTCATACGAGACCTGATATTTCATATACAGTGAGTGTCGTCAGTCAGTTTATGCAAGCTCCTTGTGAAGAACACATCATAGTAGTTGAACGCATCCTACGATATTTGAAAGGTACACCAGGTAAGGGGTTAATGTTCAAGAAGCCTGATAAACGTTGCATTGAAGCCTACACTGATTCTGATTGGGCAGGGTCTGTTGTTGATAGAAAATCAACATTAGGGTATTTCACCTTTGTTTGGGGTAATCTTGTGACCTGGAGGAGCAAGAAACAGGGAGTTGTGGCTAGAAGTAGTATAAAAGCTGAGTATCGAGCCATGAGTTTAGGGATATGTGAAGAAATCTGGTTGATGAAAGTGTTGTCAGATCTTCATCAAGACAATGAGCTCCCAATGAAACTGTTTTGTGACAATAAGGCAGCAATAAGTATTGCAAATAATCCTGTTTAGCATGACAGAACAAAACACGTTGAGATCGATCGACACTTCATCAAGAAAAGACTTGACAACGGAAGTATATGCATTCCTTATGTTCCCTAAAATCAGCAAATTGTAGATGTGCTCACAAAAGGGTTACTGAGACAAAGCTTTGATTACCATGTCAGCAAGTTGGGTCTTATTGATATTTACGGCCCAACTTCAGGGGGAGTGTTGAAAAAAAAAAGCTTGTAACCCTAGGGGTATTTTAGTAATTGTGTGTACCCTAGGGCTTCCCACTAGTCTATTTATTTGGCCTATTCTCTTGTACTTAGAATCAATAATAAAAATCAGTGTCTATCGTGGTTTTTCTCCCTGTACTAAGGTTTCCACGCAACTGTTTTTGTTATTCTATTCCCTACTCTTTTATTTTTAACACATTCATTTCCAGCATTGGCTACAAAAATAGAACATTGAACGCATAATTAACGCAAAGTAATGGGTTAGCTAAGATTCACCATGTTGATCGACACAAACTCCTTTTCTCATGAATTCCTATCATGATCGACACAATTTCTGCCTAACAACCTTCATAATTCTAAGTAAAAAGATTAAGATGGCATGCATTTCTGCAAGTCATCACTTGCCCCCACGTATGTCATGCGGACATCCAACTACGAGCAATGCGCTCTTTCTTAGACTAAACTCATACCTACTTGGCAGCAGATTTGCGATCATTTATTTATGCGTTGATCCTAGTGACTTACTTTCATTTTGGCTTGCCCCTACGTGTGTCATGCGGACATCCAACTACAGGTAAGTGCCTTTCACAACTTTATTCTTATCAACATAGGTTTCCTATTGCATTGACAGTGGAGCTATTATTCTAAAAATTATTATTATTATTATTATTATTATTATCATTATTATTTTAG
>NC_052358.1:54331170-54368917 GCF_009727055.1 Benincasa hispida
ATTTTAGAATAGCAAGGTCGAAAATAGATACCTCACCCCCAAATTTAAAATGCGGCAATGTCCTCATTGCCAAAAGAGTGAGATAAGGCATGCGATGTTCTTAGAAAACTTCGTAAAGAGAGTTTGAAAGAAAGCTAGCAAACCCCTAACTTCTAGAAATATTTTATGAGGTGATTATCTTAAATTTAAGTTAACTCTAGTATATACAAAAGAAATAGAAACATGTTTTTCATCATTGAAATCATACTTGGCAAAGAAATAGCATGCGGCATCTTACTAAATTTATCTATGTCGAATGATTGCGGTAATCAAAGAGGATGCGGTGATAAACTTTTAAAACTAACATGCGATGCAATAGCGGAAAATTTGAAATAAAGATAAGGAATAATACACCCTTAAATTTGTGTTGTCGCCCGTATTGTGTATTGACGCATCCATCTTTGCGGTGATCTATCTTCTTTGGATTGCGGTGACGGAGTAAGATAAGTGGCTTCTTCGCGTAACATCTCCGCAATCTAGTGCCTTGATTGTTGCAAGAAAAACAGAGAGAGAGTCAAATTATTTTAAACAAAACAAAATTTTTTATCGTAATCTCCTCCTCCCTTTTTTTTTGGTAGAATAAGAATAGATAAAGCTGAAAAGAGATAGTGTAATAAAAAATCAGAATAGTAGAGAAAAGTTGAAGATTCCATGCTTCCCAAAACTTGCGTCCCTGATGGATTGCGAACGTCTGATAACGTAGGGACCACCTACTTCCTTCTTTATTCAAAGTTCTTTTAGTTCCACGGAGTCTACTTGGCGATGCCAGCCTTCTCCATGATATGATTTTACTCGCTGCCCATTAACTTTGAATATGTTGGTTCCGTCATCATTTGATAATTCAACCGCGCCATACGGAAATACTTGTCTAACTATGAATGGTCCGGACCAACGTGACTTTAGTTTTCCTAGAAAGAGCTTCAGACGTGAGTTGAAGAGTAAGACCTTCTACCCGACTTGGAGGTTTTTACCGTATATGTGTTTGTCATGCCAGCGCTTAGTGCGCTTTTTGTAAATCTTCGTGTTTTCATATGCGTTAATCCTCCATTCTTCTTGCTCGACTAGTTGCATTTTTCGCGCTTCTCGTGCTTTCTTCAAATCAAAGTTCAGCTTCTTTATCGCCCACAGTGCCTTATATTCCAGCTCCAAAGGCAAATGACACGCCTTACCAAATACCAACGCATATGGGGACATACTTATTGGTGTCTTAAATGTAGTTCAGTATGTCCATAACGCATCGTCAAGCTTTGTTGCCCAATCTTTTCGTGAAGGCTTTACTACCTTTTCAAGTATCAGCTTAATTTCTCGATTAGACACCTCGGCCTGACCATTCGTCTGCGGATGGTATGCGGTGGCCACTTTGTGGAGAATGTTGTATTTGCGCAGCAGCTCCTTGATATTATGGTTGACAAAGTGGGACCTTTCATCACTTATGATGGCACGGGGAGTGCTAAAACGAGTGAAAATATGTTTCTACAGGAATTGGGGGACAACCGCCACATCGTTTGCGGCGCATGCTATTGCCTCTACCCATTTGGATACATAATCGACGGCTAATAAAATATAATATTTATCATTCGATGGAGGGAATGGTCCCAAGAAACAATCCCCCATACATCGAACAATTCAAGCTTCAAGATGGTGTTCATTGGCATTGCATGTTTCCATGAAATTTTACCTCTGCGTTGGCACCGATCGCACTTCATGGCGCAGTCAGCTGCATCCTTAAACAATGTGGGCCAGAAGAATCCACTCTGTAAAACTTTAGTTGCGGTGCGCTGTCCTCTGAAGTGCCCACCATATGGTGAGTCGTGAAATTGCGATAATATGCGTTGTTGAGCAGCATTTGGTATGCATAATCGCAAAATCTGGTCTGCCTCTATTTTATACAGATTCGGCTCATCCCAATAATAATGTCTGCATTCATGTTTGAGCTTCCCCTGTTGGTGATAGCTGTAATCTTCAGGAAATTGCTCGCAAACCAGATAATTGACTATGTCTGCATACTAGGGCAATTCTTCAATATGAAACAACTGCTCATCCAGAAACACTACACTCACCTCAGACTCATTGCTGTCAACCTCAGGATTTTCCATTCTAGACAAGTGGTCCGCAACTTGGTTTTCTGTCCCCTTTCGATCAATTATTTCTATGTCAAATTCTTGAAGGAGGAGAACCCATCTGATCAACCTCGGCTTTGCGTACTTCTTTGTCAATAAGTACTTTATTGCCGAATGATCAGTATGGATGAGTACCTTTGTCCCCAGCTGATATGCTTGAAAATTTTCCAACGCAAAAATTACCGCTATAAACTCTTTCTCTGTGGTTGTATAATTTGTGTGAGCAGGATTTAATGTTTTACTCGCATATGCGATGGGATGCAAGATTGTTTTTCTCTTTTGTGCCAAAGCTGCTCCCATCACATACCTGCTTGCATCGCATATAATTTCAAAAGGAAGTGTCAAGTCAGGTGCGATAATCAGCACATTCTTCAAAACTCGAAATGTGTTGAGACAGTTGCTATCAAAATCAAATTATCTGTCAACCTCTAACAATGCACTCAATGGTCGTGCTATTTTCGAAAAATCTTTGACAAAGCATCTGTAGAATCCAGCATGCCCCAAGAAGCTTCGTACAACCTTCACACTTGTTGGAGGTGGAAGTTTTTCAATTGCTTCAATTTTTGCTTTATCCACCTCTAATCCATCTCGGGAAACCTTATGCCCTAACACTATGCCCTCCTTCACCATGAAATGACATTTTTCCCAGTTAAACACCAGATTTGTCTTTTCGCATCTCTTCAGTATCTTCTCCAAGTTGGCTAGACAGACTTCATAGGTGTTCCCACAAATGGAGAAGTCGTCCTTAAAGATTTCAACAGAGTCCTCGAGATAATCTGAAAAAGATGGCCTCATGCACCTTTGGAACGTGCTTGGCGCATTGCAGAGGCCAAACGGCATGCGGCAAAAAGAAAAGGTCCCATATGGGCAGGTGAATGTGATCTTGTCTTGGTTTTCTGGAGCTATCATAATCTGGTTGTACCCGACATAACTATCCAGAAAACAATAAAAGTCATTTCCATCTAGACGGTCTAGCATTTGGTCAATGAATGGCAGAGGGAAATGATCTTTCTTTTTGGCTGCATTCAGCTTTCGGTAATCCATGCAAATGTGCCACCCAGTGATGGTCCTTTGCGGTATTAATTCATTGTTTTCATTCGGGACTACCGTCATGCCATCCTTATTCGACAAACACTACACGGGGCTGACCTACGTGCTATCTGCTATAGGATAGATAATGCCCACATCTAACCATTTAATGATCTCCTTTTTGACGACCTCTTTCATTGTAGGGTTGAGTCTGCGCTGATGTTCGATCGTTGCCTTGTGGTCCTCTTCAAGACAAATGCGGTGCATACTGTACGCTGGGCTAATTCTTTTAATGTCGGCGAGCGTCCAACCAATTGCTCGCACATGTTTCCTTAGAATGCTCATCAACACATTCTCTTGGTCTTTGTTGAGCTAAGAGGAAATGATAACTGACAACTTCTCATTCTGTCCCAAAAATGCATATTTAAATGATTCGCTAGAGTCTTTAATTCCAGTATTGGTGGTTCTACTAGGGATGGTTGCGTTGTTTTTCTTTCTTCTTTTTCTATTGGATCTTCTTCTTAATTTGAGGTCATTTCTTCTTCTTTGCTTGTTTTTGTTATGATCGCATTACAGGCAGCAACGGATGCACTGACATCCTCTTCTTCATTTTCTTCATCAAACTTTTCTTCTTCAATCAAATTCTGGTCGTCATCTGAGTCATGCAGGCCTTCTTCATCCGGAAACTTCATGGCACGAATTATGTTGAACTTCAGCTTCTGTTCGTTGATGCTCAAAATGATTTCCTTTTTATGCACATCAATCTGAGCACGACTTGTTGATAAAAATGGTCGCCTCATAATGATGGGCACATCTTTGTCGGCCTCGTAGTCCAAAATGATGAAGTCGGCTGGTAGGATAAATTTGTCAAAGGTTATCAGCACGTCCTTCACCTTTTCCTCTGGATGCACCAGGGATCTATCGGCCAGTTGGAGAGTCACCATTGTGGGCACAAGTTGCCCTATATTCAGTTGCCTAAAGATTGACAGAGGCATCAAATTTATGCTAGCTCTCAAGTCACATAGGGCTTGCCCGATGTACAGTCCTCCTATGAAGCAAGGAATATTAAAGTTTCCAGGATCGCTCATCTTTGGTGGAATGATTGATTTTGAACTCTGAGTTAGCGCCACCATGGCAAACTTACCAGCTCCCTTCTTCTTGTTACCATATCCTTCAAAAACTTTGCGTAGGCAGGCATTTCCTCAATCGCTTCACTGAATGGAATATTATATGTAATTGTTTTAACATAGACAGAAAGTGTTGGTACTGTACCTCTTCGTTCTTTTTCTTCCTTAGTCTCTGCGGGAAAGAGGGTAACTGCACTTTCATGGTCCCCGTCTCAATTGGCTTTGAGGTCAATGCAACCTCTGGTTCTACTGCTTCTTTTTCTCTTTCTTCTTCTTGCGTCACCGCAACTTCAGATTCTTCCACAATGGGAGCTGTTCGACTAAGATCCTTCTTTTCTCCCTCCACAGTCTTCCCACTTCACAATGTCACAACCTGACATTGCTCTTTACCTGATCCTTCTTGGTTGCGTGGGAGTTCTATTGAACTCGGCAGAGCCCCTTGTGGTCTACTCTTCAGCTCACTCGCAATCTGGTCTATCTGTAATTCTAGATTGCGAATGGACGTAGCCTGACTTTGAAGCACAGTTTTGTTTTTCTCTATGTATTGCTTCAATAGGCTTTCCAAGGAAGAGGATTCGGTGGTTGTGAGTTACTTGCTTGATTGTTTGTCTGACTGTTGTTGCGTGGGAAGAATCCTGGTGGCCCTTCTTTCTGCGCCACGGGTTAGAAATTCTGTTGTTGATTCTTCCAAGCAAAATGGGGGTGGTTTCTCCACCCGGGGTTGTAGGTATTTGAAAAGGGATTATTTTTCACAAAGTAAATGGATTGTGGATTTTGCGGGCAATCTTCCATCGCAATTGTCTCACATTCCTCTACATATGGTCTGCAACTACCTTGCGTTGTTTGACTAGATCTAGCGCTGATGATTTGCCATTTTGCGGTGTTGGGCTGCTGATCGTAATTCCCTGGATTAAGTTCATCATTGCGGTCATCTGATTTTGTAGTGAAGTAATAGCACCATTACTTGCGTCATTGTCTTTGATTCTCCATCTCTAATCAATCTCTCTCCAATCTTCGTGGTTCTTAGAGATGCAATCCAAGATATTCTTCGCCTCATCATACGTTTTATTTAGCAGAACACCAGCAGCTGCCACATTGCAGCGGTCTGCGAAGCGGGATTCAAACCATGATAAAAAATTTCCATTTGAAGGCAGTCTGGCAAACCATTGTATGGACAATCCCTGACCAACCTTTTAAACCTCGCCCAGGGATCGCTGAGCAACTCATCTATGTCTTATTCAAAATTTGTAATGAGTTTCCTTCGTCTGGCATTCTCAGTAGGTGGAAAGTATTTCTTCATAAACTTCTTCACGACCTATTCCCATGAAGTGATCTCTCCTGGTTCGAGAGAGTACACCTATTTCCTAGCCTGATCACAGAGAGAAAATGGGAACAAAGTTAGTCGAACTTCTTCGGTATAGATGTTCGGGAACACAAAAGTATTGCATATTTCAATAAATCTTCGGAGGTGGGCGTGCGGGTCTTCACCACGCCTTCCTCTGAATTGTCCTGCAGTCTAGATCATTTGCAGCATCACCGACTTCATTTTGAATCGGCTTTCATCGAGGGCAGGCCTTATGATTCCTGGAGAGAAATCATAGAGGTTTGGCAATGCATAGTCCCTAATGGGTCTATTGCGATCGTTTGCCAGTAGGATTGGATTCGCTATGACATTGTTATCATTTGGTGCTTCGTTTCAAGGCTGCTCCACCATCTCTTCTTTATCTGACTATGGTTGCTGTTGGCGATTTATTAGTCTCTGTCTAAACATTCTCTCAATCTTCGAGTCGTAGTTTCCCAGAGGTTGAGAGTCTGCAAAGAAATCAGAAAAATTACCATTGGCATACTATTTTGCCGAAGTCCCTGGCAACGACGCAAAAAACTTGATGCTTGATTTTATGAAGTGAATTATGGATGATATGCGATGGTGAAATTGGGTTGTGCACTCAAGTTTCCTCAGCGGAATCCAAGTGTAAATTCCACTGAGTTTCCTGGTAAGTCCAGGGTCGAACTCAGGGATTTGTGAAAACAGGTTGCATTGGTAATTTTTATGAAAACTTTGCAATAACCGGATAAATAAATAAATTGTTGGGATTGTTGTTTGCGTTAATGAAAAATAAACAAATGCGGCGGAGTTTGAAAAGAGTTGATTAAATGGGAAATGCGTTGAGTATACGGTGAACGGGTTGAGAAAAGTTTCGGCTAACACTTCCTAGGATGCGTTTATGCTATGCGATCATGCAACATGATACAATATAAACCACCTTTCGGTGCGAATGCCACGGTTTCTAAGGCTAGAATGCATGCGATATATGCGCTAAGTCTATAGGACCTACACATAAGCCTCTATTCTTATTTATGTGATGACAAAATGACACACACACAAATAAGGCAACCACATAATATCATTCCCATCTCTAGAATGCATGCGATGCAGGTTGACAAACAGAGCTTATCTCTAAGTCCCTATCTCTTGTTTATGCAGTTCTAATCTTGCTCTCTCGAGTCCAGATTCTAACCTAGCTCTCTCGAGTCATTAGGTTCGTTCTTTAGACTCTCTCTCGAGTAGCTTTAAAGGGTATTTAGCATAGCATAAAACAAGACAATCACAAGCAATGAACTTCCTAGGTCATGTTAGCTTAGTTCTTCTCAACCCATTTGACTAGTTTAGCTACTCATGCGTGCTAAGAGAGTGAAAAAATGTAGAATAAGAACTTCCATTGTATAAATATAAAGATGAAGTACAAAATAACAATGCAAGTATAGAATAAAGGGCCTGGTAGCAATCTCTTGCTGCCCAGGCTTTTACACTGTTTTTCTACTTGTGTTCAAAAGATAATCTCGCTCTCGCGAGAGTCGACCTGCTCTCTGCTTCTACACCTCAAGGTTCTCTCTCGAGTTGCCCTAAGCGATATCTGGCATCACCACTCTTCTCTTGCTACGCCTTAAAACGAAAGGAAAAATATGAACAAATACGAGCTGAGCTCTTAAATTCGTAAACTGGTGAACTGATTAACCGATTAACCCCTTTTCTGAAGAATGCCCTAGATATTTATAGAACTTCCAGGGTGAACGGCGACTTCTCTCTCATGATTGCACAGATGGGACAACTTTAATCCTGATTGATGCGCTGAATATTTATCACCAAAAAGATGAATGTACTTGTGATCGTTATCGGCTATTAGCTTAATTCGGATTCGACTATCATCAGCTTTCTGTCTCATCACGATTAATTGGCCTTTCACCCAAATGTGCCCACCATGTTGTGCCGACAAAGTTGCGACAATCCTTCTCGATCAAATGTTTGCGAACACGATCACCGCAAAGCCTTGCGATAATGCTGCGCTCAACCAATGATTTCCTATGATCGCAATTTCCGCTTTGCATCATCGCATATTCTACACAAAAATACAAAAATCAACTGTTCTAATGCGATGAATGCATGCGACCGGTATATTATGAATCTGATGCTTTTTTTGGATGCAATTTAACATGTTTTATCAATGCAATCAAGCATTGTTTAAGAACTTAGCACTATGATAACGTGCATTTCTGCCCATTATCAGTATGTTGCACAAACACGTGGTGTGGTATATGGATGACCTCGTGGTCAAGACCAGGCGACGACAGGACCATTTGAAAGATCTAAGAACTGTATTTGATCGCCTGCGAAAGTACCAGTTAAAGATGAACCCCCTCAAATGCGCGTTCGACATAACATCAGGAAAGTTTCTAGGCTTCGTTGTGAGACATCGAGGGATAGAGATAGACCAATCCAAGATCGATGTCATCCAGAAGATGCCAAGACCAAGGAATCTACATGAGTTGAGAAGTTTGCAGGGACGTCTGGCCTACATCTAGAGATCTATTTCTAACCTGGCAGGGCGGTGTCAACCCTTTCAAAGACTGATGAGAAAGGGGAGAAATTTGAATGGGATGAAGCCTGCCAGAATGCTTTCGATATCATAAAGAGGTACTTGATCAGCCCTCCTGTCTTAGGAGCCCTAGTAGCAGGCAAGCCGTTGATATGACCACTGGGGACATTGTTGACACAAGAAAGAGAAAGGGGAAAAGAACGCGCTCTCTATTATCTAAGTAAGACCCTAAACGGAGTCGAGATCAATTATTCCCCTATCTAGAAGACATGTCTTGCACTCTTCTTCGCTATAGATAAGTTGAGGCACTACCTGCAGGCCTTCACAGTCCACTTAATTGCAAAAGTCGATCCTATCAAGTACGTCCTGTCCAGGCCAATCATCTTGGGACGTTTAGCCAAGTGGGAAATCATGCTTCAACAGTACGACATTGTTTATGTATCGCAAAGGGCAGTTAAAGGGCAGGCATTGGCCGACTTCGTGGCAGATCACCCAGTACCATCGGATTGAGAGTTAAGGGAAGACTTACCCGATGATGAAGTTCTCTTCACAGAAACCTCATGACTGTGGGTTATGTTCTTTGACGGTGCGGCACAAAGAAATAGTGTGGGGGTAGGTATTGTCCTCATTTCACCAGAAAAGCACATGCTGCCGAGTTATGCTCGAACAACGTTGCTAAATACCAAGCCTTGATAATTGGTCTCCAAATGGCCTTAGAGATTGGAGTAGCTTGTATAGAGATCTTCGGTGATTCAAAGTTGATAATCAACCAACTCTTATGCCAGTACAAGGTGAAGCATGATGACTTGAAACCCTACTTCACTTACGCTCGCCAGTTGATATAAAAGTTTGAAAGCGTGAAGTTGGGGCATATCCCAAGGACAGAGAACAAGAAAGCGGATGCCTTGGCAAACCTAGCCATTGCCTTAACGGTCCTGGATAATGTGCCCCTTAATATATCACTCTGGCGGAGATGGATTGTACCTCTGATCGAGACTGCATGTGAGGAAACGAATGCGATATCAATTTATCTAATCGACGAGGAAGACTGGCGTCATCCCATCATAGATTACCTTGAGCATAGAAGGCTGTTGGATGACCTCTGCCGTAAAACCGAGGCTTGAATGAGAGCCGCGCATTTCATTTACTACAAAGGGGTCCTATACTGTCAATCCCTTGAAGAACTTTTCCTTCGATGCCTCAGTAAAGACGAGTCAGCAAAGGCTTTGGAGGAAGCACACTCAGGCGTATATGGCGTGCATCAAGCTGCACCAAAGCTACAATTCCAACTGAAAAGAATGGGTTATTATTGGTCTGGGATGATCCAGGACTCGATGGATTATGCAAATAAATGTGAAGCCTATCAATATCACACAAATTTCATTCATCAACCGCCTGAGCCTCATCCGACCATAGCCTCGTGGCCTTTTGAAGCATGAGGCCTTGATTTGGTCAGCTTTATAACACCTAAGTCGTTAGCAAGGCACTCCTATATCCTCGCAGCCACTGACTACTTCTCAAGATGGACTGAGGTTGTCGCTCTAAGGGAAGCTAAGAAAGAAAACATGGTGGATTTTATCCACAATCATATCATTTATCGGTACGATATTCCCCATTAGATCGTGACGAATAACGGGAGACAATTCTCCATTAGTTTGATAGACAGGTTGTGTGAAAAATTCAAATTCAAGCAGTACAAGTCATCCATATATAACGCCGTCGCAAATGGGTTGGCTAAGGCATTTAACAAGACATTGTACAACCTACTGAAGAAAATTGTTTCCATGTCGAAGAGAAATTAGCAGGAGAAGATCGGTGAAGCGTTGTGGGCTTATCGCACCACTCACCGTACCCCTACAGGAGTCACACCGTACTCTCTCGTTTATGGGGTAGAAGTTGTCCTTCCTTTGAAAAGAGAAATTCTATCGCTAAGAATAGTGGTGCAAGAAGGGCTGATTACAGAGGACAACACCAAACTGCAGCTCCAAGAGTTGGAAGCACTGGATGAAAAATGATTAGAAACTCAACAAGTGTTGGAATGTTACCAAGCGCAAATGTCTAAAGCCTTCGATAAGCATGTAAAGCCTCAGTCTTTTCAAGTCGATGATCTAGTGCTCGCCATAAGGAGACTATCATCATGACAAGACATACGGGGAATAAGTTTACACCTAAATGGGATGGGCCCTACATCGTCAAATAAGTCTACACAAACGGAGCATACAAGATAGTTGCTCAAGACGGGCTAAGAGTCGGCCCAATCAACGGCAAGTTTCTCAAGAAGTTTTACGCTTAACAAATGTAAAAAAAAAAAAATGTATGAACTATGTTACGACTTGATCCCTGTCATTATAAAGGGTACGTAGGCAGCTTAAAAGAATTTAAGTTCAGTCACATGATAAAAATATATATATATGTGTGTGTGTGTGTGTGCTGCTGTCTCTTATACACATCTAGATGTGTATAAGAGACAGGGGTATGAGAACCCTTCCTGCCGCAAGCACCAAGGGGCAACTAGTTTCCTTGGCTACTAAATCTGAAGCCTCGATGTTCCCGACAACCACCACCTCCTTGGCATGAGGGATATCTCCTGTCTCTTATACACATCTAGATGTGTATAAGAGACAGCTCGACGCTTCTCCGGGTTGGAGAACCCTTCCTGCCGCAAGCACCAAGGGGCAACTAGTTTCCTTGGCTACTAAATCTGAAGCCTCGATGTTCCCGACAACCACTGCCTTATTGCTGTCTCTTATACACATCTAGATGTGTATAAGAGACAGCCCTCGACTCTTCTCCGGGTTGGAGAACCCTTCCTGCCGCAAGCACCAAGGGGCAACTAGTTTCCTTGGCTACTAAATCTGAAGCCTCGATGTTCCCGACAACCACCACCTCCTTGGCATGAGGCTGTCTCTTATACACATCTAGATGTGTATAAGAGACAGGAACCCTTCCTGCCGCAAGCACCAAGGGGCAACTAGTTTCCTTGGCTACGAAATCTGAAGCCTCGATGTTCCCGACAACCCACTGCCTTCTTGACATGAGGGATGTCACCGAGGATAGCACACACTTGAAAGGACCTTGGCACGGGATGCACCGGCAGCGCTTCGGAGGCTGTCTCTTATACACATCTTGCTAAGAGGCAACTAGTTTCCTTGGCTACTAAATCTGATGTTTTAATGTTCCCAACAACCACCACCTCATTGGCATGAGGGATGTTTCTGGGGATAGCACACGCTTGACAAGACCTTGGCACGGGATCCACTGGCAACGCTTAAGAGGTACCAACTCTCTCAACGGCTGAGTCAACGACAAAAGGGCCCACCAAAGATTTTTCGCCTTCATGATGCTTCAAGTCCTTAGAAAGAGAAGTTTAGAGGTGACTACGAAAAAAAGGAGACTAAATGTAAACCGTACAGAAAAAAATGACGTACCAGTGGATTAAGAGCGTTAGGAGCCACTGGATCATTCTGAGCTCACTCAAGAAAATTGACATCCGATGCCCTGTGTTTTTTGGAGGATCGCTTCCAATAATGGTCACCGGTACTATTTTAGTTGTCCTCTTCAATCGGTTTGGAAGCTTTTTTTTTTTTTGTGTGATCGCTGCTACCTTCTCAGTCAAGTGAAGATGCTTCCCTCCATGGTCGATTCCTTTACCTTTGGGTAGTCTTCGTGGCGCTGGGGGAGGGATAGCACTGGTCACTAACAGATGACGATTCTCTTCGAAGTAGTTCCCATGCTTCGTTGACCACCAATCCTTAAACTGGGGGGTAACATGGGTGTGCGGATCCAATCTACGGGTCGATAGGAATACCTGAGAGAAGGGCTTGCATCTCATGCATACTCTTTAGTAATATAAAACGTTTTTCGGTGTAGGGGCAAGAGGTATTCCCTCTATATCATTCAGAATGTCCTGATGGAAGCCAAATTGTTGATCGAAGGGACTATACGACTCTATAATTCGAACATTCCCATACTGGAAGGATAAGTAACCTGATCGCATGCTGGAAAAATAACTGGACTTCAGGAAAGGTAGGTCTCTACTATCAGTTAGGCATTCATGTCTGCTTCTGTTCTGAATGCTTGCATGCCACTGAATACTGGCGCCGCTATGGATCAATTCCCATGCCTCGTACTCGTCGAAGTAAATCGAGCCACCTTCGCCAGAAAAGCGGGCCATCTTGGGACCTTGAACAGCTGCAGGAATGGGGTAATGTGTGTTGAAGTAATGAGCCAGCCAACCGTGGACATAATGCATGGGGAAGTGAAAGTCCATACACTCAATGGGGTTCGAAGCCTCTGCTATCAACCCTAGGCCATGATAGATGTTGGCCAGGACCGGAATAGCGAGGCTATAAATAGTTCCGTGAGCCATCAAGCTAGCCATTCTAAAGACTCCGGGGTGAAGATAACCTCCCTTTTAGGGAAATACAAAAAGACATAACTAGCAGGATAGAAAGGCGGCCAGATAGGTTAGAAAGGGGGCCAGATAGGTCTTGTCCTTTAACTCGTCTCCTACCTCTAGCTCCGCGAATAACATGTTCTCCCTGCTCGACCAATCTCGAAACGTGATCTGCGTATCGTCAGAATTTTTGCATGGACCGGGACCAAGAGGCTTTCTTTTGCTTCCGTGTAATGGGTTTGTCATATTTGCGAGCCCCCAGGAACCAAAAAGAGATCCATGAGCTGATAGACACTGAGGAATCACGCTTCGTGGGAGTCATGTGATTTGCTCTTTGCAAGCACACTATAAAAATACGCCCGAAAAAGGTGTTCGTACGTTTTCGGCAAGTACTTCTCTTTGTCATGGTGATGAGTTAGCTCTTGAGGGAAGAAATCACTTCTTCATAAAAGCTTCCTTTGACCGGAAGGCCCCCGAGCAACTAGAGGTCCCATAAGGAAATTGATGCTTCGCCTGCCGCAGTATGAAAAGTGTTGGTTGAAAAGCACTAAGCTTCACAGAAAGCTCGAACTATGTCACCATTGCGATCATATGTGTACAGAGAGGCCATCATTGCACCAAGCAAATTAATGTCACGAAGGAATCGCTTGTTTCGACCTACTACAACCTCGAGCCACTCCTAGTAACAGTAAACGAAGCTGAATTCTCCAGGGACTTTTGTCACAACAGTCCAGCGGACCTGACCCTCAATTATGCGACATTCGAGAGTTTGCACTCGATCTGGATTAGGGGTTTCCTCATGAATAGAAGATCGCAGGATCTATGCACACTCTCCTCGGGTCAAGGGTACTTCTGTCGATAATTTGGAAAGGATCATGTTGTCGTCTAAACTTGGCCAGCGATCAACGAAAGGACCGACTAACGATTTTTCCATAGGAAGGTTGAGTCCTTCCTTCATGGGCTGACTCTAGTTTTTAAGAATCATGAGGTGCCTCTCATCAGATGAAACATGCTCGGTGAAGTGAACCATTGTTCTGGAAAAAAAAAAAAAAGAAAAAAAAGGTCACAGGGGAATGAGCTTCAACCATAGGGTTAAAAAAAACATCAAATTATCCCTAGGGTGATCAGGATGAACGATCAAGATGGTCCCATGACGATCAGAATACGCGATCGGTGCTACAGAGCAGACCCTATCGAGATCCTCCCTAGGGTGATCGGATGGGGTAAGCCTTTATGGGGTCCCTCCCACGACGATTAGGATATGCGAACAGTGTTACAAGGTAGACCTTTTCGGGATCCTCCCTAGTGTGATCGCATGGGAGAGTTATAAGCCTTGGCAGGGCCCATCCCATAACGAACAGGATGCACGAGTGGTGCTACAAGGCAGATCTTATCGGGATCCTCCCTAGGGTGATCGAATAGGAGAAGTGGTAGCCTTTACAGACCCTTCCCACGACGATCAGGATCTGTGAACGGTGCTACAAGGTAGACCTTTTCGGGATCTTCCCTAGGGTGATCACATGGGAGAGCTGTAAGCCTTGGCAAGGCCCCTCCCATGATGATCAGGATGCACGAACGACGCCACAAGATAGACCTTATCGGGATCTCCCTAGGATGATCGAATGGGAGAGTTGAAAGCCTTTGTAGGGCCCTTCCCACGACGATCAGAATATGCGAATGGTGCTACAAGGTAGACCTTTTCAGGATCCTCCCTAGGATGATCGCATTAGAGAGTTTTAAGCCTTGGCGGGGCCATTCCCATGACGATCAGGATGCACGAACAACGCCACAAGACAGACCTTATCGGGATCCTCCCAAGGGTGATCGAATGGGATAGTTGTACGCCTTTGTGAGGCCCCTCCCACAACGATCAGGATATGCAAATGGTGCTACAAGGTAGATATTTTCGAGATCCTCTCTAGGATGATCGCATGAGAGAGTTATAAGCCTTGGCGGGGCCCCTCCCATGACGATCAGGATGCACAAATAGCGCTGCAAGGTAGTCGATGATCGAATGAGGGGGTCATAAGCCTTTGCGAGTCCCTCAGACGATCAAGAGGCACAAACAGGCATACAGTAGATAGACCATACCAAGGTCATCCTTATGTGCACCAAAGAGTCGATCGTGCGGCCGGACATTTCTACAACAAAAAAATAGAAAAAAAAAATTGTTGTTACAAAACCAAGCTTATGAGAGGAGAAATCCACCTTAGAGATTATTGAAGGGTCGGCTAATTAAAAAAAAAAAGGCGGTTGTGCTCCCTTGAGTTGAGCTTTAACTTCTACGAAAGAGTAAGGGGGACAAGTTAGTAAACCTACGCAAAAGAAAAAAAAAAGAGTAAGGGGGCAAGTTGGTAAAAAAAAAAAGAAGAAAAACAAATGAAATATTTTTAAAAAAAGAAAAAGGAAAAAAAAGAAAGAGGAAACGAAAGGGCACCGGAACCATAGGGCACCCCCCCTTCGACCGTCGGAGTACGTGAGCGGCAAGCCTCCTCCCAACGGATGAGCAGCGACGATGGTGATGATCAGGATGTGCGATCCTGATCCCATGACGATCAGGATGTGTGACGAGCAATAAGGTTCGGACAACAGTGGCGAGCAGCGGCGAGCCTTGGACGTGAACAGGTGCAGTCTTTACCGATCCCTCAACGGACGAGCGGACGGTGTCCATCGACGATCGGATGGAAGATGCGGCTTCAGCAAGATAGCGACAGACGGACGATCGAGTGAAGACGTGATGAAGGCTGAACGTAGCTCGACTCGGCGGTTGCATGAAGGACTGGGGCTACCACACGCAGCTTGGCTCGACTTCTTGATGACGGCTCGGTGGTTTGGAAAAAAAAAAGAGAAATGAGAGAAGTTTTTTTTTCTCTACCTTTGACTAACTGGGATGAAAATGCAAAAGGCTTTGAGTCCTATTTATCGGGACTCCGCTGAATCCATAATCCAATAAGGAAATCTTAGATTTGGTTAAATTTAGATTTTATTGGTTAAATCTAGATTCTATTAGTTAAAAAAAATAATATTATTAAATAATAAATAATAAAAAAAATTTACCACCCAAATCTTATATTTCATTCTTTCTCCATCCCTCATTTTCTAAAACTTTTGGCCATGCACCGAACCTTTTGTTAATCACATTTTTAGCCCTGAATTACATTAAATTGGGGATGAATCCTTTAATTTTTTTGAATTTGAGATCCCTGAGTTTATCCCAAAATCAAATTAAAGTGAGACAAAGCTCAAACTTTTCATAAATTCGGCTATATCTCAAATTTTGATCCTAAACTCAAGTTAGACTTATGTACTAAATTCATAGTGTGACTAACACATCAATTGAGGTCAAATTCAAGAACAGATGTATTTAGATTTTGATTCCAACTTTATATTTTTCGAGATTCATCCACTCATATATGTGCATAAATCTCAAAAGGGGCATTTGAATAAGAAATTTTGGACCAATCACAAGTTGCCACGTCGTTTACTAAATTAATGATGAAATTCTAAATCATTAAATTTAGGTATAATTAGAAGGTTACATATGTCCCGAATTGAATTGAAGACAAATTTCGATAACGTCATGCGGTTTTATCATGACCGTTAAATCAGATGAGATTAATCTGGCCCAATTTGATATTGTTATTCGGTTTTAAAGTACAACTACCAAAAAAAAAAAAAAAAAAAACTGAATTGGATCCAAATTTCAAATCAGACCCAAAACCAACTAATTGAGCCAATAGACCAACTAAGCTCAAGTCCAACTAATTGGGCCCAAGGGCCAGACCCATAGACCAACTAAGCCCAAGCCTACGAAGCCCACCTGAGAACTCTATAAATAGAGAAGTTCTCTTCATTTGTGGGTGTCAACATTTTCTACATTCAGAGAGCCCAAAGTGAAGTCATCAACAAGTAAAAAACTCACAAGACTCCTGAAGCTGTACTTCTAAAAGACAGAAGCCTCTTGAAGACACAGACTTCTACTTTAAGAACATTCGTTGCTTTCCTTCTTCAAGTCAAGCACATTCACCCAACCGACAGAGAATCAGAGGATCAAGTATTAGGGATCGAACCACATCGCATCAACATCAACATCAACACCAACTCAAGTTCAACTCACGAAACAAATTTCTCCGGAAGCCTCGTGCAAACACTAATCCTCCAAGAAGATCATCAAGCCCAAAGGTCGATCATCCAAGAAGATTACCAAGCCTTAGGCCAATCATCCAAGAAGATCAACAAGCCCAAAAGCCGATATCATTAAGCCCAAAGGCCAATCATCCAAGAAGATCAACAAGCTCAAAGGCCGATCATTCCAGAAGATCAACCAACTTAAAGATTATAGTTTATTTTGAAAGCATCAAAATATTATGTATTAGAGATTGTACTCACTTTCCACAAAATTAATACAAATACAGAGTTCAAGTTCCACGAAATAAATTTCTCTTGAATCTCGTGTGAACAAATATAAAATTATCTTTTTGGTTTTATAATTTCTCTAGAAATGTTCCTCGAAATCGACATTTTTTTTCATATTTTCATAGAAATTTCTGTAAAATTAAGACCTCGAGAATTCCATCGAAATCCACATTTAAAATCTTAGGGTTGGTCTAATTACTTTGAAGTTTGTTTAATTTTTACTTATGTACTCTTATATGTCTAATTTTAGTTCTAGTACTTTAAAAAAAATTAATTTAGTCACTACTATTTGTTTGTGGTTGCTTTTTTTTTAAAAAAAAAATTGGTTATTTATTAACATTTTCACCTTAAATTTTGAAAATATATTTAGATATTATATTTCATTGCATGAAAATTTTTATTAATATTTTGCTAATTTCAATATAAATTAACTTTGAAGGACTAAATTTAAGAATTATAAATATATATATATATATATATATATAAAGAGGAAAATTCAACGTTGAAAGTATAAATACGAAAATTGAACAAATGTCAAAGTACAAGAACTAAAATAATATCTTAGCTTTAAATTTTTTTAATGAAATTTAAAATTAGATAGTAACTCGTGTCTTTATTCATTGAGCTATTTGAGTTGACATATAGTTGTAGATTAAGATTTGTCTATCATTGTTGGGTCCCACCTCCTCCATCTATAGAAATTTTTTAGTGAAATTTAAAATGAGATATTCTTTTAACTTGGATAATTTAGTTAGTCTAAAAAGTGTTTCAACCTAACTAAACCCTACCACAAATACTTGCCCATTAAGTCTAACTAATTGAGTTTTTGGGTTTGATTAACATTTGGGCCAAATTAACCTACCTTTAGGCTAAATTAAACCAAGGGAGATTAGAGCATAGATTTTTGGGTTTGGTTTAGAAAAATGGCAAAACCGACCAATAATAAAAATTTTATGGCAACACATATGACATGCACATGACCACGAATTTTTAAATCCAAGTTTTACCCTTGTCTAGTTCGTAACTTTTGTTATCGATGAAACTACAAATACATGTAAGTGTAGAATCATAAAAAATGACGGGGTAGGGTAATTGTCAATACTTTGGTTCTCCAGTTTCCTTCTAATCAATTCATTTGAAAAACTAAAATAAATGCAGATTTTATTATTAATTTAGATTATGTTAACTATTTTTCGAATTAATCTCACTTGAATTAAATATCCAGATTTTTCTACCAAATTTATATTTTAAAAATTCATATATTATCAAATTTCATTTATCTAATCAAATTTTAAATTTATTCAAATATTCAAATTGTTTTCCATATTTTATACATATTAATAATAAATCAAGCAGATATTTTTTTATATTTTTTAATGTTTAAATTGTTTTATATATGTTATTAGATTTAATTGTACATATTTCATATTTAGTCACTATCTTAGCTGACATTCTGATAATACCTTATTTGGCTCGTATGTCCAGAATATTAAATAGAATGTAAACGTAGAGCTTTATTAATAACCAAGATATAAATACAATGTAATGAGAGCTTGATTAATAACCTAATACAAATACAATGTACTTGGAGAGCTTAATTAATAACCAAATTAATCATATTATAATCTAATATTTCCAATTTCAAAACTGGGAATGAGCGTCATTGCTTAATTTTCGCCCTCTTTTGGAATTTAAATTTCTTTTTAATATTCAAATTAGATTTGGATAACTATTCCACGAATTGATTTAAAATAAACCAATCTCTTCCTTATTTTTCTTCCTCTAATTAATTCAAATTAGTTATCTATTTTGATTTGATTTAATAATTTTTTGAAAATATTTAGAGTTAATCGATTTTTAATTTGTTTATCATCATTTTAACTTGAATTTATAATATATCTTTATATTTTACATTATTTTATTCGTTTTTATTATTTTAAATTTGGATTAATTTTGTGTTTGATGAAGTTAAAAATACAGTGTAATTGTTGAAGCTTAAATGAAAATGAAATTATGAATTTAGTGTAATCGTCAATAAACGAACTCTCTTCCTGATTTTTTCCCCGAATTATATTTCAACTTATATTTTATTATCAAATTATATTTTATCTAACTACTTATCGAATTAATCTCAATAAACAAAAACTTTCTGGTTTTTCTCTCCACTTTATATTTGAATTTATCTTTCATTATCAAATTTGATTTTATCCAATTAACTTTCGATTTGTTTAAATGTTTGTTACAAATTCAATTGTATCTAAATATGTTTTCATTATTTTAACATATTGTTATGAAATTAATTTGACTTTTTTCCGATGTTTTCAATTTCTCTTATAGAAACACGTAAAAATGGCTTATTGTACCTAAAAAGAAATATATAAATGAGAATTAAACTTAAAATGTTTGAAACATGTGCGTTATATATAAATATAAATATATTTTTTTTTGTTCAGTTCATCATCATCATCATCAATATTATTATTAAAATAAGATAATAAAAAACCCTAAATTTCATCATCTTCATGTTCTTTACTTAGACATCCTCCAAAATCTCTTTTTCTCATTCTTAATCTCATGTCTGCGATTGTTGGTTCAATGACCCTTTTTTGAATTCCATCGTCTTGGATAGCTTTTGATGATCACCCCACCAGGTTGCCGACCTTTTTTGCTTGTACACATATTTTCTGCTTTTGTTTCTACTTTGAACATCTTTTTCAATGATGACATTCTGGGATAGATAGTATTTAAAGTTGGCTTTCAAGATCCTATGAACAAAATAGCCACATGGAATGAAAACGATGAAACTCCCTACAACTGGTTTGATGTCAAACACAATCATATTTCCAATAGTCACATCGTCTTAAAGTTGCAATTCCTTCAAATACTCACTTGCCAACAACGATTCACTGGTATAATCAACTTTGCTCTTTCTCACATTGGAGGAAGTCCATCATTGTAGACATCCATAAGTTTCTAATGACCTCCACCGCCTAGTTGTCATCTTCGCTCACATACACACATTCTTAGACAACTAGAAGCGTTAAGAACCATATTGGATGATTTTTAATTTTTGCTTTTGAAATATTTTAGATACCATTTATTTTTTATTCTAGAATATTTAGGTAGAGTGTATTTGTGGTATTCGTTTTGTTTTTTAAGTAGTGTATCTTTGCATCCTCATTTGTACTTAATTTTATTGTTTTAGGGTAGTTTTGTCATTTACTAATTAGTATTTTCTATTATATAAAATTGTTTTGCTTTATAATTTTGAAACCCTTTTACCATTTTTTCAAATGAAACTTTTAAAATTTGCTATTTCTCTTGCTAGTCCTTGAACCAAACTAGTTTATTCAATCCAATGACAATGACGAAAATACAAGACATGATTGAGATCTACCAAGTTTTTCTTTAATTTCAATTTGGAACACATGTTGACTTCTAATTAGTCCTAATTTGATCATTTATAATTTTGTCATTAATTTGAGAAATGGTATGGCGATTTGTGGTTTGTTTAATTTCTCGTTCAACAATGGTATGACAATTTGTGATTTGTTCAATTTCTCATCCAACAACCATATTTGAAAATATCTAACACAAATAAATCATTTGCAAATACGATTTTTTCTAAAAAAAAAAAAGGAAAGAAAGGAATTGTGTGCCCATTTAAATATTTTTAAGCAATTCTTCTTCGTCATTAATGTATAATGTTTAGTACTCATATATATCTCTTTTTCGGTATAATAATGGTAAATCGTCAAACCATCAACTTTTAAAATAATGATTAGTGTCTTATCCACTAAAATTAATATAATCTCATTAAAATATTTTTTTTTGGAAGATTATAATTGTCTCCATCTTTATAACTTTTAAGTATTCCACCATAAAAAATAAACTTTTATTCATTTTTTTAATGTGAACGACACTAAAACAAATTACTACGATAAATGAAGTTATTAATTGAACAAATGATTTAGTTTTAACGAAATCGTATCTCCAATATCAACTCTACTAATAAAACTATCCTAATATGTTCTTTTCCAAATACTCAAACAAACAATAAAAGGTCACAAAAGATCCAAGACTAAAGGTAGTGGTTCACATTATAAATTTCAATAGGACAATAATTGAATGTTTAATGGAGTTAGATGGGGGTTTCATGAACAAGTCTTTGGAAAGGAAAAGATAAATGTCATTTTCTCCTTTTTTTTTGTTAATACCGGTATTACCGGTTCAATTTGTACCTTATGACAGACATATCACATGTCCCACCTAAAAAATAATAAAATAAAATAAAAAGAAACAAAATGTCACTTCCATTCACTAAGGGTATGTTTCCAAACTTCACCCGACCAACGAATCGGTAAATCTCATTACTAAAAATATTAATTTTATATTTTATCAATTCCGTATACGACTCCAAGAGTTCACAACTCTCTAGATTTTATAATATTTTACTTCTCATTATTCCACTCCTTATCCCTAAACAGCTCTATAGGCGATGTAAAGATGTTTGGAGTAAGGAGTGAAATAGTGAGTTTCAAGGAGTTATGAAATCTAAGGAGTTGTAAACTTATGAGGCCTACTAAGGAGTCGATAAGGTATAAAATTTATGTTTTTTAGTAGTGGGATCCACAAACTCTTTGGGTTAAACAATGAATGGAGTTCACAACTCTTAATTCCCAACTCCTTGGGTAAACACACCTTTAAGGATATTTTGGGCATTGAATTGAGTTATGATGTGTGGAGTTAATATGTTGAAATTAGAAGATCTGTTTTAGGATGCAGAGTTGTAAGATAAAATTTTTCGATAAATATGAAAAACATACAAAGAGGGAATAAAGTTTTTGGATAAATATGCAAATTTTAATTCAATAATATTTATTATTGAAATTGAGTTGTTTAAAATTAACTTATAAAATTGGTGGACCAAACACTCGATAGCTTTTTCTTTAGTCATTCACGCAACTTCTTATTTATGCAAAATGTCACTTTCCTATTAATTATATCTATTAATTAAAAAGGAAAATAAAAACATTTAAAACCATTCTATTCAATAATCACCCGCTACCGTTGCTTAACTTACAATCATTGAATTAAAAAAGAGAAGTGAGAAAAATGAATTCAAATAAAGTGATCAATAATGTTATTTGATATTACATTTATGCCCTTGTAAGTAACTTATAAATCAGTTACAATTGTTTGATTAGTCTACCTGTTGTATTTGTTAGAATTGTTGCACTAGATTTCAACAAAGAAATTTGATATATGTAATCAACTTGAATTTATTGATTTATATATGTTGGATCGACATTTGACTTATTAATTTTTATGTGTTGGATTGATTTTTGACTTGTTGATCTCTTGAATGCATTCACTTCATTTGAAGAGCGTTAGTGTGTGAATGTTCTTAAAGTTGAAATCGTGAAAGATAATTTTTAATCTTTCAAGAACATGAGTTTTCAAGGATTGTCTAGTCTTCAGGAGGTTAGAGTAGAGATCTTTGTTAGTTTTCTTTGGAGCTTAAGTTTTTGACCTCTTCAAATGAAGAGGAACTCTTCTATTTATACCGTTCACTTGCGAATATGTGGACTTGTGTATGGATTTGGATGACCATAAACGAGGGTCATTGGTTTGGGCTTGGTTGACTATGAATCTGACCAAAATATTTGTGGCCTAATTGGACCAAACTAGCTTTGTTCGATCCAATTGTTGTGACAAAGACATGTGATATTATTAGAATCCATCGACTTCTTGTTTTCAATTTTAATTTGGGATACGTGTCAACATGTAATTATTCACAAATTTGATGATTTTTAATTTCGTAATTAATTTAAAAAATGACGTAAAAATTTGTGATTTGTATGAATTTTCTCATTCAACAAGAACTTAAATTTCTTGGTGTACAATTATATATATATATGAGAGGTTCAATTATACAAGTTCATAAATTTGGCACAATACAACATAAATTGCTAAGGAAATAAGAAAACTATACAAATTACTACGATGTATAAAAGGATTCACTTCAGGCCTCATATTTGGCTCATCAAAATGAGTTGAGTTGAATATCACTCCAATGTCATATTTAGTTCAAATTAAATTACGTTGATATTTCAAATCAACCAAACATTTGTCTAATATGTCATGGCTGACGACATTAAACCATAAACATAATAAAAAAATATTAAAAGTATACCAAATTTGGAACAACAATACGAAATCATTCATAATAAAGTAGCCACTGAAAAAAATGGAGAGGGAGAGAATGAAGAAGTGAAATTATTTTCACAATTTAATTCAAACTCATATGCTATTTTTATAAAAATAGCTTTCAACAATTGTACAATCACAAATAACTACACATTATTATTCTTTTTTCTTTTTCTGCTTCTTTTATTTTTTTTTCTCTCTCTCTTAATTTAATATTTTATTATTGTTAAATTACAACGAAGTACATTTCTTATAATACACTATACATAACAGGGCAGTAACTTTTAGTTTTACAGCAACGGCCTCCGTTGACCGTTGGTCAAAGGCTCAGATGCTGCAAGAATAGTAATAATAATAATAATCTGTGTTTATGTGTCGGTGGCTGTAGGAGGGCATTTTCGTCCTTTTGAGTTTTTAATGCTTTTTTTAAATATAATAATTATAATAAATATTTAAAATTCTAAGAGAAGTCCCCCCATCGGAGACCGGTGCGGCGTTCCCTTCCTTCTCTTGGCGGTTCTGTGAGTCGCCGCCGTGGGGGGTGGCGTCGACGGCGAGAAGCTTTGGATTTTGCTTCTAAGTTTTCTTCTATTACTGGTGGCCGTCTTCGATTTCTCGGTGTCGGAACTTTCATTTTCCACAACTTTTATTACCCTTTTTCCAAAATTCTTTGATGTCCCAATTAGCTGTATTTATCAATATCACAAACAAATTCACTTTAAATTTGTCAATCAAGCAAACTTCAATGTTTCTAGTATTTTTTTTTTTAAAGCAATCTAAATTACACACCCCCCACCCAAAAAACAAAAAAAAAAAAACCCTTACTTAATGTTTGCTTTAAAGTATACATATTCTTAACTACCCTTTTGGTCAGCTCTTTGGGGAAGACATGTAATTGAATTTGTCACTTTAGTGCAGACAATTTATTTGAGGTATAAGGATTGAAGAGTTGCTTAGTATGATATTATCTATCATGTTTGGCGTGAATGCGATCTTTGTGTGAATGGAGCTACCTTGCGTCCTCTCTAAATGGTTAGTTAGATCATGCAGTTTGGAGTTTTTCTTTGTTATTCTCAGTGGCGTAAGACTTCTATTGAGGGAACTCAAGTAGGTCTCTTTCCTGAGACCTTTTTTCTTGAGTTGTATTTAATTTGTTTATTTAATTTGTGTTCGTTCTTCTCTTAATTCGTTTGATTGTGTTTACACCTTGATCTGGGTTTGTGAGGTTCTCTTCATCTTATTACAATTCAATACCTTTGAGAAAAAAAAAAAAAACACTTAAACTCCTTTTGAAATAAAAGTTGAGACTTAAAATGATGCCAATGATATTAAATGAAATTGGGACCAAAACTCTACCTAACCGTACTTGATCTCAAATTCTTTATTAAGTTATTATGAATTTTCACTCTTAAGGTAGTTTTGAATATCACAACTTTAAAAGAATTATGATCATTTTTAAACTAATGACAAAGTTTAGAGTTTTAACTTTTTGTAATTTGGACGTTTATTTTTATCTTTTGTCAAGTTGCAATGAGAGGTGGAGGTGAAGAATCGGCCACCAATGGAGGATAATTAATGGTTTACTTTCAACATAATTTTCCTATAATTAATTTCCTTTTTCATTAATTAGGTTTAATTTGTCCTTATCTTAATAATGATTAAGCCATGGTTTTATAATTTTCTTTTATACATACTTAATTAGTGTGAAATAAATTGATTTAGTGGTGGGGTAATTGCATATTTCTTTTACTGTTTAAGGGTGTTATTTTTCCATTTGAAATTTTGAATGCTACAATGTCAACAACTCTGAGAGAACTTTCATTTTTGCCAACTCCCTTCCCACAAAAAAGAATTGGAATTTTCACGGAAAAAAGAAATTAAATTATGGTTTAAATCACGAGATTGTTTTATTATTTAAATTTTTATTATTTTTAGAATTATCGACATCATCTTCTAATTAATTACATTGAAACACCAAGACATTTTTGAACATATAATTTTTTTTTTAATTAAAATAATTATATAGTCAAGTTTCCCTATTTTTTTCATTACTATTAAAATTATTTTAAATTTTCACATCACAATTATTTCAAATTAGTTAATAAAAGTTAATGTCTGAAATTAAAGTGAGTATTTAGTGAAAATTGAGTTTAAAAGTGGAAATCTTGAAACCTATGAATCAAAATGAAATAAAATTAAAATTTTAATATTTTAAAATCTAGAGATTAAATTGAAACCAAACTCAAAACTAAAGATTAAAAGTAAAACATTTTGAAACTTAGGAACCAAATAGAAACTAAATTCAAAACTTAGAGACCAAAAAGATATTTTTTTAAAAAAATCAAATAATATAAAACGTGTTTCGTATAATTTAAAGTAGAGTGATTTTAGATGAACAAAATAGATTTTAAAAAATCTTAGGTCCCGCTTAGTAACCATTTTGTTTTTGAAAATTAAACCTATGGACACCACTTTCACATCCAAAATTCTTCTTTTATTATCTACTTTTCACCAATGGTTTAAAAAACTAAGTCGAAATTTGAGAACTAAAAAAAGTAATTTTTAAAAATTTGTATTTGTTTTTGGAATTTGACTAAGAATCCAACCATTAAAAAAAGATGCAAATCATTATAAGAAATGTGGATGAAATAAATTTAATTTTAAAAGACAAAAACAAAAAATAAAATAGTTACCAAACATAATCTTAAATAAATAAGAAATAGTTAAAAACAGTTAAGAAAAAGAGTCGGATTAATTTTAATTTTTTTACCTTTTTTGGATTAACTTTAGATTAACACTAGAGAGGTGGATTATTATTATTATTATTATTTTAAAAAAGACTCTAAAATGTATAACCAAAAATCCCCGAAATATATAGTGAGAAATAAAATATGTTAATATTTGATAGAAGCACTTCAAAAAATAGTATAATACAATAAAACAAATTTGTCATTTAACATAATTTTGAGTAAGATATAATAATATTTTTTTAATTGAAAATATGTTTTTACAAAAAGGTGTTCCAAACCCTCTAACCTACTTTCAACATAGTAGTACCTTTAGCTATTCTAAAAGCAATAAGTGCCAAGTTTAAAACAAAATTTGGAACCTCATTATTTTATAAAAATAGATGATTGAAAATTCATCTATTATTGTAATTTCCTCATACTCTAATATTGTGAAAGGTGTCTTACATACACTCATGTGATATATAACATAGAAATTTATATTTAATTTTTAAACATATTTTCATGTATTTTTTTTTTATATTTTTAATTTAAAATTTTAAGGAATGTGTGAATGTGTGTATATATATAGAGGAAATTTTTACGGATATAAAAAATGTCAAACTATTTACCGAAATAATAAAAAAGAGAAAAAATTCTGATAGACAATAAGGAAGATTAAAATTTTGCTATTTTGGGTAAATAGTTAGATTTAAAAAGAAAACAGTTATCAAATGCGTAATTCAAATTATTTTGTAGAGACAATTACAAATATAGTAATCAAGACTCAAGATATTAAAGCACAATGCAAAAGAATTAACAAATATAACAAAATTTAGGTGCAATTTTTGGAGTCTATCAGTGATAGACTATATCGCTTATAAGAGTTTATCAACAATAAATTCTATCATTGATAGGAATATAATAGCGATAGAATTTATCATTAATAGAAGTTTATACGAAGGATAGAGTCTACGATAAATAGATTTGACTAAATTTGTAATTCTCTAACGATAATGCTATATAATTAATGATTAGCACTAAAAATGTGGAATGATGGGTTGATAAGAATAAAGAAAGGGAAAAGGTGGAAAGAAAAACCTTGCAGCCAAGAGAGCAGAAATGGTAGGAATCAAGAAGAGAACGGTGGCAGACGAGGCAGATATTAGTGAGAGCCTTAGCAGGACGTGGCTGAGGGCGTTGGTTCAAGAACACAATCCTGGCACTGTTTATAATGTAAGTTTGGACGCCTGTTATGTCCATAAATTTCTGTATCTCACACACCCTTATCACATCATGGTACGACGATCTTCTTATCTATATATACATATATATTCCACAAAATACCATCAATATTCATCTTTTTTTTGTTCCTCTCTATAGAAAATAAAACTAAACTATGTGTTGGACAAAAATTGAGATACGAAATGATGCAACGGTAACTTTGAATGATGTGATAGTGTCTAAAAATTCTAATTTATATTCCAAGTTCTAATTCTTGTCTAACACATTTCAAGAGCAGTTGCAAATATAGTAATTGATTCGAAAATATTAACAGATATAACATAATGCAAAAGAATTTGCTAGATATGAAAAAATTTAGATTCAACTCTCGGAATCTATCAGCAATAGAGTTAATATGTTGCTATAGACTTAATTATTAACCTTAAAAGTACTATGAATTGCTATTACATGTTATGCAAGACTAAAAGTAATAATGATGTGCCAAAGTGAATATAGCTTAACAGGCATACGAGTGTGCTAGTGACCATGAGGATTGTGGTTTGGATCCCTCTACCGTCAATTATAAAAAAGAGTAATAAAGATGCAACTTTTTAAACAATAAAAAAAATGTATCAAATAATATATATAGGCTATAGCCAAAAGAAAGAACTAAGGTTAATAAATTAGGACATATAGTAATGAAATTTGGTTAAATCTTAATATGTTTTTACATTTTAGCTACATTTTCTTCATCGACATTTTTCAAACATCTTGACCTATATTTTTGAACCAACATTTTCTTATCTATAATTCTTTTCTTAAATTGAATGGACTCCCAGACTTAGAAACATTCTATTGTCAATATAATTTGTACTAAATGAACTCCATTATATGTATATATATGTATGCACGCGATATATACCTATTAGAATAAATATTTATTGATTTGGCACGATGTGTTAGTCGTAAAAATAAAAAATTGATATTCAGTAATAATTGACATAACTTTCGTCCCTAGAAGTATATCAACAAACATAACCAAATGTAATAATAATTTCAAAGTTTTCTTTTTCTTAAAATAATACCAATGACCCATGGTAGGTTTATTTTCTCCCAAAAAGAGAAAAAAAAAACTATTCCTTACTACAATAAATAAATAAATATATATATATATATATTTGAAGTTTTAAATTTTTACATTTTAGGTGACATTGGATCAAAAAATTTGTTATTATAATCATAGATTATTATAGTTGGACTTATAATAGTTTGTGTTTGAGTGTAAATTATTTTAGTTTGAGTTAAAATAATATGTGTTTGAGGTGTAAATTATTTTTGTTTGAAAAAGAAATAATAAATATTATAACAAATAATAAAAAAACGATAAATGTAAAATAGTAAAAATTGTACCAAATAATAAATACGGCAGTAATCGGAGATTTTGAAAATTTAGATACTCCTTGTCCAAACGCCCTAACTTTTTTACTTTTTACCTCAGAATCCAAGTAACTTTATAATAAATTTAACAACCATACCAAACATGCACTTTTAACATTTAAAAAGGAAAAAAAAGAGAACAAAATAACAAAATAAAGATAAACAGAGACTTCACAGTTTATATCGTTATGATTTGGCATGTTGTTGCTGTTAGTAGGTAACAAACAGTAATTTCCACATCGGCTTCATTCAAACAAGAAACAATTAATTATTTCCAAAAAAAAAAAAAAAAAAAAAAACCCAATAATTGAAGAAATTGCGAAAAAAAATCCAGTAGAAAAATCTCAAAAAATTTACAGAACAAGAAAAAGAAGAAGAAGAAGAAGAACAGAGCGTACCTGAATGGCTCTGTGATCTTTATGAGAATTAAGACAGAGCGAACAGAGAGCTCCGTTGATACAATCCAAGCAATACATATTGCATTCAGTTTTATGCGAATCGGCGTGATGCTTACATTGAACGAAGAAGCTCGTGCTTAGAAGAGGTTCTAGCCATGGCGGCCATTCAATTTCACTTTCTCCTTCTCCTTCTTCTTCTTCTTCTTCTTCATTCTGATCGATTTCTCCGATTTTTCCCTAATTCATCACAAAAACACAAGAAATTTCAGGAAGACGAGATAAAGAAGAGCGAGATTAATTGGAGAATTGAATTGGCAATGGAGTTTTCGATTTGAAGCGAATGCTCACCATGATTTTTACGATTGCGACTTGGATTTCGCTAATCGATCACTCTACGGGGGGCTGAACTGCGGTGTTAGCGATTTGGAGATAAGAGGATGGGTTTTTCCCTCTCCGATGAGTTTTCTTTCTCGGGAAAGTGATTGAGAGAATATGGAGAAGAGAAAAAGGTAGGGCTATGGAGAAAAATGCCTTTTCCGCTTTGGTTGGTGCTGCGGAATCTGCCTCTCTATCTTTCTCCTCTCAACTCCGAACCCGAACCTCACTCCACACCCGAACCAAAACGGCTTACGTTTACTTCAAGTAACTTCACATTTCCTTCCTAATATGTATTCACAATTTTCATTTCATCCCTTCAATTGTATGTTACGTGACTTTGCTTTGTTAGATGATATATAATTAAGTTTACTTTCACTCGATAATTTAATATGGTATAAGAGCAAGTGATTCAAAAAAGTTATGCATTCAAGCCTCTATATTGTTATTTACTTTCCAATTAATATTGATTTCCACTATGAGAGATAATGTTAGATGATATATAATTGAATTTACTTTTACCCACTAGTTTAAGTTTTTGGGTCAATCCGTGATTTAAAAACTTTTGATTTCATACAAATGAATATATCATCTCTCACTTATGAGCATTAATTAGATGTAGTTTAGACTACACTTAATCTCATACTTCTTTGTACTTTATACAAAAAAGAAAAAAAATTATTTTTTTAAAATTATTGGACAACTATTTGGTTGCACAAAGATAGGTAAGACAACACTTAGTTGTTTTCCTCACATATATCCATGATCTTTCTCTTATCTAGCAAATGTAGAACTTTGATTACATTTCCAACAATCCTCCTCTAGAACGAAAGAGCCATCAAGTCTCCCCTAAAATAGTTATCTATTCGTCTAGCACTTGTCCAGGTCAATTCCTCTTTTCTGGAGCTCACTATCAATCTAAGAGCTCAACCATGGATTTATTGGGGTTGATGCCCTAAATCTCAAAGGGTCCTGTAGTTTGTAAACACCTGTATGAACAAACATTTGTGATGTAATAATATGAGATATTTTATTCACTGTTATCTATGAAATATGAGATATTTCAGTTGCATTAAGCACAAACCAATAAACTAAGATCCCTAGTTATTGTTGTAACTTAAGCATGTATGTGGAGACATACAAGTGGATCATGCCTTAAGTGATAACCTAAATGGTCTGTAGTATATGGATAAAGGAGGGAAACCTTATTCTAGTGACACTACGGATACTACCCACTTTGTAGATGTTACAAGTGTTGCAAAGTGCTACAGATGGTCTGATACTAATCATTCATATGGAGATATGCAAGCGGGGTATCCTATACAAAGGAGATTGTATAAGACCGGACCACAAAATGTTTAGTATTTTTATATAACACCATTCATGACAGAAACTTTCATTTCACTAGGATGACCATAGGTAACATGACCTTAATCCTAAGTGAGTTGGGAACTTCTGCCTATGAGGGCAGTCCTTCGATTTGCATGGGCGCGAGTGGCCAGATTGCCGACTCAAACCTACCATTTTGGGGATTCGTTTGATTGAGGAGCTGGGAACTCATCTACACAAGATGGAATTCACTCCTTCCCCGAAGTAGGGGTAAGTAAATAGATTACTCCTTTAAGAGCTGATTCGAGGCTTGAACAATGTGGCGCCACATACTTTCTCATGGCCTGAGAAGTGTTCATTCATATTAGGACTATGATATATTGTTCATTAAATGAATTAATGGTACTTAAGGAGTTAGATGTAACTACAGGGGCAAAATGGTAAATTGGCCTAGCTGTACTTACGAGCGACATGTGAAGGGTTATCGTATTGTTGATTGGTATACCAATGGACATAGAAATATATCTGTAGTAAGAAGAGTGCAACTATCAGTCTTTAGTAGAGTCCCTGGTAGTTAACGGATGGTGGATATTATGATTAAAGAGTTTAGTAAGTTATTCACATACCGTTGGAGCTTCAAGCTACAGGTTCATAAGGTCCCCTTGATAGCTCAATGGATTCAAGAGGCAATTTGATTATATATGATATAATTAAATTGGTTCAATTATATGTGATATAATTGATTTGAAGTATTAGATACATTAATTAGAGGAATTGATATACATATGATTTATATTAAATAAAGAAGAAAAGAACTAGGGTTTAAATATTACATATGATGTGCTATTAAAACTATATGTTATCAATATAATATGATAAGTTAGTTATTATATTTATTTATAATAAAAACAATTATGAGATAATTATTTTGGCTGATTATTTCCTTTCTCCATTAACCGTGCAAGTGGGAGGTTATTTTCATTTTTAATAATTGAAGAATAAAATGAAAATATTTTTCATTTTTTTAGGTTGATCGCTTCATTATTGAACTACTAATCGATCGCTCACAAGAGACTAAATTATAGCCCTTTCGAGAGACTAAACGAGAGCGAGAGATTGCTAGACAAGCTCACGAGAGTGAGAGATTGCTAGACGATCGAGTACCCACTGTCTATACGATAGACTAAACCTTTCTCTTGTTGGGATTGATGTCCTAAAGTCTCGTGTCCTGTAGTTTGTAAACAGTTTGTACGAACGCTTGTGTTGTATAATATATGATATTTTACTTCACATCTTGTTTCTTGCTCAGTTGCTTGTTTTATTTGCTTTACCACAAATTAATAAACATAAAATCCCTGATTATTTGTATGTGTCTCAAGCATGTATGTGGTGACATACAAGTGGATCATGTCTTGAGTGATAACCAAAATGGTCTGTAGTATATGAATATAGGAGGAAAACCTTATCCTGGTAACGCTACGGATGCGACCCACTTTATGGAATGGTCACAATTGTTGTGACTTGTCACAAATGGTCTGATCTTGATCATTTGTGTTGGGGACATGCGAGCGGGGCGTCCTATAAAAAGAGTTTGTATAAGACCTGACTATGAACTCTTAACGTCTCGTTATATAACACCGTTCATGACAGAGACTTCACTTTACTAGAATGACCATAGGTAGCATGACCTCAATCCTGAGTGAGTTGGGAACTCCTGCCATTGAGGGCGGTCCTTTGATTTGTATGGGTGCAGGTGGCCAGGTCGCTGATTCAAACCTACCATTTTAGGGATTCGTCTGATTTGGGAGCTGGGAACTCAGCTACACAAGATGGACTTTACTCCTTCCCCGAGGCAAAGGTAAGTAGATAGATAGCTCCCTTAAGGGCTGATTCCAAGGCTTGAACGATGTGGCGCTACACACCTTCTCTTGGCCCGAGAGGTGTTCACACATAGTTGGACTATGTTGTATTGTTCATTAGAAGAAAGTTGTAACTACAAGGGTAAAATGGTAATTTGGCCCAGCTGTACTTACGAGCATCTGTGAAGAGTCATCGTACTCATGATTGGTTATATTCGATGGACACAGAAATATATCTGTTGTAAGAAGAGTTCAACTGTTGGTCTTTAGTGGAATGCCTGACAGTTAATGGATGGAGGATCTCGTGGCTAAAGAGTTTAGTCAGTTATTCACGGACCGTTAGAGCTTTGAGCCACAGGTCCATTAAGTCATCTGGGTAGCTTGGATAAAGTCGAGAATCAGTGTTTGGGTTATTTTGAAATGTTCAAATTGACAAGAGGAAGTTTGATTGTATATGATATAATTGGACTAGTTAATTATATATGATATAATTGGCTAAATGTATGAGATACATTATTTTGGAAGAAATTAGATATAAATATGATTATATCAAGTAGAGGAAAAATTACTATAGTAGATATGTGATATCAAACTATAGGTTAAAAATATAATATGATTATATTTATTAATATTTTAATTGGTTAATTATATGATAATTAACCTAAAATCACGTTCGGACGTGCGTTAATGGGAACTGTGTCGATTATTGTAGCCGATGAATTAAAATTAAATTTGTTTCATTTTGGATCATTTGTTCGAAAAAAGATCGAACAACGCGTTAGTCTAAAAACGTAATTGATCGCTTAATCTCGAGAGCCTATACGATAGTTGTTCTGCGCTTAAACGATCGTCTAACTCTCGCCAACGATTGCATGCTAGTTCCTAAACGATCGGATAACTTCCCTAAACGATCATATAGTGTGTTGTGTTTGCTAAACGATCGTATACCTTTTCCTAAACAATCGTTCAGTAAAACTTACACGATCGTGTAGTTTCTCCTAAACGATAAGCATCTTGCTATACGATAACGTCTTTTTCCCTCCCACTTGCTTATTTCCTACGTGAGTTGTTCTTCTTCCTTCTTCTACCAAATTCACTAAAGACCACGATTTTGGTTCTCACCCCGAGAATACCTGGGGCTCTTTTTTGGTGGTGTCGTCCCCGTTGCATTCGTGAGTTTGTGATTGTTCGTGCTGCTGCATTCGACGCATTTGCTGGGCATTGGTTGATCGGGTAGAGGTTTCCGCTGCGTTGAGTTCCGAAGTTTGAAGATCATCTTCAACTGGTATGGCAACTCTCTCCCTTGTAATTTCTTGTTCAAAGCATGCTGATAATTATTGTTTGTTTGCATAACTGTGCGTTTGAATGTATATTGTGTATTTCGATCACTGTGAAATTGGAACAATCCAAACGTGCTCATGGAAATCTTCGGTAAGAGATCCTTCAATTGGTATCAGAGTCAGTATCTGATACTCCGATTTAATATATTGCAACAAAATGACATTTACGTTCTTGGTGGGTGCATTTCTACATTGTTTAATTTTTAAATTCTGTGGATGTGCGGATTAATGGATGTTTTCATGGATGATTAGCCTCGGTTTGATTTAAATCTTTTACATTTGTGGTTGTTTGTAAAGGCCCCTGCGTTTTTGGGTATTAGTAATTGTTATCGAGTTTATATTCAAAGTCTGTTTAAAGTTTTGAGTCTTTCGAAGAAGAAGATTGGAGCAAGCATTATGGTTCTTTGAGGAAGGAGACGATCAAGGGTTGATTGTATCGTAAAGATGATGGTGTACGCGATTGCTGTTGAACACATCGGTTAAACAATGGGGTATGCGATCAAGAGTTGATCACATCGTATTGATGATTGGGCGTGATCGCTGAGTACTGAGTCGTGTAGACGATGGGATGCTCACGTATCGTTTAACGTGTGCGCACACTGGACGATCGTTTAGGTCAGCACCTGGCAGTTCAAGACCCTGTTCGCCTGTGAACAGGTTTGCTCCTGTCTCTTATACACATCTAGATGTGTATAAGAGACAGGGTTGCACGCATCGGTTAGACAATGAGATGCTCACGTATCGTTTAACGTGTGCGCACACTGGACGATCGTTTAGGTCAACAAGCTTCATCGCTTAGTAACTGACTAAACGATCACTTAGTAACGCAAGGTAAATCATTTACCTGTCGCCGAGTTAAGCGATCGCATAGACAATCAGGTTTCACAGCCTTGTTGTTATCTACATGATCATTTATTTTTGCTTCTATCGTCTAGTGTGTGCTGGACGATCGTCTACCTACGATGTTTACTACACGATGGAGTCCTCCTGGCGGTTCTAGACCCGGTTCTCCGGTGAATCGGTTTGCTCGATGAAAAATGTAATAGATTGGGTTATTTCATTTAGGTTTTTGTAAAGGTTCATCCCAGTCCATTAATCCTTTATTTATTACATGCAATGTATATTTTTTATATGTCATACGGTATGCACATATAGTAAATCCCACCTTAGGTTATGCAATGGTCATGCATCATCTCTTTATTTTATTGTTATAATTTAGAGAAGCATGATTGAATTATGTAAGAGCATGCTCATGCATCATATAATATAAGAGTTATATTTATGCATGCATAAAAAGCATTGACATGCATCATCTTTATGTTATAATTGTATAAGGGTGAATGATAGCACGTTTTCTTGGTTGTTATGTGTTATATAAAAGTTATATATAGTAATGACCGAAAATTGCATGAAGCATGACATATAGGTTACTTTATAAATGTTATAAACACGTGCGCAATAGTTTTAGTTGTTTCTTTTTAAAAGTTAAAGAGAAATTAGAACTAAAAGAAATAAGAAAGACATGCATGCTCACTTAGGTTTAACTCATGGTTTTAAAGTGTTTAAAACTTGGATCACATAGAACTAAGATCACGGTTCTAATATGATTAGCAACCCTAAGGCTTTAATCTTTTAATAAGTTTAATAGGATTAAATTGGCTAATAAAAAATCAAAGTATAGCAAATCTATCTATAAGGGACCTTTTGTTTAAGGCGGGTTCTGTCTAGGCTGGGGTATTTAAGTTGACGGAAACGTAACACCCCTACTTGGGAACTTACCTGGAAAGGTGAATTAGATAGATTTGATGCATGCCTGCAAGTTAAGGATAGTCCATTAAAGTGTTTAAATGTGACTAATTGAACTTGTTCATTTTTCATAGACAAATGTTGTTTATGAGCAAAGATTAAAAAGATGACTTAGACTAAAATCAGTAGCTAGATTGTCTAGGTTAATGAACCCCTAGGTAGAACATTCAGTAGAAGGTACTTGGAGCATAAGATGCTTCACTTAAACCTTTCACGTTTCTCCTAAATAGTTTACACCGTGAGATCTACCCTCGGCCTCGCGACACCTTTGACGTGTCTCCCTAACGGATGGTGTTTGGGTAGGTCAATATCAAGGTGGATGGAGAGAATGTTCATAGTAAGTGGGAGCAGAAAGTGCGACAGCATATCCCTCGGTCTCCCTCGTTAAGTTGAATAAAGTTACTGCGCATCGCCTCGAGGCACCCTGGGAGTGTCCCCCTAAAGGATGACAGTTTTGCGTGTTTCTTTATTTGATCTCCTGTAAGAGGATAAGGTAACTTAGTCTCTTGTCCTAATCTGCTTCTTCCCTACAGTGGGCTCATTAGGGCGGGACTCTGGCACCAAAAGTGAGGGGTCACACTTACACAGAATTGTTAAAGGTTAACAATTCTGGACCGAAAAATGGTGGCGGTTAGGTTCAGTTTCAAGAGTTGGTTCTACCTAATGGTTGAGAATGTCTCATCCCAGCGAAGGGGCAACTGATCATCCCACCGGTGACATTTGTCCTGTCTCACTGGGGCATAATTGCAAAATAGAAGTCTATATCTTAGGGTACTTGAAACTGTTTTGCAAAACTGATTGGTTTAAAAATGGTTTAGCAAAATCTAATAAATTTTTGTTCATATTTTCAGCAACTTTTTCAAAATGGCAACAACCACGTTAGCATTGTTAAGCGCCGAAAAACTTATTGGCGATAAATTCGCAACATGGAAACACATGATCACAATGATTCTAATCATCGAGGATCTCATGTTCGCTCTCACGGAGGCATGTCCTCCTATTCCAGCTCTTAATGTTGCTCGAAATGTTCGAAAGGCATACGAGCGATGGACAAGGGTGAAAGAGAGAGAATTAAGTCACGGTTCTAATATAATTAGCAACCCTAAGGCTTTAATCTTTTAATAAGTTTAATAGATTAAATTGGCTAATAAAAATCAAAGTATAGCAAATCTACTAATAAGGGACCTTTTGTTTAAGGCGGGTTCTGTCTAGGCTGGGGTATTTAAGTTGACGGAAACGTAACACCCCTACTGGGAACTTCCCTGGAAAGGTGAATTAGATAGATTTGATGCATGCCTGCAAGTTAAGGATAGTCCATTAAAGTGTTTAAATGTGACTAATTGAACTTGTTTCATTTTTCATAGACAAATGTTGTTTATGAGCAAAGATTAAAAAGATGACTTAGACTAAAATCAGTAGCTAGATTGCTAGGTTAATGAACCCCTAAGGTAGAAACATTCAGTAGAAGGTACTTGGAGCATAAGATGCTTCACTTAAAACCTTTCACGTTTCTCCTAAATATTTTACACCGTGAGATCTACCCTCGGCCTCGCGACACCTTTGACTTGTCTCCCTAACGGATGGTGTTTGGGTAGGTCAAATATCAAGGTGGATGGAGAGAATGTTCATAGTAAGTGGGAGCAGAAAGTGCGACAGCATATCCCTCGGTCTCCCTCGTTAAGTTGAATAAAGTTACTGCGCATCGCCTCGAGGCACCTGGGAGTGTCCCCTAAAGGATGACAGTTTTGCGTGTTTCTTTATTTGATCTCCTGTAAGAGGATAAGGTAACTTATTCTCTTGTCCTAATCTGCTTCTTCCCTACAAGTGGGCTCATTAGGGCGGGACTCTGGCACCAAAATGAGGGGTCACACTTACACAGAATTGTTAAAGGTTAACAATTCTGGACCGAAAAATGGTGGCGGTTAGGTTTCAGTTTCAAGAGTTGGTTCTACCTAATGGTTGAGAATGTCTCATCCCAGCGAAGGGGCAACTGATCATCCCACCGGTGACATTTGTCCCTGTCTCACTGGGGCATAATTGC
>NC_052358.1:54736868-54738028 GCF_009727055.1 Benincasa hispida
ACAATAATTTTGTACAGCTCCCAAATAACCTGAAACACAAAATATTATATTAGAGAATATTAAAGACAAATACAATAAAAATGTGAATAAAATAATCAATTAGGTTTAGTGTAATGTACCTGTTCAGGTTGAAGTAGATCAAACATGTATCTATACTAGTTGACTACATGTGTGGCTGTCTTACTGACACAAAATTTCTCTCCACTTAAATTTTTAAATTGATAATTTAAAATTTAAATTAACTAGATCAGTGATATAAAAATTAAATTGAATTAAAACAACATACCAAGAACCGTAGACTCGTCCAACTAACTGAGCATCATTAACATGATGTAGCTGTGGAGTCATTGTTGGAAATCGTTCCCAAGCCCATAGTTGCAAAAGTATGAGAGGCCCAGCTATCTCTCGAACCTTAGGTCTTGTTGATTTACATAGTTGTCTATACAACCATGCCAAGCATGCTCTACCCCATGAATACCGTCTCGCATCATGTAGGTTAGCTAACAGTGGCAGGAAAATCAAGTGAACAAAATGACTTGATTTATTTGAAAACAAACTTCCACCCATCATTTGTAGTATATATGCTCGCGTATATCTTATGACGGTTTCCTCGTCTGCATCATCTGTGAGCTCACGAAATTGTGTTCCTAACCATTTGAAGAATGTTATCTGAGCAAGAGCATTTATAGGCAACATTCGAGCTCCTTTGAGAACTCTATTTATGCACTCTGATAGATTTTTCGTCATCCACCCATATTATGAATCATCCATCATGTGCTTGAGTTCATTGCTCTAAACTAATGTTGTAAAAAAAACTTAGACAGCTCCGATTTATTCCTTTGATATCTTTAATTGCTTTGTTGAACTTTTGAATTTGAAACTGACACCAGGCACGATAAACATAATTTTTCAATGAATTAAATTCATACTTTTTATTAAAGTTGTTGACGATATGTCGTAAGCAGAAACGATGGTGACATTTTGGTCCCGACCAACCATTTGCTGGGTTGTTCACTGCTATAATTATACCAGCATGTCGATCTAAAATTAAACACACCTCTTCGTGTGTTACAATTTCTCTCAGGTGTTTCATACTTAGTGATCTCGAACAAGCCATCATACCGAGCAGTACTGTTCATGTAACAAGTGGCAAGCATTCG
>NC_052358.1:54739538-54822268 GCF_009727055.1 Benincasa hispida
AGTTTTTCTTTGTTTGTCGAGTTCTTAACGTTCGACCTTCACATTAGTCGAGTTCTCAACGTTCGACCTCTAGCCTCGAACTCCCAAAACAACAATATTTCTCTAATAAATTTCAAAACAACAATATTTCTCTAATAAGTTTTGAAAACAACAATATTAATATTAAAGGTCCATCTCTTCAATATAAATTTTTTAAAACGATTTGTTTTAGATTTCAAAACTTAACTTAATAAAATAAAATATTAGTAAATAATAGATAAAAATCATAAAATACAAATTTATAGATTGAAGTAATGTTGGTAAGTTTAAATTCTTAAAAATCAAAGTCTAATAAGGAAACCATATTGGAGTTATTGGGATGGAGAAAATTTGATATAGAGGGATTAAAATGAAGGATTCTCCCTTTTCTCCCTATTAATATCTCTATGCCACCAAAAAGTATCGGAAGAGACTAATATATCATTTAATGATTTATCCAATTATGAATGAGAGTAGTCATATTAGAACATTTTCTCTATAAATAATAACTAAGTACTTCCAAGCAAATCGTCTCAAAGAGACGACCTCTATGTCATGTGGGAGATAGTTTTGTTTCTAATAAATTAATATAATACAATCAAAGTTCGAAATATTGATATCGATGGAAATATCAAGATTCTAATTCTATGAAAATATTGATGTTGATGAAAATTTCGAGAAACTTTGTGAAAATTGATGGAAATTGTTACAATTAGTTTATGAACCTTAGATTTTCCGCTTGATTAAACTATAATTGACCATTTTTAATCTTCACTTCTATAAAGTAAGATAATACTTAGATGTATATTGTGTAAATATTGATGCGAGAGTAGAAATTTTTTAAAAAATTTAGAAAATTAAATAATATAAAGTTTAGGAATATTTTGAGGTAAAATGATGTGAAAATGTAAGTTATGGTTGGTAAAAGAAACCTAACTTACATCAATTCAATTTTAAAGGTCGAATAATATGAAAACTTAATGAAAAATTCTTGAATGAAGTTAAAAATAAATATATATTATTTTTTCAAATTCAATTTCTTTGTAAATGAAAGTTTTGGATTGAAAATAAGGCTAAAAATTCAGAAAAATTAGGAATTAGAAAAAGTAGCACATTAACAAAGCTTAATCCTTCATAAAAAAAAATGATATTGGCATATGAAACTCTATATAATTACATAAAATTGAAAAAAACTATAAATTGAAGCTAACGTAACTAATTCCTATATATATATATATTCTCGAAATATTGTCGAAATTTCCAAGTTTCTAAAAAATTTCTTGAAATTTAGTTGAAAGGGGGAAAAACAAAAGTTTCCTACCAAATTTCACGACCACTCGAGATTTCGATGGAAAATTTCCACTATGAGTACAACCATATAAAAATACAGTAATATAATACATTATATTTTTAATAAAATCTCAAACTTATTAAAAAAAAAAAAAGATTATTTTACTCTTTGTTTGTACATTAAAAAAAAAACTTTTTGTTCTTAAATTTTGAGTATAATTTCTAGTTGGTTTCTATATTTCAAAATATTACATTTTTAAAATTTAAAATTTGAATTTGATTTCAATTTAGTATATAAGTTTCATTGTTTCAACATGGTATCATTTTACCCTTAAAATTTAAGTTTTATTTCAATTTGATTTCTGGGTCTCAAGACTTACACTTTTAACCTCGATTTTTCATTAAATACGTACTCACTTTTCATCTTTAATTTAAATGTCTAATAACTAATTTAAAATATTTAAAATAATTATAATTAATTAAGCTTACATGTTTTTATCAATCGTAAAATAAAATTTTAAATCTCATTTTATAATTATTTAAAATTAATTAATAAACATAAACATCAATGATTGAAAGTGAGTATTCGGCGAAAAATCGAGGTTAAAAGTGTAAATCTTCAAACCTAACACGAAATTGAAACAAAATTCAAGTCTCAAAAGTAAAATTATCACTTCGAAATATGTGGACTAAATTGAAACCAAACTCAAAACTTAAGGAATAAGGCCACATTTACCCCGTTAAAACATAATAAATTAATGGTAACATGAAAAGTGTGCCTTATTTGATTACCTCTGATGTTGTTTACTTGTGTTCTGTATTTGTATTGACACATGTGACCCACCTCCAAATTTGTAATAAAAAAATGCAATTTGATTGATAATTGGAGCATGCTCAATCTAATTGTATTTGAAAATTAGGTTGTAATTGTTATCATTACTGATAAGATCAACATTATTGTTATTGTTTTAGAGAAAAAAAATTATGAATTTTGACACTTTTATTGTTACCATTATGGTTTGACCCTTAAATATAATGATAGATGGTAATAATAACAGTATGTGTGACAAAATTCATAATTATAAGTAAACGCAATCAAAAGCAAAATCCAATTACATTTGTGATTTACAATTGATCCATCAATGAAATTCCATTACAATTACATCAAATTTCATTATAATTTGGTAAACATGGCCTAAATGTATAACATTTTGAAATCTATGAACCAAATATGTAAACTTGATCCAAGAACCTAAGGACCAAAAAGTATTTTTTTCCTATTTTTTTTTTATAAATTTAAATGAAATAGCCAGTTTTAACAGTAAACGGTCCTTATAAAGAAAAGTGACTATTTTTGTGGTCCAGTCTATATGCAAACTCATTGCATATGATGCCTCCACTCCCATGTCTCAACATGAACGATCTGTGGATCACATCGTTTGTAGCACTTTACAACTTCTTGTAACAACCATAGAGTGAGCCGCATCTAATAGTGTTACCAGGATGAGAAACCCAATTTCATCCATATACTTATTAGACCATTTAGGGTATATAATGTTAACTTGATTCTGTTTATGTCACTACATAAAGTTATAGTATTCAGACTATAGCCATGGATATGTTTATTGGATTTTCATAATAGAATGCAAAATCAACAACTTAATATTATTGATAAATATAATATTTAACACGAACTGGGAGTTCTAGGATATTCCCAACACTGGCGACCTCTAGCTCATGTGCGCGTCAGCCTCGAACAAACATAGCGTTCCAATATAATGTTCTAGCGAGAACAAATATATAGTGACATAAACAGTGAGAACAAATATATACAATATATTGTTGAGAAACATAAACGAAAAATACAATAAACTAGAGCATCTCCAATACCATAAATATTCTCCCACTTACACTAGATTACACTACTCGGAGTCCTAGTCCAACTAGGTGACCCTCGAACACTTTAGTCGAGAGGGCCTTTGTAAATGGATCAGTAAGGTTGTCTTCAGAAGCAATCTTTATGACGATCACATCTCCACTGTGCACTATCACCCGGATGAGATGGTACTTTCTTTCAATGTGTTTTCCACGTTTGTGACTCCTTGGTTCTTCTGAGTTGGCAACAACACCACTATTGTCACAATACAGTGTGATAGGTAAGTGCATCTCTAGAACTACTTCCAAATCAGCCAAGAATTTGTATAGCCATACTTCTTCTTTAGCAGCTTCACATGCAACCACGTATTCTGCTTCCATTGTGGAGTCAGCGATACAACTTTACTTATTGCTTCTCCAAACTATAACTCCTCCATTGAAAGTGAATCTACGTCAGTCTGAAAATCAGAATCAATGTATCCTGTAAGGATTAAATCCTTAGGTCCATACACAAGCATATAGTCCCTCATTCTCCTTAGATACTTGAGGATTTTTTTTATAGCAGTCTAATGACTGTGTCCTGGATTGGATTGGAACCTACTGACGATTCCAACTGCAAAGCATATGTCAGGGCGTGTACACAACATGACATACATCGAACTCCAAACTGCAGATGCGTATGGAATTCTCTTTAACTCTTCAACATCTTGAGGTGTCTTAGAACACTATTCCTTTGACAAATGAATTCCATATCTAAAAAGGTAACATACCTTTCTTGAAATTTTGCATATTATATATTGACAACATCTTGTCAAAATAAGATGCCTGAGATAGTGCTAATGTTCTATCTGTATTCCTAGAACATACTAAGCATCACCCAAATCTTTCATTTGGAACTGTGTTGCTAACCATTTTTTTACGTCAGCAAGGAAACTTGTCTCATTCCCAATGAGCAAGATATCATCAACATAAAGAACTAAGACTGCTACAGTCTTGTTGACTATCTTCTTGTACACACAAGATTCATCAATATTCTGTTCAAAGCCATAAGATTTGATCACAGTATCAAACCTTATATTTCAGGATCTGGATGCTTGTTTCAATCCATAATGGGATCGATTAAGCTTACAGACTTTCTGTTCTTGTCCTTTTTCGATGAACCCTTCTGGTTGAGACATAAAAATACTTTCATCAAGATAACCATTCAAAAAAGTTGTCTTGACATCCATTTGCCATATCTCATAGTCATAATATGTGGCAATGGAAAGAAGTATTCTTATAGATTTTATCATGGCAACAGGAGAAAAAGTTTCTTCATAATCAACTCCTTCTCTGTGGGTAAAACCTTTTGCCACGAGTATGGCTTTATAGGTCTGCACCTTGCCAGTTTGGTCTTATTTTCGTTTGTAGATCCATTTGTAACCTATGGGTGTAACCCCATGTGGTTGATCTACAAGTTCCTAGACAGAGTTGAAGTACATAGACTCCAACTCATCGTCAATGGCTTTTATCCACTATTCCCTATCAACATCTTCCATTGCCTTCTTAAAGGTTAATGGATCCTCTAAACCATCATCCTGTATGATCTTTTGAGTTTCTGTTAAACCTTTACAACATTCAGGTTGTTGAATAACCCTCCCACTACGTCGAGGCATCCTCAACTCTTAGCGTGGACGTGACGAGACAACAACAGTTGTTGATGGACCAACTTGATCAACAACACTTATTGATGTTTCTGTAGTATCTTTAGTCAATTCTTGCAATATTAGTTTACTGCGAGGTAGATGATTTTTAATATGATCATCTTCCAAGAATGTACCGTTTGTTGATACAAATACTTTATCTTCTTGGGGATCATAAAACAATCCTCCTTTTGTTTCTTTGGAGTATCCTACAAATAGGAATAATTTCAAACGTGTTTCCAATTTCTTAGGATTTTGTACCAACATATGTGCTGGACATCCCTAGATATGGAAATGACGTAAACTAGTTTTACGTCCTTTCCATAATTCATACGGTATTTCAGAAACACTTTTTGATGGAACAACGTTTAGAATAAATACTGCAGTCTGTACTACATATCCCCAAAAAGCATTGAGGTAACTGAGCATAACTCATCATAGATTGAACCATATCCAAAAAGGTTCGATTTCTCCTTTCTGCAACACCATTTTGTTGTGGTGTTCTAGGTGTTGTGAGTTGGGATTGAATTCCATGATCTAATTGTAAATCTATTATACTCATCACCTCAATCAGATCGAAGTGTTTTAATTCTTCTACTTAACTGATTTTCAGTCTCAGCCTTAAATTCATTGAACTTTTCAAGAGTTTCAAACTTATGACTGATTAAGTAAATGTAGCCATATCTATAGTAATCATCAATAAAACTGATGAAATACTGATAATCTCCTCGTGCTTTAACATTCATCAGACCACATAGGTCTGAATATATAAGTTCGAGAGGCTTTTTGGCACGAAGACCTTTATCAGAAAAAGATCTTTTAGTCATTTTTTCCTTAAGACAAGATTCACATGGAGGTAAAGAAATATCTTCTAACTGATTTAGATGACCATTTTTTACCAATCTATCAATGCCGTTGAGACTAATATGCCCAAATCTGAGGTGCCAAAGATATGCATTAGGAGAAATGTTCCTTTTTTTATTATGAGTCTCAGCCGTTTTAAACATCTTTATATTTAAAATGGCTCTCACTTCAGTTGGTTTTAATATGTATAAGTTATTTTCAAGTCTTGCAAAACAAATATAAACACCTCTTGAATAAACAAACACTTCATTACATTCAAAAGATATATTGTACATATTTTTTTGCAGACAGGAAATGGAGATCAAGTTTCTTTTCATCTTAGGTACATAAAATACATTCTTAAGTAAGATAAAAGAGTCTCCAAAAAGAAACTTGACATATCCCACTGCTTCAGCTGAAATGACTTCACCTGTTCCCACCTTGAAAGTTATCTCTTGCTCCAAAAGTCTTCTCTAAGAACTATTTTCCTGTAGAAAAAGTGCAAACATGATTAACGGTTCCTGAATCCAATATCTAGGTAAGGTGAGAATTCTCCACTAGACATTTTTCAACAACTAGTAAATCAGATTTACCTTGTTTTGCCTTTTCTGCTTTCTTCTCATCTAAATACTTTGGGCAGTTTCGTTTCCAATGCCCAACTTCTCCACAATGGAAACATTTTCCTTTGGGAGTTTTGTTTATTTTCAAATTCCATTCTTCTTAATTTGTACAGTTTTTTCTTTAGAAGAAGAAGGGCCAGACTTCTTTTCATCAGTGGGTTTCGTTCCTGACATAGATCCCTTATAAAACTTCTTTGGTTTCGAAATAACATTTATTTCTTTTTCCTTCAGTTTCATCATTGATTGATAAGTCTGTAACTCATTCAATAGCGTCATCAAATTATAAGTGATTTTCTTCATAACAGCGTTTGTTCTGAATGATAGATAACTCTTTGTGAGAGATTCTAGTATCATGCTTACTTGACTCGTCTCATCTATCATCGCTCCGTGAGCCTTTGCAACATTAAAATGAACCATCATATTGAGAACATGTTCTCTTATGTTGGTTTCATCTTTCATGCGCGTAACATAGACATACTTAATGGCTTCACGTTTAATAGAGGATGACGGTTGCCTGGCATCTTCTGTAATGACGCCATTATCTCACGTGCGGTGGGCATGACCTCATGCTTCTTATTGAGTACATCAGATATACTTGCTAGGATATAGGCCCAGGCTTTCTCGTTAGCCCTCACCCACCTATCATAGATGTCCCGAACATTTCGGGTGGTTGTTGAACTGGGAACTGAAGGACATTCCTCCATCAAAACAAACCTTAGATCGTCTACAACTAATATCGTATTGATGTTTGATTTCCAGTTGGAATATCCGTCACCATTAAACTTATTAGAAGCAAGCATTTGTATGATTGAGTTCGACATTGCTGAAACATCTTAAACAAACTCTATTAAATATGCATATAAATCCACTTTTCGCAAAAAATAATAAAGTACCCAATAAATCTTTATTTATTTGCAATGATACTTTAGTGATTTAGAACAATTGCTACTGAGGGGTAGTCAAGAATTCCTTCACAGAAGCAAGACAGTTCTTGACCAAATATTATCTCCAAAATAACTCATATTTCGATAGTTCTTTTGATTATTGTTTTCGGTCAAGATCTTTACTAACAATTAGTAATTCTTGTAAGTGTGACCCGCCATTTTCAAATCTTATAGAACGATATGAATATGCCCCCGAAATAGAAGACAATACCCAAGATGGAACTATAAGACCCTATTCATTTTACTGAAACTGGGTTGTTCCGAATCCTATGTTACAACCTTTCGAAGGGATCACCGCGGTTAACGACTTGCTAGTGCCACCTAAAAACGATAGCAGGCTCAACATAGGAATCTCACGGTTCAAAATGGAGGAGACCATAGGACAATGTTGACACATTTCCTTCACCCAATTACTATGAACTACCTCCTTCATTCACCTTGTTATTGACCCATGCAAAGACTTTCCGAATGGAGCAGTCTCAGTAAAAGCGACACAAAGCCGAACATGGATCTCACGGTGTGAACTCTTGAGAACGTGAGAGCTAATAACTATATATCAAATATATTGTTAATCTCTCACTGAAGTATTCTAAATGTTTGGGTGTTTTACTTAGGTATATTGGCTAAATTTATACAACCTAAGTGTAAGTGGTTTATCCAAGTATAATGATTATAATTGGATTTAACCTACAATGTCTAGGTGATAAACCATTTTATTATCTCACATCACTCATGCAAGCTCATAAAATCAATTAACAACGCTCAATCTTTCGGTCATAATCCCCAGGTAGGAGGTGTTCCATAAATCGTCAACTTAAGTAACCCCAGCCTTAGACAGGTTTATTAAACGATATGAGTTTGTAACCGAATTTTACAAAGTAACAATCTATTTTAATGATTAAAACTAGTTGTTAACCTAAGTGAGCATGCAACTATTCTTTGTTATGGATTTTAAACGTCTAACCCAATTTTATAACAGCTTACAAGATTTTAGACATGCTAAACATCGACAACATTTAACAAAGGCATTCAATATCTAATACAACCATTATATTAAATATAACCCTAACATGCATACTATATATTATAACATTTATAACATACTTTCAATGCATGTAAAATGCTTCTATGGTGGAGTTTTAAATCTACATGACATACTGTATGCATATACATAAATTATTTAATTATTACATACATCACATGCATAAACAATTAAATTCTAACTGATATGGTTTTAGTTTTGGCATAAACAAGCAAACAAATGTCTAACTATTACAAACAGCTTCAAAACCGTCTTTGAATCGCTCGAACCGGTCCAAATCAAAACCAAGCATCTTGCATCAGACCGGATAAGTTTGAACTAGACCAACAAAGTCTGAACCAGACCAGCCAAAAACCTTTTGAGGCCAAACCGGATTAGACCTTGAGAAAACCGATCGAACCGGCTGCTCTCGGTCTAACCTCAAAATCTCACTAAGGTTGATCGTATAACACTAAAGGCTATCGTCTAACACAATGCCTTATGTTGGGTAGAGATACGTGATCGCTTAGTGTCTTCTGTCTATCGCATAGACCCATCGTTCAACTCTCTGTTAGAACTACATGATCGCTTAACACCATTGCACAACGCTTCATGTCATCGTTTAGTGTCTGTCGTAACTACACGATCGTTTATTTCCATTGCATAGAAATTTATTGCATCGTTGAGTGCCACAGCTACACGATCACTTAGTTCCATCACATAGAACTTCAATGCATCGTTTAGCTCGCACCGCAGCTACACGATCATGTAGTGCCATTGTATAGTACATCAATGCATCGTTTAGCTCTCACNTGCATCGTTTAGCTCGCACCGCAGCTACACGATCATGTAGTGCCATTGTATAGTACATCAATGCATCGTTTAGCTCTCACAGGTACACGATCGTCTAGCGTCCAACATCACAATGACCAGTGCCCATAGTTATACGATCATTTAGCTTTTCTTCACATCGTGTAATGCCTAGAACTAGATGATTGTTGAGCGTTTGAACCTCAACGACAATTTTAAACAAAAGCTGAAAAAAACTGGAATAACAGCTCGATCTTCTTCACTTGTTTCTTCAATTACAGCCTAATTTCAACTCTAATGACTCCAAATAAATTACAAACTCTTGATAACACATATAAGCTCATGAAACAAGAGCCAATTACAAATGTAATTAAGAAATTAAAGAGAAATAAAATGCCAAATCTCAGAAAACCATATTAGTGCATCAATTTCATATATCTCATGAAAAACACTCGCCACACCAAAATAAAACTGAATTGAATGCTTATATGATGCTCTGATACCAATTCTTAGAGTGTACCAACATGTTACTGAAGCAACAAGGACCAATAAGCATTCAAATTCACTAATTTTGGTAGAAACTAAAGCATGCTCATCTAAATATAAAATAGTTTGTAGTCATACCTTTGTAGTACTCTTCAAGATCTTGATCAACAGTAGTTGTCTCCTCTGAAGAACACCGTGAACCACCTCAAGGTGTTCCCTACTATCCTCTTCGAGCTTTAGAATGAGTTATGGGACTCAAGAACAACTTGAAGCAATGAATAAACAAGGAGAAGCTCACAGCACCACACTATTTGAAGAACCTTTCTTCCAACCAAAATTTCCTCTAAAATTTATTTAGAATGCATGCCTCAAATTCACTCCTATCTTCTTTATTTATTGCAGGTGAACACTACATGAGTTGTAGCTCATGCTTGGAGTAAATGAAGAGAAAGAAAATGGTGTTTGTGTGAGCATGTAGAAGATGGGTAATGGAAAAACTCATTTTTCAATTTGTGCATGTTTTTCAACTTTTCAATTTTCTATTATCAAAACCGATTTCAAAATTAATTTTGATTTTTAAACTAAAAATTTTATTAATTTTATAAAATTATTTTTTAGATAATTATAATTAATTTACTATCAAATATTAAATTAATTTTTACACAAATCCATCTTCATATATTTCTATCATATTTAAATATAAATTCTCCTATTCCATTTAATTCTAATTTAAACGTTTCAAACTAACTTATCAAGCTATTCTAAAGCTTATCCATTTACGAGCTAGTAGAGGGACATCATGGACCTACAGATCATGGGCTCCAACGATCCAAGATTAATTGGCTAAACTCATTAGACTGATCGAACCTGCATTCGTTAACTAATGGGTCACTCTACTATAGCTCATAGTTGAACTCCCCTCACTGTAGTTATATTATGTCCACTTTATACAACCATAATCAGTAAGTCGATTCTTCACAGGTTGTTCATAATCACAGCTGGGTCCAGATAACCGTTTTATCCTTGTGAATACATCTTGTTCCTTAAGTTCCCATTGACCCTCGAATGAACAATTTTGATTCGTAACACCTATGAATCAAATTCTTTCTCTATCATGAGAAGGCAGGGCCTTGATTGTTCAAGACCTGGAATCAGTACTTAAGAGAACAACCTATCTGCTAACCCTAAATCGGGTAGGAGTGAATTCCATCTTACTGGACTATGTTCTCAGCTATTCATCTGATCTTATCCCCAAAATGGGAGGCTTATTGAGCAGTGCTGTTGGACTACTCTCACCTTTTGCAAATCAAAGGATAATCCCGAATAAATAGGAGTTCATAGCTAGCTCCGGATTAAGATCGACTTAACCTATGTTACTTAATAAATGAAATAGCCAGTTTTAACAGTAAACGGTCTTTATAAAGAAAAGTGACTATTTTCGTGGTCCAGTCTATATGCAAACTCATGGCATATGATGCCTCCACTCCTATGTCTCAACATGAATGATCTGTGGATCACATCATTTATAGCACTTTACAACTTCTTGTAACAACCATAGAGTGAGCCACATCTAATAGTGTTACCAGGATGAGAAACCCAATTTCGTCCATATACTTATTAGACCATTTTGGCTATATACTATTAACTTGATCATGTTTATGTCACTACATAAAGTTATAGTATTCAAACTATAGCCATGGATATGTTTATTAGATTTTCATAATAGAATGCAAAATCAACAATTTATTATTATTGATAAGTAGAATGTTTAAAACGAACTGCGAGTTCTAGGACAATTCCAATAGAGATTTCGCAAATTGACATCAAGACGACCTTTCTGAATGACAATCTTGAGGAGACCATTTATATGGTGCAGCCCGAGGGATTCATTGCCTAAGGTCAGGAGCAAAAAGTTTGTAAACTGAATCAGTCTATTTATGGGCTGAAACAGACATCTCGATCTTGGATTATTCAGTTTGATATTGCGATCAAATCATACCGCTTTGACCAAAACGTTGATGAGCCCTGTGTCTACAAGAAGATCGTCAATGGTTCAGTAGTTTTCTTAGTGTTGTATATAGACAATATCTTACTCATTGAGTATGATGTAGGACTACTGACTGTAGTGAAGAACTGGCTAGCGACCCAATTCCAAATGAAAGATTTGGGAAAGGCTAAGTTTGTTATGGGTATTCAGATCTTTCGGGATCGTAAGAACAAAGTGCTAGCACTGTCTCGGACATCGTACATTGGCAAAATGTTGCTCAAATACTCGATGTAGAGCTCCAAAAGGGGCCTATTGCCATTCAGGCATGGAGTTACACTGTCTAAGGAAATGTGTCTTAAGATGCCTTAAGAGGTTAAAGAGATAAGACAAATCTCATATGCATCTGCTGTTGGCAGTTTGATGTATGTGATGCTCTGTACTAGGCCAGACATCTTTTATGATGTGAGAATAATCAGTAGGTATTAGTTTAACCCAGGTCAGGGTCACTAGATCGCAGTTAAGAACATCCTCAAGTATCTTCGGAGAACGAGGGACTACATGCTTGAGTATGGAACTAGGGATTTGATCCTTAATAGATACACAGGTTTTGACTTTTAGAGTGATAAAGACTCTCAGAAGTCTACTTCAGGGTCAGTTTTTATTCTTAACAGAGGGGCAGTAGTATGACAAAGCACTAAGTAGGGGTGCATCGCGACTCCACGATGAAGGTCGAGTACGTAGCGGCTTGTAAAGTTGGTAAGGAGGCCGTTTGGCTCAGGAAGTTCCTGACAGACCTAGAAGTTGTTCCAGACATGTCTAGGCTCGACACCCTCTATTGTGACAATAATGGTGTTGTGGCGAACGCCAAGGAGCCTAGGATTCACAGACGCGGCAAACACATAAAGCGAAAGTATCATCTGATCCACGAGATAGTGCATCGAAGGGACGTGATAGTCATAAAAATTGCTTCAGAGCACAATGTTACTGACCCGTTTATGAAGGCCCTCACGGCTACAGTGTTTGAGGGTCACCTTCAAAGCATGGGTCTACGAAACCGCCCGCGGCTGGACTAAGGCAAGTGGAAGATATTTTTGTACTGGTCTTTAGTGCCCTAGTTTATTGTTTTGTACTAGTTGTATGTACACCCCACCCGTTTTAGGACAACTGGGAGATTGTTAGGGATGGTGACCTAAAATCTCGTATCCTGTAGTTTGTAAACACAATTTTGAACAAACGTTGTGATGTATAATATATGATATTTTCTTCACTTATTGTTTATGAACATTGGATGTTTTATTTGCTTTACCACAAACCAATAAACTAGAATCCCTGGCTGTCGTTTATAACTTAAGCATGTATGTGGAGACATACAAGTGGATCATGTCTTAAGTGATAACCGAAATGGTCAATAGTATATAGATATAGAAGGGAAACCTTATCCTGGAAATGCTATGGATGTGACTCGCTTTGTAGAATAATTGCAAGTGTTGTGACTTGCTATAGATGGTCTGATCCTGATCATGTTGAATTGTATCAGCACGAAGCAGAAGCGACAAGGATTGATAAGCATTCAAATTCATTAATTTTGGCAGAAACTAAAGCATGCTATTGCATAAATAAATGGTTTTCAAGTCGTGCCTTTGTAGAAGTCTTGAAATCTCGATTTTCAGCTGCAAATCTCTCCAAATCTCATTGTAGACCACCACAAGATCTTCTCTACTATTCTCTTGAATCAAGAGAACTTGGAGAATAGCTTAGCAACAACCCACTTGAAGAACTCCTTCTTCAATTGAATTTTTCAGCAAAAATGCTTACGATTTCATTTACTCAAATTCACTCCAATCTCTTCATTATATTGCAGACGATCATGCAAGAAAGATAGCTGCATGGGATGTAGCTCATGCTTGGAGTAATTGAAGCTTAAAGATGGTGGGTTATGGGTGAGCTACTTGAAGATGATAATGGAAAAATCATTTTTCCATTTTGTGTATTTTTCCAATTTCCAATTTCCAAATTTGATTTTAGAAAAACAATTTTAATTTCAAAAATAAAAAAATTATTAAGGTCACAAATTAAATTCATAAATGATTTTTTCAAATAAAATTAATAAATAATTATTTAAACAATTTAAATAATTCTAATTAATTTAATATCACATATTAAATTAATTTTACATAAATCCACCTTCATATATTTAAATCATATATAAATATTAATTCTCCAATTTTGTTTAATTATAATTTGAACGTTTCAAATTAACTTATCATGCTACTCTAGAGCTAATCCATTTCCGAGCTAATAGGGGGACCTCTNTTTCCGAGCTAATAGGGGGACCTCTCGGACCTATAGATCATGGGCTCCAATGATCCGAGATTAATCGGCTAAACTCATTAGACCGAACCAACCCTCTTTCGTTAACTAATGGGTCACTCCACTAAAGTCCATAGTTGAACTCCACTCACTGTAGATATATTATGTTCACTCGATATAACAATGATTAGTAAGTTAACCCTTTACAGGTTGTTCGTAATAACATTTAGGTCAAATCTCTATTTTACCCCTAAAAATTACCTCTTGTTCTTTAAGTCCCCACTGATCCTCTAATGAAAAATTATTTTGTGATCTAATAAAAAAACCGAGTCCCTTTCGAGCCAGTGAGAGGGTGGGGCCCCTTGTTCAAGACCCAGAATCAGTAATTAAGGGAACAACCTCTTTACTATCCCTAAAAACGGGTAAGAGTGAATTTTATCTTGCACCTTATATCCCCAGCTATCTATCTGGTCTTACCCCTGAAATGGGAGTTTATTGAGGCGACGCTGTTGAGCCAACGCTCACCTATGCAAATCTAAGTATAATCCCGAATAAATAAGAGTTCATAGTTAGCTCAGGATTAAGGTCAAGTTACCTAGGTCATTGCTTTGAAATAGTCAGTCTTAGATAGTAAATAGTGTTATAAAGTAAGAGTGACTAATTTCGTGGTCCGATCTTGTACAAACCCTTTTGGACAAAGACACCCTCACTCCTCATGTCATAACATGAACGAATTAGGATCACTTCTTTTGTAGCACTTTACAACTCTTTGTAACAACTACAGAGCAAGTCGCATCCAATAATGTTACTAGAATAAGGCACCCAACCTTATTCATATACTATAGATCATTTTGACTATTTACTTGAACCTGATCCACTATTATGTCTCCACATAAAGTTCAAGTACTCATGTAATAGTTAAGGGACTTTTAGGTTTATTGGATTTCTAATAAGCAAAACATCTATTCAATAACAACTTATTGAAATTTCAGAATAAGTTCAATTGTTTACAAAATAAACTCTCACTTTGACTAAAACTCCAGTGATAACATAAATATCCAATATATAAGACTGGGTTTCTTAGTTGTATAGAGAAATACAATAAACTAGGGAAACCCATACCCATGGTTTACCAACCGGTATCCCATACTCAATATTTCTCCCACTTACCCTAGGTTATTAATATGGTATTCCTATTCTTACTAGGTGATTCTAAAACGCTTTACTAGAGAGAATCATTGTAAACATGTCAGTGTACAATAGGATCTTAATTAAACTATATGGGAATGCATCTTATTCTCAATAATGATCAGGAAGTCACACTTTGCTCCCACTACATTGAGGTACTCTCAACTCTTTGAATAAGACGTGTCTGACCTGTCTTAACAACTCTTGTTAACAGTTAGATCTAGACATCTTTAAACTTTTTATACTTTGATCTAGCCGTTTTTAAATATCTAAATATTTACAAATGCCTTTTAACAGTTTGATTCTTAACAAAAGTTGCTATGAGAAGAACAAACATAATTTTCTGAAAATGAACATTTCAAATCACAACAAAATTATATACAATTTATTCTTTACAAGATCATAAAAGCAAGTAAGATCAAGCAACAACAACTCCCACTGGTCAAGCTGAGCAAGCGATCCTCAGGAACTAGTTTGCTTGTTTAGCTTTCTTTGCTCTCTTCTTGGCAAGGTACTGAGGGCAATTTCTCTTCTAGTGCCCTTCTTTGTTGCAGTGGAAACACTTCCTTTTATCTGCAACATTTTTCTTGCCTTTCTTTCCAGCAGGTTTCTTCACAGGAATACTCTTACTCTACGAAGAGGAAAGAATGTCAGGCTTGGAGGATGTTCCCCCTTTCTCAGTAGTAGTAATTTTTCCTTCTGATTCTTTTAGTTTTCAACATAGTCTAGTAAGCTTGTAGCTCATTCAGCAGAGTAGTCAAGTTGTATTCAATTTTATTCATCAGTGCATTCGTATAGAATTGCAGAAAACTCTTCAGAAGAGATTCTAGAATAAAACAATCTTGACTTCTCTCATCAACAACAACGTCGTTTACATCCGTCACATTAAAGTGGACCATCATGTCCAGGACATGTTTACGAACAGAGGCCCCCTCTTTCATGCGGCTATTGAAAACATACTTGATAGCATCATGCCTCAGGGTGAAGGACGGTTGTCCAAACATCCCTCGTACCATAATCTCTTTGGCAGTACCCATATCCTCATGTTTCTTCACCAAAACATCAAATATGCTGGCGAGGATATAAGCACGGGCTTTATCATTTTCCATGATCCATCTATCATCCGCATCCCGAACAGTCAGTTTTTATTAGAGCTCGAAATGGGAGGACAATCCTCTGTTAAGACAAACCGCAAATTGTCTATCACAAGTATAATATTCAAATTTTCAGTTCACATAATTATCCTCAATCAGTTTATCTGATGCCAACAATTATATTATCGAACTTATCATTCTGAAATTATAAACAAATTCTATAAGTGAATTGCTTTTAAATCCAATCAATTTTAGAAAAGTAACAATAATGATCCCATAACCATTATTTTTTTCAATGATACTACAACAAGACATTTTTTACTAAATACTATCACCAGAATAACTCATATTCCGATAGTCATTTAGGTACCACTTTTGGTCAGAAATTATTAACACTTAATAATTCTATAAGTGTAACCCTCCGTTTTCAGATGTCAGAGGTCAGCCTCGACTATGCTATCGAAGTGGAGAGTCAAGGTTGGGAATGGACCTAAGAAATCTTATCCATCTCTGGAGCTTGAGTTGTTCTGAATCCTATGTTACAACCCTTCGTGGGTATAGCCCTTGTTAAATGGCTAGCAAAGGGCCGCTTAAAACTAACCAATAGGCCCAACATAGGAATCTCACGGTTCAAACTCACAAAAGAGACCGCAGGATATGTTGACACATTTTCTTCACCCACTTACTATGAACTACTTCTCCCATTTACCTTGTTATTGACTCATATATCCACTTTCTGTATGGAGATCACTCCCAGGGTGACACAAAGCGTCATATGAATCTCACAGTGTAAACTATGTGGAGACGTGGCAGTTGAAATCGTATACTTGATTTCTATTCGAACAACTTCCCCTTATTCACCGAAATTTAGATTTAAGCTAAAAAATACTTTCCGTATGGAGGTCTCTCCTAGGGTGACACGAAATACCACTTAAATATGGATTGTGAACTCTTAGGGACGTGAAAGCTAAGAATAACGTATCGTATATGTTAATAATCTCCCATTAAACTTTTCTAATAACTTTATCATATAGAAGTTATTGAATTTCCAAGTATAACACTTATAAATGGATTTAAACCTATGACGTCTAGGTGATAAACCATTTTATTACCTCACATCGCTCACGTATGCTCATAAAACTGATTATCAACGCTCAATAATTCGATCGTAATCCCTAGGTAGAAGGTGTTCTGTAGACCGTCAACTTAAATACCCCCATCCTTCGATAGGATTATATACTGATTGAGTTTGTAACCCGAGTTTTACAAGTTTAACGACCTATTTTAACTATTAAAACGAGTGGTTAACCTACGTGAGCATGCAAATATTCTTTGTTATGGATTTTAAATGTCTAACCCAATTTTATAATAACTTATAAAACTTTAGACATACTAAACATCCACAAAATACATCAAAGGCATTCAATATTTAATATAACAATTATATTAAATACAAGAAACCATAACATGCATACTATATATTATAATAAATTATAACATACTTTCAATGCACGTAACATGCTTCCTACGGGGGGATTTTAAATCTACATAGCATTCTGTATGCACATACAAGATTTATTTAATTATAACATACATCAAATACATAAACAAGCAAACAAAAGCCTAATTATTACAACACAGCTTCTGAATCGCTTTTGGACCGCTCGAACAGCTCCAAACCAAACCCAAACTACTTCAATTAGACCCAAATAGTCTTAATTGGACCAACAAAGTCTAAACCAAACCAGCCAAAAATTATTTGAGGCTGAACCGAATTGAACCTCAAGAGAACCGGTTAAACTGGTTGTTCTCACTCCATGCTCAATATCTCGCTAAGGCTAATCGTTTAGTATTGACGACCATCGTCTTACGTTTGTGTAATCGTTTAGTGTTTGCTTGATCGTGTAGTAGCTAACGCATAGCGCCTGACCAAGATACACTATCGTGTAGTGTCTTCCATCTATCGCATAATGCCATCGTCTAGTGCCGGACAATGCTACACAATCGTTAAATGTCTAACACTATCGTGCAGCTCCATCGTCTAGCGCCAGACAAATACTACACTCGCTTAACACCGTCGTCTAGTGCCTCATCTTGATCAAGCACACACAATGGTAAACGATCGTATAGTGCTATCGCATAGCACTTCAACGCATCGCTTACCTCCCATGCAAAGCTACACAATCGTATAGTGCCATCACATAGCAATTCAATGCATCATTTAGCTCCCGCAGGTACACGATCATCTAGCGTATAACACTTCAATGCTCAATGCCCGTAGCTACACGATCGTCTAGATTTTCTTCACATCGTTTAGCATCTGAAGTTAAACGATCATCTAGCACTGAACCTCAACGACGATATGAACAGAGGCTGAAAAAATGGAATCCTCAGCTCGGCCTTCTTCACTTATTTCTTCAATTACAACTTAATTTCAACTCTAATGACTCCGAATAAATTACAGACTCTTGAGAACACATATAAGCTCATCAAACAAGAGCCAATTACAAATCTAAACGAGAAATCAAAGAGAAATTAAAAGCCAAATCTCAGAAACCATATCAGTGCAACCATTTCATATAACTCATGAAAAAAACCCACCACACCAAAATTAAATCGAATTGAATGCTTATATGATCCTCTGATACCAATTGTTATATTGTATCAACACACAGTAAAAAGCAACAAGGATCAATAAACACTCTAATTCATTAATTTTGGAAGAAACTAAAGCATCCTTATACAGAAATATATGGGTTTCAAGTCATACCTTTGTAGAACACTTGAAATCTCGATTTTCAGTTGTAAATCTCTCCAAATCATTTTGTAGACCACCACAAGATCTTCCCTACTATTCTCTTGATACTCTAGATTGCATTGTGGGACTCAAAATAAGCTTGAATCAAGGGAACTTTGAGGATTACTCACAGCAACAACCCACTTGAAGAACTCCTTCTTCAACCCAAATTTACAGCAAATTTATATTGATTGCATTGCCTCAAATTCGCTCCAATCTTCTCAATATATTACAGACCATCATGCAAAGAAGATAGCTGCATGAGAGCTCATGCTTGGAGTAATTGAAGCCTAAAGACAGTGGGTTATGGGTGAGCAACTTGAAGATGATCATGGAAAATATCATTTTTCCATTTTCTGTATTTTTCAATTTTCAAATTCCAAATTTGATTTTAGAAAAATAATTTTGATTTCAAAAATAAAAAAATTATTAATTTTACAAATTAATTTTTTAATAAAATTAATAATTATTTAAACAATTTAAATAATTCCAATTAATTTAATATTTGATATTAAATTAATTTTACACAAATCCACCTTCATATATTTAAATCATGTTTAAATATTAATTCTCCAATTTCGTTTAATTCTAATTTGAACGTTTCAAATTAACTTATCACGCTACTCTAGAGCAAATCCATTTACGAGCTAATAGAGGGACCTCGCGGACCTACAGATCATAGGCTCCAACGATTCAAGATTAATTGGCTAAACTCATTAGACCGAATTAACCACCATTCGTTAACTAATAGGTCACTCCACTAAAGTCCATAGTTGAACTTTTCTCACTATAGATATATTATGTCCACTCAATATAACCATGATTAGTAAGTTAACCCTTCACAGGTTGTTTATAATAACGGCTGTGTCAAATCTCTATTTTACCCTCGAAATTACCTCTTGTTCTTTAAGTCCCACTAACCCTCAAATGAACAATTTATCTATGATCCAATCAACAAATCGAGTCCCTCTCAGGCTAGTTAGAAGGTGAGGTCCCTTGTTCAAGACCCAAAATCAGCACTTAAGAGAACAACCTCTCTATTATCCCTAAACAACGGGTAGGAGTGAATTCCGTCTTACACACTATGTCCTCAACTATCTATCCGGTCTTACCCGTGAAATGGGAGTTTATTGAGCCAACGCTCTTGAGCCAACCCTCACCTATTCAAATCTAAGGATAATCCCAAATAAACAGGAGTTCATAGTTAGCTCAAGATTGAGGTCATGTTACCTAGGTCATCACTTTGAAATAGTCAGTCTTAAATAGTAAACAGTGTTATAAAGTAAGAGTGACTAATTTCATGGTCCGATCTTGTACAAACCCTTTTGCACAAGGATGCCCCCACTCCTAATGTCATAACATGTACGAATTAGGATCATATCGTTTGTAGCACTTTACAACTCTTTGTAACAACTACAGAGTAGACCGCATCCAATAGTGTTACCAAAATAAGGCACCCAACTTTATTCATATACTAAAGATCATTTTGACTATTTACTCGAACATGATCTACTTTTATGTCTCCACATAAAGTTTAAGTACTCATGTAATAGTCAAGGGACTTTTAGGTTTATTGGATTTCTAATAAGCAAAACATCTACTCAATAACAACTTATTGAATTTTCAAAATAAGTTCTATTGTTTACAAAACCATGAGTTTTAGGACATAAAACCCAATACGAACCGGGTCGGGTCATCGTGTTCTTGGGTCTGGGAGACATAACTCGAGTCTGAAAGCTTAAATCAGGTCTATGAGCTTTTCTCCAACAAATTGAAGTTGTCCTCTTTCCCAAACCGAGCAGTTACAACCTAAAAATGAATCTAATAACTCTAGCAAATTTACAGACCCTTTGCCACAGATTAAAGCTCATATACATGTAAGCAATCACAAATTTTAACAAGAAATTAAAGGAAAACTAATGTCAAAACCATAATGTATCCACTTTAGTTAACCAAACATTCATCACATGAATAACACCCACCAAAATGCAATAGAATGTTATAAGCATGCTCTGATACCATTTGATGGAACATAAAGAACGCATGCACAGCGGAAGCGATGAAATCAACAACTTTCTAATTGTAATAAAAAACAAGAATAAGCATGCAAAAGGGATAGAAAATGCAATCTTTGAAGACTCCACCGCAAACTTCCTCTCCCGTGCACGAACGACACCACCAATGGTAAATCCCCGCTATTCTCCGGTTGAAGAACGCGGTTGTGGGACCGTTTTGTTAGTGAAAATAAGGGAATTTTACTATAGAAAAAAGGAGAGTAAAGATAAAAGAGGTGGAAGATTATAGGTCAAAAGAGGAAGCATTAGTCTTACAAATTTTAAAAATAAAGCCTTTTGTAGAGAGAACACATGCAAATTCATTTTGCATGTCTTCCACCTCAAACACCATTAGCATGTAATCTCTAGGTATCAAGCTTAGGAAATGTCACTTCAAAGTCCACTTAGTTAAATCCAACAATTGAATTTTTCCACTAACTAATTTTATAATAAAAAATGAAATAATATTTTAAATTTGGAAATTATTTAATTAAAACAATTTCAATTAAATAAAAATAAACAATTTTAATATGACATATTAAATTGTCTTTGAAACCTAGCTTTGGTTAATCACATTAATCGAGTTTTAGAAAACACTTTCATGCTAATGATCAAGTATATTCTAAAAAATAATTAATTATTTAATTGTAAATTATATCTCATATAAAATACAAATTTCCCTAAAATCTGAATTTGAACATTTCAAATTCTTAATTCACCTAGTTCTTCAATTTTGTCCGTATTGAGTTAGCAAGAAGACCCAATGGACCTACAGATTATGGGCTCCAACGATCCGAGACTAACTGGTCAAATTCTTTAACCTAGTTAATAAAAATTTGTTAACTAACAGGATTGTCCACTATAGCCTATAGTTGCATTTCTCTTACTGTAGATATATTATGTGTCCATTTGATATAACCGTCATCAATAAGTTGATCCTTCACAGATTGTACGTAACCTTAGTTAGGTCAAATACTGAAATACCCCTGGGTTACATTTTTTCACCTTAAGTACCATTGTCCCTCTAATGAACGATTGATTTAGGATCATAATCACTAAATCTATTCCCTTTTAGGTCAACGAGAGGATGGGACCCCTTGTTCAAGACCCTGGATCAGTCCTTAAGGGAACAACCTTTCTACTATCCCGAAAATGGGAAGGAGTGAATTTCATATTGTAGATTCTATGTCTTCAGCCATCTACTCAGTCTTATCCTTGAAATGAGAGACATATTGAGCAGCGACACTTGGCTTATCCTCACCTATGCAGATCAAGAGACAATCACGAATAAACAGGAGTTCATAGACAACTCAAGATTTAGATCAAGTTATCTAGGTCATCAAGAAGTGAAATTAATTAGTGTTAACAGTAAACGATGTTAATATGTAACAATGATTATTTCGTGGTCTGTCTTACACAATTTCATTGTGTAGAATACCCCCGCTCACATGTCCTTACATGAACGAATTGATCACATCATTTATGACACTTTACAAAATTTGTAATAATCATAAAGCGGGTCATATTCAATAGTATCTAAGAAATAGGTACCCAACCTAATCCAAGTACTATAGACTGTTTAGGCTATTTTACTCGAACTTGATCAAGTTTATGTCTCCACATAAAGTCCAAGTATTCATGATAATAGCCAAGGGTTTGTAGTTTATTAGATTTAGAGTTATTAAACAATCAATAACACTTATCTAAATAAACTTTATATATGTTTACTGTTTACAAAACTACGAGTTTTAGGACATACAACCCAACAATTATGTCTTAAATTGAGTTTGAAATGTTCAAATTCACTTAGGAAAATAATATAATGTATAATGATACATTATAATATAAAGTTTATATTTTAATTAGACTTTATAATATGAATTTAATTTTGGATATAATTCAAAATTAATTTATAGGATAATTAAATATTTGAAGGAGTTCAAATATCAATTTAATATGAATTGGATTCGTATTAAAACTATAGATTAAAATTAATGCACATTAGATGCATACTAAAACTATATGTTATAAGAGAAATACAATTGAATATGATTCAAATGTAGGCCAAATTAAATATATATTTAATTTAGTAACTTATTAATTTTTAATTTAATTTAATAGATTGATTTTAAAACTATAGGTTATGTGAGAGATGTTTCATTTTATTATGATTTATATGAAATCATTAGTTAAATAAGATATAATTAATTACTAAATTAATTATTTTTTTAAGTAAATAAAATAACTCCCACGTAGGGGAGTTATCTGAAACGTGGGTTATCCCACTTTCCTTTCATCTCTCTCTTTATTTGGTTAAGAAACCTACAAAAAATAAGTTTTACAGGTGAAGACAATTCAATACACAAAAACATTCTATGAACAAATCTCTCTAAAAAATTGTCCTTTCCCTATCCCTGTTGTTGTTTTGGTTCCCACAAATCAACACTTCAATTCTAAAAAAATATGAGTGTTTCCATATTGGTGGTGTTCAAGAAATCCTAAGGAGAATTGGCGATTTCACTCGAGTGATCTACAAAAGAAATTTTGTTTCCTTTTCTTTATACATTTTTTTACTGCATGCTTAACCTAGGGTTTTTATAATAGATTTGTCACACCCCCTCCCGAGCTTACAACACAAGCCCGAAAGAAGGTGTGAGGATGATAGATACTACCCGTTTGTGATACCTACTGTCTACTCTTGCTTGTTTTAACTAATAATCTTTAAGACCAAAAGATTCTAATAGAATTAATCTAGACTTATATTCAAGGTGCATGAATTACATTTAGTTAGATACATGAATAGTTGAGATTCGAGGAATAGTTGAATACATGAATTAGAAGATACATTGATGAATACTCATGTATTGTTGAAAAGTCACATATATTTGCATTTATCATTTATGTCTTTTGATGTATTTTCCTACTAGTATAAATATGTGTAGGATTTGTCATTTGTAAGCAAGACAAGAAAATAAAGTAATATTCAAGTTCTAGTTTCTCCAATCTTGTGTGAGTAAGAGAACAATCTTCTTCTCTTATCTATTGAGTTGGATTGTGAGGACCTACTTCATTTCCAACAAGTGGTATCAGAGCTAACATAAGAGATGGCTTCAAGTGGTAACATGTTGCAACCCCAACTTCCAAGATTCAGTGAGAAGAATTTTAATTAGTGGAGTACTCAAATGAAAGTGCTATATGACTCACAAGAATTGTGGGATATTGTTGAAAGAGGAACAACTTGCCGAGTTGAGAGAAAATTGTAAGAAAGACAAGAAGGCTTTGTTTTTCATTTATTAAATTGTTGATGAACATGTCTTCGAAAGAATTTCAACAGTTTCTTCTGCAAAGGGGGCTTGGGATATTTTACAATCCATCTATCAAGGAGAAGATAAGGTAAAGATGGTAAGACTACAAGCTCTCAGATCTGAATTTGATTGAATTAACATGAAAGAGATCAAAATTGTTTAAGAGTTTTTCAATCGTCTTCTTGTGAGTGTCAATAGTTTGAGAACAAATGGAGAAGAATTAGGTGATCAAAGAGTTGTTGAAAAGATTCTTAGAATGCCCAAGAAAGTTTGAGCATATTATTATTGCAATTGAAGAATCAAAAGATTTATCTACACTATCAGTAAATAGCTTGATGAGTTCTCTTCAATCTCATGAGCTTAGATTGAAGAAATTTGATATTAATCCCGAGGAAGAATTTCATATGCAAATTTCATTCAGAGGTGGTTCTCGTGGAAGAAGTGGTGGTTGTGGCAGACGAGGATGTGGAAGAAACTATGATAATAGAAATGGTATGAATTCTGAAAATCAACAAGAAAGCTCTTCTTCATCTCGAGGAAGAGGAGATGGAAGAGGAAAAGGCTTTGGCAGAAATCAAGGAAGTGGTCGTGGTAATTTTTCTCACATTCAATGTTTTAATTGCAAAAAGTATGGTCATTTTCAAGCAGATTGTTGGGCACCGAAAATAGAGATGGGAATTCCACCATGACGCATAAAGAGGAGAAAAATGATGAAGGTGTTCTATTTCTTTCATGTAGTTCTGAAGACGATGTTATAGAGTCTACATGGTGTCTTGATAGTGGTTGTAGTAACCACATGACAGGAAATATAAGTATATTTGTTACTTTGGAGGAATCTCTCCAAAGTGAAGTGAAAACTGGTGAAAATACCAGATTGCAAGTCACAAGCCGAGGTGATATTTTCGTTAAGACGAAGAAAGGCACAAAACGAGTTGTGGATGTATTCTATGTTCCAGGTCTGAAGCATAATCTTTTGAGTATTGGCCAACTACTTCAGCGAGGTTTAAAAGTTTTATTTGAAGGTGGTGTATGTGCCATCAAAGATCAGATTGGTGTTCTTATTGCCAAGGTAAAGATGACTGCTAATAAGATGTTTCCTCTTAAATTTACATATGGCCAAATCTCTTGTTTTAACAACATATTGAAGGATCCATCCTGGCTTTGTCATTTTTGATATGATCACTTGAATTTCATATCACTATTGCATTTTTGCAAAAATCATATGGTGAGAGGCATTCAAAATATCAACCATGAGACAAATATTTGTGAAGTGTGTATACTTGCAAAACATTACCGAGATCCGTTTTCAACTGGTAAAGCTTGGAGAGCCTCTAAACCTCTTGAGTTGATTCATACAGATTTATGTGGTCTCATGCGTACAATATCAAATGGAGGTAATCGATATTTCATAACCTTCATTGATGATTTCAATAGAAAGTTGTGGATTTATCTTTTGAAAGAAAAAAGTGAAGCATTTGAATGTTTTAAATCTTACAAAGCTTTAGTTGAGAATCAAAGTGGCCATAAGATAAAAACTTTGAGATCTGACCGGGAGAAGAATATATAGTTTTTGATAAAATTTTCAAGGAACAAGTTGTTCATCATCAACAGACAGCTCGAATGACTCCACAATAGAATGGAGTTGGATAAAGAAAGAATACAACAATCATGGAGATGGTGAGAAGTATGCTAAAAGAAAAAAAGATGCCAAATGAGTTTTTGGGAGATGTTGCATGTACTGCTTATATTTTGAATCGAGCTCCTACAAAAAGTGTTCTAGGTATGACTCCTTATGAAGCATGGTATGGTAAGAAACCATGTGTTCATCACATGAGAGTTTTTGGGAGTATAGCTTATTCATATACCAGATAAGCTAAGGGGAAAATTAGATGAAAAATCATAAAAATGTATTATGGTAGGCTATAGTGAAAATTCTAAAGCTTATCGGTTGTATAATCCTTTGTCGAAAAAGATTATTATCAGCCGGAATGTGATTTTCAATGAAGATGAATCCTGGAACTGGGTTGTCGTTGGAGAAGCAGAAAGTCCATATCATGTTAGCATGGAAGGGAATGGAGATGCTTAAGACTTAGAGCAAGAAGAGATTCAGGCAGTGGTGTCATCTTCATCTACATCGTCATCTTCAACAAGTGATGATGATATGTCACCAAGAAGAATGAGAAATATTGAAGAAATTTATAATGTTATTAGCAGAATTGATGATGATGTTATTGATTTTGCATTATTTTTCGGTATTGATCCTTTAAATCTTGATGAGGCGATCCAAGATGAACAATGGAAGATTGCAATGGATCAAGAAATTGATACAATAAAAAGAAATGAAACATGGGAGTTGATGGATCTTCCAATAAACAAACAAGTTCTTGGAGAAAATGGGTGTACAGAACAAAACTGAAGTCAAATGATGATATTGAAAAATACAAGGCAAGACTTGTTGTAAAAGGCTACAATTAGGAATATGGTGTGAATTATGAAGAGATCTTTGCTCTTGTGACAAGAATTGAGACAGTTCGATTGATTTTGTCTTTGACTGCTCAAAATAAGTGGAAAGTTTATCAAATGGATGTAAAATATGCCTTTTAGAATGGACACTTGAAGAAATCGATATTTGTTTAACAACCTTTGGGTTATGTGAAAAAAGGAGAAGTAGACAAAGGGTACAAGTTGAAAAAGGCCTTGTATGGATTGAAGCAAGTTCCACGAGCTTGGTATAGTCGCATTGACATTTTCTTTATAAAGATAGGTTTACGAAGGCGTCCATATGAGCTTGCACTCTTTGTCAAAGAAGATAAGTATGGCAAATTTCTTATTGTTTCATTATATGTCGATGATTTTCTTTTTACTTGAAATGATAAATTGTTGTGTGATGATTTTAAGAATTCCTTGAAAAGAGAATTTGAGATGAGTGATATGGGTCTCATCCATTATTTTTTAGGAATTGAAGTCAATAAAAAGATGGAGAGACTGTCATCTCATAGCAAAAGTATGCTTGTGATTTACTGAAAAAATTCATAATGGAAAATGTTTTTCCTTGTAACATGCCCATGCATGAAAATTAGAAATTGAGCAAGAATGATATTGGAGAAGATGTTGATCCAAGCTTATATCGAAGCTTAGTTGGAAGCTTGATGAACTTGACTGCAACAAGACCTGATATTCTATTTGTTGTAAGTATGTTAAGCAGATTCGTGTCAAGCTTGAAAAGAAATCATTGGGAAGTGGGTAAGTGAGTGCTTTGTTACATTCTTGGCATTATTAATTTTGAAATTTATTACAAGAAAGTTCCAGAATCAGTGTTAGTTGGTTTTTTTTATGGTGATTGGGGTGGTAATGTTGATGATCATAAAAGCACATCTAGTTATGTTTTTAGCAGTGTTCGGGTGTTTTTTCATGGACTTCGAAGAAACAACCTATTGTTACTCTTTCTACCACCGAAGCAGGATACATCTCTTTGTCTGTAGCTGGATGGCAAGCTTTATGGCTTAGATGGATGTTGAAAAGAATTGAATTGTACGCAAAGAAGTCAGACTATTTTATATTATTATAATGGTTCTGCCATTGCATTATCAAAAACTCCAGTCTTCCATGGAAAAAACAAGCATATTAGAAACAAATATCATTTTATTAGAGACTTAGTTAAAGATGGAGAAGTGATGGTGAAGCATTCCAAGACTCAAGATCAGGTGGCGGATATTTTTACGAAGGCACTGAAGTTTGACTTATTTGTTAAGTTCAGAGAAAAGTTTGGAGTTGCTCAAGTCTAGATTAAGGGAGAATGATAGAAATAATCTAGACTTATATTCAAGGTGCATGATTTAATTAGATACATGAATAGTTGAGATTCAAGGAATAGTTAAATACATGAACTATAAGATACATTGATGAATGTTCATGTCTTGGTGAAAATTTACATGTATTTGCATTTATCATTGATGTCTTTTGATGTATTTTCCTACTAGTATAAATATGTTTAGGATTTGTCATTTGTAAGCAAGCCAAGAAGATAAAGTAATATTCAAGTTCTAGTTTCTCCAATCTTGTGTGAGTAAGAGAACAATCTTCTTCTCTTATCTATTGAGTTGTATTGTGAGGACCTACTTCGTTTCCAATAGTTTCTAGTTCCAAATTACTATACACTCATCTTATGTTGTAAGGCAGAGTGCTCAACGTCGCAACACTGGATAGAGTGTCACGATGTTGCGAGCAGCGTAACACTGCACTACGGAGATTAGAACGCCAATATTGCAATGCTAGCAGAGAGTTTTGAGATGCTCCGAACGATGCACGTGCAAGTGGTGCATGTTGATCGTGGTTTCAAGGCCCTGAAGGCAGTTTATGCAGTTTTATTTTTTATTTAATTATTAGCTGTAATAATTTATTAATTATGTTGTATTTTCATCAATTAAATTAATATAACAATTATATTAATTTAATTAATGTTTAAGATGCCAATTTCGGTCCCAATTGCTGTTATAATTATTATACATATGATGTATGGTTTTATAATCATATATGTCATATTATACGCCATATAGAAAAATCCCACCAGAGGATAAACCATCATTCATGCATCATATTAATATAAATATTATACTATAAAGTAGCATGATTATTAAGTATGCTCATGCATCATATTATATAATTGTTAGATTATATGATTGCTTGTATAAATAACATTTCTATGCATCATTTTATATTAGAAATGTTATAATATATAGTTTAGATGGTTGGATCTATGTTATTTAATTTTCATTACTTTATTATATAACTGTTATTTATGTTGTAATGAAAATGGAGATGCATGATGCATAACACCACTTTATTAAATTATAATTGTTATAATTTTTTAAAGTATGTCATTAGATACATGTATGGGTTTTAATTGTTTCAATAGATTTTATAATATCTATTAGTTAATGAAATTAAAATTAAATTCTATAATAAATAGTGGCATGCAAACATAGGTTAGATTGGTTTTAAATAATTTAAAATTGATTTCACCTCAGACCTATGTTCATAATATTTCTAATGAGATTAGAGATATGTTTAATCTTTTAATTTTTGTTTAATAGGATTAAATTGGATTTGAATAAAAGATTAAGTTTATAACAAATTTATCTATAAGAGACATTTTTCTAATGAAAGTTCTATCTAGGCTAGAGTATTTAAGCTGACGGAAACGGAATACCCCTACCTGAAAACTGACCTGAAAGGTGAATTAGAGAAATTTATTATAAGCATGAAATGAATTATTAAAGTTTATTAAACTATTTAATAAACTTAAATCAACATTGCTAAACTAACCAATGTAATCGTTACATTGGGCAAAGTTTGTTAACTTTGTAAAACTTGATAGCCAAATTTTTCTAGGTTAATCAATCCTGGGTACAACACTCAGTGGGAGGATGTTCGAAACTAAAAATAGGTGTCGTTAATTCTATCTAACTCGAGCAAATGAAATTTATTAGACTCAAACTACAGCTAAAACTACTATGTAGCAATAGTGGAGTAAGAGGTCGATCCCAAGTGAACCTCTATAAATTGGCCAAAAAATGAAACTTAAATTCAAAAAGATAAAAATTGGGAAGGGGTTTGTAAAGAAAATAACAAAAATCAAAGTAAAATAATGCAAAAATTGGTAGAAAAATGGTAGTAATGAGAGAAATGAGAGAGAGTATGAAAGCAATTATGCAAGAAATTCAATGAAAAAAAACCTTGGGGATTTTATGTTGATTAACCTAATTCCATCATTGACTTAAATAAATTCATTCAATTTATTTGTTCCATAGTTCATTAAGGCTAGACCCTAGTGCCTTAATTAGCCAATTAACCAATTAGCCCTAATTTCGTTCATAATTGCTTCCTAAAGACATTCCACAATTAATCCCTAAATTGCATTAATTTCTTGGGTTTTCTTAACTATGACATTCTTGAAATTAAGAAGACTAAAATCAAGATTGATTAATCTAAATGTTCTAAACTAGAAAATTCTTTCAAGAAAATAGGAAAAAAAAATCCAAATTCTCATTCAAGATTACTAGTTCTTGCAACCTAATTACAATTTTGCTAAAGAGTCATGTAATTTTGCATACAAAAACCTATAAATATTGAGTTCTCAATTCAATCTTTAAAAGATTTTATTCACAATTTAGCAAGAACATTCTAGAAAAAATTGTAAGAAGAAAATTAAAGAAAAGCCTCAAGAATTGATTAATCAAACATAATCTCAAAAAAAAGAAATTACCTACTCATGGCTTGGGAAAATCTTTAAGCAATCCATTGAATTTTATTGAAATGTACAAAGATTGAACAAAATTTGACAGAATCTCTCTGAAAAAATATAGAGAAAAGCTCTCAAATTTTGCAGGAATCGAATTTTCTCTTAAAAAAAATTATGAAGTTCTTTTTGTGTGTAATCTGAAAACTGAAGCTTTTGTACTAAGGAAGGTCGCAACATTGCAAACCTACGATTTTGGAGGCCAACGCTGGCTTGCGTAGGCACGTGTGCGCATGATTTTTATTTTTATTTTTGTCATTTTTCGGAGCATTGTGACGCTGCGTAGAGTGTTGCGACGCTGTCTTGTTTTGTAGCAAAATGTAGCATTTTGTCTTGTAGCTTCGAGGAAGCATTGGATTGTGTTGTTTTGAGGCGTTGTGACGCTCCGAGCATTGCTGAAGTGTGCTGATTTGCTTTAGCTGAGGGGTAGATTGGTAATTTGGCATCGATCTTCTTCTTAAGTGATTCTTTTGGTCTATTTTTTGCTCAATTTAGCTCCAAATTCTTCATGATGACTCCATTGATCTCAGGATCATATTTTACCTATAAAATATACATTTTAAGCAAAGAATTGAACTAGAATTGAGGGAATTAATATAGAAATCATGGTTCTTTTCAAGACCTAATAGAGGAAAATGATATATACGATACTTCAATTTCTTTTTATGTTTCTCCCTAAAAGTTCAAACCGTGAGATCTATGCTCGACCTCGAGGCACCTTTGCTTGTGTCCCCTTACTAGTGATGTTTACATAGGTCAATAATAAGGTGAATGGAGAGAGTGTTTATAGTAAGTGGGAGAGGGAAGTGTGTCAACACATCCCTCCGTCTCTTTTATTAGTTTGTAGTAAACATTCATGTTCGACCTCAAGACACTTTTGCTTATGTCCCCCTACAGATGGTGCTTGCATGAAATTTCACTCAAACTCCAGAAATGGATAGGATTACTTTAATTTTTACCCTAATCAGTTTTTTCCTATGGTTAGCTCATTGGGGCGAAACTCTGGAATCTAAGTTGAAGGTTTACACTTACAAGAAATTGTTAAGTAAGTTAATGATTTCAAGACCAAACAATGATGACTAAACATTACAGGAATATGAGTTATTTTGGTGTAATGACTAGTCAAGAGTGTCTCAATTTAGTGAAAGAGTAACTGATCACCCTACTGTGGCTTTTATCCTGATTCACTAAAGTATCATGGAAAAATAAATGTCACATAGGGTACATTAAATTTTTGCTAAAATTGATTGGTTTCAATTAGTTAATGCATGATTAACTAATAAAAATAAATTGTATGGTTTCAGCAACTATTATTATGACGAGCAGTACTTTAAGCTTGCTTTTTGCTGATAAACTGAATAGCGATAATTACACAAGTTGGAATAATACTATTAACACTGTAGCATAAAATGTTCAAAAGGCATATGAAAGATGGATCAATGTGAATGAAAAGACCTGAGCATACATCTTAGCCAGCTTATCTGAAGTCTTGGCCAAGAAACATGGGCTCATGTTAATAGCTCAAGAGATCATAGATTCGCTAAGGGAGATGTTTGAACAACCATCCACACAACTCCGCCATAACGCTCTTAAGTACATCTTTAATGCTTGAATGAAAGAAGGGGCCTCTGTTCATGAACATGTTCTAAACATGATGGTCCACTTTAACGTGGTGGAGATGAACGAGTCTATTATCAACAAAGCCAGTTAGGTTTTCTTGATCTTGGAAACTCTACCTGAAAGTTTCCTTTAGTTCCATAGCAACGTTGTTATGAACAAGCTTGACTAAAACTTGATTACCCTCCTTAACGAGTTGTAGACATACCAATCCTTGATGAAAGTCAAGGAGCAAACGAGTAAAGCAAATGTTGTCTCTATTAGTTTCAACAAGCATGCAACGGAAGAAACAGAATCATTAAGCACTCTAATCCATCAATTTTAGTTTCAAATCAAGCATGTTTTTCAAAAGGAAAGAGGATTTTAGAAATACCTGTAAAGATCTTCTTCTTACTTCAAATTTAGCTGCAATCTACTCCTCTACTGGTTGTGAACCACCAGAAGTCCACTATTCTCTAGGACCTAAGATTGAATTGTGAGACTCAAAACAAGCTGAAACAAGGGAATTTAGAGAACAAGGTGACTGGTTTTTCACAGAAACTGATGAACTCTTCTTAAATATGGAATTTCAGAAAAATCCAATTGTTTGCATGCATTTCTTAAGTTGAAGCTTGAGTGTTTTTTACAACCTTAGCATGCTGCAAGTCTTCATCAAATGAAGACACCACCTACTTGGTGGATTTAGTAGAATTAGGTGACACAAATATGAAAAATCCACTAACATTGGGTTTTTTTTTTTCCAATTTTTAATTTAATTTAATTTTAATCAAATTAAAATTGATATTTAATTTCAAAAATAAATTAATTAGATTTTCATGAAAATTGAATCTAATTTTTCAAAAATTAAATTAGACAAAATTTATTTTCTAATTTTGAATTTTCACAAAATTCAAAATTTAATTGATTTAATTAATTAAACAATTTAATTAATTCTGTTAATTTAATATCAAATATTAAATTAATTAAACACCAATTTCACTACCATGAATTCCTATACATGTAATTTGATTTTTAAATCGAATTTAAATATAAACCTATTCTCTAATTTCGTTTAATTCAATAAATAAATGAGTAATTATATCGCATATAATTACTAATTCCCTTAATTCGAATTTGAATGTTTCAAATTAACTCATCACGCTACTCTAAGGTTTATTCCGTTTGTGAGCTAGTAGGAGAACCTAATGGACCTACAAATCATGGGCTCCGACGATCCGAGATTAATTGGTTAAACTCTTTAAACCTAATTAATTCTTATTCGTTAACTACTGGGTCACTTCATTAAAGCTCAGTAGTTGCACTCCTCTCACTGTAGATATATTATGTCCACTCGATATAACCATAATTAGTAAGTTAATCTTTCACAGGTTGTTAGTAATAACGGCTGGGTCAGTAGCTATTTTACCCTCGAGATCACCTCTTGTTCCTTAAGTTCCACTAATCCTCTAATGAATAATTTTTTTGAGATCCAATCACCAAATTGAATCCCTCTTGGACCAATGAGAGGATAGGGTCTCTTATTCAAGACCCCGAGTTAGCACTTAAGGGAACAACCTCTCTAACATCCCTGAAATAGGGTAGGAGCGACTTCCATCTTACAACCTATGTTCCTAGCTATCTACCAAGTCTTACCCCTGAAATGGGAGGCTTATTGAGTCGGTGCTATTACAAACCATTTTATCCTGAAATCGTTTATATGGAGACATAGGGGCATCCTATGCAAAAGAATTTTGCATAAGGTCGGACCATAAAATAGTCACTTTTCTTTATAACAATCGTTTACTGTTAGAACTAACTATTTCAATTTGATGACCTAAGGTAACTCGATCTTAATCCTGAGCTAACTATGAACTCTTGTATATTCGAGATTATCCTTTGATCTATGATGCATTGTGAATGCGATGAAATAATGGTGGGTAATTGCGATGATGGTTTATGCGTTGCACATGCAAGTTTTCCAAGTAAAACCTAAGTATAAATCCTACTAGGTTGCTTGGTAAGCCTAGGGTCAAACACAGGGACTACTAAGACAATATGCGATGGTAAATTTTGATTCCTTTGTAGTGATAAAACAAATAAGTGGTGGATGTGTTGTTTAAGTATAATTCTATGTGATGGAATTGAGTAAAGAGTTGATGACAGCGAGAGTTACAATGAGTATGCGGGAAACGGGTTAAGAAGGAATTTAGCTAACATTTCTGTGTCCAAGTTATGCGATCATGCTACACACACACAACAGCATGTCATCTCTCAATGCAAATGTCATAGTTCTTATTTCTAGGACGCATGCGATGTATATGATAATGTCGACAGGACTTATGTCTAAGCCTCTATTCTTGTCTATGCGATGATGAATGATATATACATACACAAGGTGACCGATCATATCCTATTTCTAGGGTGCATGCGATGCATAATAGCAAACAGAACTTATCTCTAAGTTTCTATCTCTTGCTTATGTGATTCTAATCTGACTCTCTCAAGCCTAAATTCTAGCCTGACTATCTCAAGTCTAGGTTCTTTCTTTATACTACTTTCTCAAGTATCTCTAAAGAGTGAAGGATGCATACATAAGACAAGATGATCGCATAAAGTGAAGATCTTAGGTCATGCTAGCTAAGTGCTTCTCAACCCATTCAGAAATTTAGCTACTCATGCGAAATGTGAAGAGATTGAACAGATGTTGAGATGAGAATTCCATTTTATAAATAAAATCAGAATATAAAACAATAATGGAAAGTAGGGATAAGAAGTTTAGTAGCAATGTCTTGTTTCCCAAGGCTTTTACACTGTCTTTTTACTCTACTCTATCTAGAAGAATATCCTTGCTTTCACAAGTGTCTGCCATCTCTCCGCTTGCAGCGCCTCCCAGCAGTCTTTCAAACTACCTAGGAGTGATCTCTTGGCGTCTTCTTCTCTTCGCTTGCCTCCACCTTCTAAGTATAAGAATTACAGACTAACGACTATCTATGATCTATCTTCTATGTATATGGCGAATTGTGTAGAATTTGAACTCGAACCCCTTTAACGATGGTGGCCTTCGGTATTTATAGAGCTCAAGGTGAAGAAGCTTTTCTCTCAAATGATTGTAATGATGGGCGGTCATTAAATCTTCTGTCTGATGCACCGATTAATGGTCACCGAAAAGTTGAATGTACTTGCTACAGTGTGTCGTTAACAGCTTGTCAACTAAATTTGGATTCGATCGTCATCAGCTTTTCGTCCCATCATGATTTATTATGCTTTCACCTTGATGCGTCGTCTTTATGCGGTCACTTACTTAAGCAAATTCTCACGAGCGCATACGATCGCATGGCTTTGCGGTTGAAATCTTTCAATGCTCGTGGACGCCGAATTCCTTGGATTACAATTTCATTTGCACCAACGCATTTTCCTGCACAAAATAAGTAAATTAGCTGCTTTAATGTGATGGGCACATGCAATTTTGCATATTTTTACCTCACATTCCTACATTGTTTTATATCTTTGCGTTGTAATAACGTGCATTTCTGCCCGTTATCAACCTGCATAGATGAGAGTAGTTCAATAGCATTGCTCAACAAGCCTCCTATTTTGAGGATAAGACCGAATAGATAGTTGGGGATATAGTCTTGTAAGATGAAATTCACTCCTACCCGTTTTAGGGATAGTAGATAGGTTGTTCCCTTAAGTACTGATTCTTGGTCTTGAACAAAGGGGCCTCACCCTCTCATGGTCGAGAGGGACATGGTTTATTAGATGGGTTATAAACCAATTGTTCAATGGAGGATCAATGGGAGCTTAAAAAGCAAGATGCATTTGTAGGGGTAAAATAGTAATTTTGACCTAGCTGTAAATACAAACGACCTATGAACATCGACTTATTCATCATGGTTAAATCAAGTGGACAGAAATATATCTACAGTGAGGAAAGTGCAACAACTAAGCTATAATGGTATGTCTCGGTAGTAAACAAATATTGATTAATTCGGTTTAAAGAGTTTAATCGATTAATCTCAAATCGTTGGAGTTCATGAACTGTAGGTCCATAAGGTCTCTCTACTAATTCATAAAACATTATACCTTGGATTAGAATATTAAGCAATTTTGAAGCGTTCGAAATTCGAAATTAGGGTTTGAATTTAAAATATTCAAATTCAAATTAGGGTTTAGATAATTATATTCGATATAATTAAATGTTTAAATTTATTGAAATTAAACGTAATTGGAGAGTTTAAAATATTTAAATATTGATTTAAATATTGATTACGTGAATGGGATTCATGTTTCAGTTAGGTGTTTTATTAATTTAATATTTGATATTAAATTATTATTTATTAATTAATTAAAATAAATAAATCATTTTTTAATGTTGAAATTAAATTTCAGAATTGAATTATGATTTTTATTTTAATTTTATTATAAAATTAAATTAAACTAAAGAATCAAATTAACAAATATATATATATATATATTAAAATGTTAGTGGATTTCTCCAATTTTTGCTCTCAATTAGTGGATTACTCCCAATTGTTACACCTTGCCCACTATCCTAATACTTATTGATGTGTCAATTAGCTAGAATGATTAGTGCTTGCATGAATTATCTTGAGTATTCAAGAGCTAGCAATTGATTTTATGAAGAAATTCTGAAATTATGTAAACTCTCTCAAATACCTCTCCAAACCTATCTCAATTTAGCTCAATACTAAGTTTTCATCACTCATTCCAAGGCTGAGGATAGTAGAAAAGATCCTCTGGGTGGTCTACTAGAGATTTGGAGATCCAATTCATGGAATTCAGCAAGGAATTGAAGTGAATCTACAAAGGTTGTACATTTCTCAAACCCTACTCTGTAAAACCTTTTTTAGCATGCTTTGAACTTAAATTAAGTATAATTAGAGTACTTAATGATTCTATTAGCTTCCAAATTTTGCTTCTTTACACTATCAGGCTAGTAGTTAATGAAAATTGATTAATGTAATTAAAGAGTTTAATTAATTAATCAAGTATCATTGGAGCTTCAATCTATAGGTTCATAAGATCCCCTCATTAGCTCAATTAAAATTAATGAGAATCGAATTAATTTTGGATTAATTTGATTTGTTCAAAATAATTAAAGGGAATTAATTATATGAGATATAATTAATATAATGTGTATGATGCATTATAATATAAAGTTTTAATGATAGAAATAAATATTTGAATATGATTCAAATATTAATTATATGAATATGATTCATATAAAACTATAGGTAATATGAATGTAATTCATATTAATATTATAGATCAATTGAGAGATTGATAAACTATAGATTATATTATATGTGATATAATATAAACTGTAAATTATATGTTATATATGATATAACATATGGTTAATTATTTATATACTAAACTTGGTTATTATATATGTTATTTAAAATTGAAATTATGTTTTTTTAATTTATTTTTGAATTTTAAATAATTTGAGAGGGAGAGTTAGATTTTACAACTCCCTCCTTGAATCTCTCATAACAACGTGGGTAGTTTATAAAATTGGATTCTCCCTCACATTATGCTCTCTGTGAAATTCATTGTGTGAATTCTGTTATCAAATCTCTTATCCTTTTTTTCCAAAATTAATCTCACTGAAGTCCACAAACTTTCAATCGATTTTTATCCTAGAAATAATGAGGTAGCCCTCGTGATGGTATTTCCCTTTTTATTTACTGTGTTGCTTCTTTGGTGGGACCAAGAGAAAAAAGCAGTCATCGTTTGTGCTGTGGATCGGGGGAGGAATTAAGAAATATGAATCTTCAAGGATAAGTTCTCCAATTCCCTATATTCCTCTAATTTTCACATTGAATAGCATGCTTAATTGAGTTTGTTTAATTCATGTTTTCGTTCTTTGCTTTATATTGTTCTATAAAATGTAAACTGGGACTTAATTACATTCACGTGATTTCATTGCGGGTATTTAAAACCCTTCACTTCTAATGAACAATTTGTTCATGGTCGAATCATAAACCAAGTCCCTTTTAGGCCAGTGTGAAAATGAGGCGCCATTATTCAAATCTTGGAGTTAGTACTTAAGAAAACTACTCATCTACTTATCCTAAATGGAAAGAAGCGAATTCCATCTTGTTAGATTATGTTTTCAGTTCTCTATTCGGTCAAGTCTCCAAAATGGTAGGCATATTGAGTCAGTGACCTGGGTCACTATCACCCATGCAAATCAAAGGACAAGCCTTAATAGACAGAAGGTCGTAACTCACTCAGGATTCAAATCCAGTTACATGTGATCATCCTATGAAGTATTAATCTCTTCAATTAATGAAGTTATAAAGAGAGATTAATTATTTCACAGTCTATTCCTATACAAACTCTTTGTATATGATACCTCTCCTTGCATGACCAAATGAACAATTTGGATCACATCATTTATAACAGTTACAAAGCGGATCATATCCATAGTGTCACTAGGATAAGGCACACAACCTTATCCATATACTATAGACCCTTTAGGTTATTATTTATAGATTATCCACCTATATGTCAACTACATACTATTTAAGTTTCATGAAATAACCTTAGATTTTTACTGTAATGGATAATTCATTATTGCATATTTAATAATTAATTAAATAATATATTAAATAATTAAATAACTACTAGGCTTTAGGTGCAAATCCTCATAGTCCCGACACTAATTTTGTCACACCATTGAATGGATTTTATAGAGGATCTCATTTCCATTTCATCGAATAACTTTTGTAGCCAAATACATGAGCTAGAGCTCTGTTTTCTGACTTCGTACTTGAACGGGCAACTGCAATTTGTTTCTTCAAAGACCACGACACTAAATTGTTCCCTACAAAGACACAATACGTTGCCATCAATTTTTTACAACCAATCAGCATTAAAAAAAAAAAAAAACATAAACATGTATACAATATTTGGTTGGAAAAGGACCCAAAATTCTTAGTGCTACATATATATTGGATAACTTGTTTAATAGCCTACTAGTGAATATCTGTGGGTTTCTATAAGAATTGACTTAAATGATTTACAACATAAGCGATGTCTGAGTATGTATATATGAAATATTGGAGAGCTCCGATAATGCTTTGATAGAACAACGAATCCTTAAATGGTTTACCATCAATACTCGACAAGTGTTTTCCTTGAACACACCGGGTGGCAGTTGTTTTACATCAAAAATATTGAGTTTAAAGAGTATGTCATCAAAATATTTGACCTGGTTGATAAAAAATCCAGATTCGAGATAAATCATTTGAATGCCCATAAAATAATGTAGTTGTTATCCATAATTTCAACCAATCGATCAATCAAGATTTGGTCATTTCAGTGATTATGACATCGTCAACATATACCAACACGAATATAATAGAGGTTTTAGTTTGAAATATAAAGAGGCATATGGCTCACTAGGAATTGAGAGGGAAGATGATAGAGATCAACATATAACAACGTATCACATTTTTGTTTGAGAGGGAAGATCCAAAGATATTGGCTATAATCCTCCATAAAGGACACATAATATTTATAACCATTTGTTGATGTTATTGGAGTCAGACCCCAAACATCGACGTGAACTAATTTGAATCATTTTGATGCATGAGATGTGAAGTTAGGAAATGGTAATGCGTGAGCTTTTTCCAATTGACATGACTCTAAAATTCAAACTCTTCATTAGACTTGGTAGCAAAATTGCAATCTTTAATAAAAAGTTCTAGTGTTTTTTTTTATGATGGATGACTTAATTGTCTATGCCAAATAGCTCGTGATCCAACAACACTAATCCTAATTCCAAAAAAAAAAAAAAAAAATCGGTAGAATCATTAGTTTTATGCAAAGACTATTTTCCTTCACGAACTCCATCCTTCAAGATGGCGACTCCATTTAAGCGATAAAAACCATCACTAAGCTCCTCTCTCAGTAAAGTGCAACCCATAACCTTGTCCTTTGCATGATAATAATCACCATGAAACTCAATAAATGCAAGATTATCTTGTGCGAGTTTTGACACACTAAGTAAATTTTTAGCTATATCAAGCCCACATACAACATTCTTAAGCATAAAAACATTCTTTCCATTAGACAAAAGGTTGTTGGATCGTCTCTGAAGTGGCTACAAAAGGATTTGGACGATGGTAGCAACAAAGGTTGTTGGATTTTTGTTGTTCCCAAGTGTAACATTATTGCTTCTACCTTGACTTGAAGCTTGGAAAAATTCTTTATCAAACCTATGATAACAGACCATCACAGTGTGCTCAAACTTCCCACAAAGCTGACATGTTGGTCCATTACTGCCTCGCCCCCTTCCACGTGTTCGATTTCTATCATTAACATTACTGTTGAAGTAGTTATTATTTCCTCCATTCCCTCATTGGCTATTGAACTGTTGCTGATTGGAATTGTGATTATCATGGGATTTGTTGATTAAACATTACATTGTGATAACTTATAGAAATACAAGTTATTGTCTCTCGAAAGTTGGAACAATCAGGATTCTTAATGATAAATCTCATCTTTTCTAAAGAAAAACGCATGGAATCCTTCAAACATTAATAACCTTTACAAAAACATTCTTTTTGATAAAATTGCATGACTCGCATCTCATCGCAGGATTTCAATAAATTTCACTAAGTGTCGCAGGTTCAACTAATGCAAAGGCATGCGTCTGAAGGATTCCAACGTATAGCAAAATTCTTATTAATCACTAGTGTCGAGTCATCACCAGAGGATGCAAAAAAAATGAGAGAGCATGAATTCTTATCGTAGAGATAGCCTTCGAGTTTATAGCTTCAAAGAATGGGTAGGGCTAGAGTTCTCCATCGCATATAGTTTCCTTGCTCAAGCCTTGTAGTGGTGCGTTGATTGAAAAATTGTTTCAATGGTGGATTACTGAACTTTGTAGGTTCAGCGGTTGAGGAACTTCTGACAGATGTAGCATTAGCCATAACAGCTCTGATACTAATTTGATATTGTACAAAATCTGAAATTAGCGAGAAATTTCCTCTATTTCCTTATATTGAATCAAAACAAAATTATTGCCATTTATACTTAGAAAATCTAATTTATGGTGAATCAATAAAAGAGAAACTAATAGAAAATAATGAAAATAATGTACAGATGGCCAAATATAAATGGAGGGAACAAAAACTATCTAACAAATTCATAATCGATTATGGTTTTTGCCCAATTCTTCCATCATGGCTCTTTTATCCCTTGTGGCACATCTAACATGAGGTGTTAATAAGTTGGGTAGCCTTTGAGCCTTTGACCTACTCCAGCGTATGGCATTCTCCCTAACATGTGCAACCCAAATCATCAGGGTTGAATCATTAGCTTAATTTATTTTATATTTTAAGTGTGGTCACGATTTTTTTTTTTTATGTTTAGTTCATTTGTTGGGTCTCGAGCCACAAAGTACTTTTGTAGGTGGTCAACCCAACCCAACCAGAATATTGTTTTAAAAATAAATAAACATAAGTTAAGGACTTAGGACTTTTTTAGACTTTTTTCCCTTTTGGCCAATTTCTGTCTCTCTCATTATCACACCCCCTCCCAGACTACTCTCTGAGTCTAGAAAAGAACATGATTGCAGCAGTTATTAACCCTTTCTACGGACACTTACTGCCTAATAACTCTAACAGAAATAACTTTGATACCAATCATGCAAATTCATTCACAACGGATGCCTCTAAGGCTCAAACATTAAGTTTACCCACAAAATATTTAGAGAGATTACATTACTAGTTTCATAAGTCCCAATACCCAAAACCTTATGTCCCTACATAAACAACTGTAACATATGTATATTATTTACAATAACCACCTAACAGACGGGTAACAATACTTTGTCCTTGAGTAGCAAAGCAAATGTAGAGCTACCTCTTGAGGATTTGACCGCTACCTGGGGGAAAGGAAAACATTTGAAAACAGGGTGAGCTTGCTAGCCAAGTGAGTGATTTAAGAAAGAAAACTGATTCTCATGCAAAAGTCTCAATAAAAAGATTAAACTAAAATATAAATTTCTACAGTAACCTTGTAGTGCAATATAAACATTTTCCAAGCATAAAGCATATAAAGTTGTTTTCATCATAAAGCATTAAATTGTTCCTTAGTTGAGAATAACCCTATTGTGATTAAATCCCAATGTCAATTGCTAGAGAAGCCTTTTGCTCAATCTCTGACTTAGTAAAGAGAGAACCCTTTTACTCAATCTCTGACTTTAAACTACCTACATGCACGTGGCCATAACTAAGTACCGTCATACCTTAGGTACTTTTGCTCAGATACCTTCTCAGAACTTGTCCCTCAGTATCGAGCTGCTCAGATACCTTCTCAAATGTCCCTCGATATCGAGTTTCAAGCAAAACTAGTCATACAATGACTTTCTCTTTAAAGCATGTAAAGCATAACGCATAGAAAACATTTCTTTAAAGATAACAACACATGTTTTGTGTAATTAAACACACATAAATAGTTTTTCAATAAACTTTCATACATGTCATGCATTTAAAACATAACTCATGGTTTGCTTGGAAATTACTTTATAAAACTAGCTGGTATGAGAATAATCTTTCTTTAAAACATTATATATATTTAGTCACTCACAACTTTTAGAACTATTCCTCAAGGGTCGATATGCTTCTATCACTGGTGTCAATCCTGTGGACACAAAAGCATATATTAGCTACTAGCATAAGTCTCCCTTTTGAGACTAACCCTTAAGTAAGCTTTGCGTTTAGCCTTCCTCTTGAAGACTTTCACAACAATGCACCTTGCTGTAGGTTTAGACATTTAGGAATTTCTTTGAGATTTGGCTCATGCAAAGCTTCCAACTGCTCTTCACAAACGCAACACCACATATGCAACCAACACTTTTCTCTCTAGTGTTCTTCCAGCTGCATATAGTCATCCTCAAGGCTGCTTATGCATCCAAGACTCCACTCTAAGCTCTCCTTGGCCTAAACAGCAGGTCTAATGCATGGAAAAACTCAGCCTTTGGTATGTCTAAGCGTTTCCTTCAAGCTGTCAGCTTATTCAACTCAAGCAGTTGCCTGCTTGTTTATGAAATTCCATATTTTTTTTATGAAATTAATAACTCTAATTCTAGAGCTCATCTCAAGAAATTTCCTTCTACAAACTTGTTAAGAATTGTCTCAAGAACTTTATTTCAAAATTTCAGCTTCGGACTTCTCGTGTTCTGTCCTAGAGACTCAATTATTTAATGATGGCCTGAATTCATCCGAGAATAGAACCTCTGGTCCTTTTTCTCCTTCTTCGGCCTTACTTCGATGAGGACTTCTTCCGGCAGTATCACCTCTGAATGTAAACTCTCATAGCTTTCCAACAACACCAAGAACTCTAAATTTGCACGGAGGAATTGATCAAACTGATCGTTTGAAGTTCGACCTCCCCTTTTTATATTGCTTTCCACCGATTCTCATTAAAGCATAGCGTGACACTTCATTTTTCATGGAGTTAAATCCAGTGCTAAGGACATCTGCTTTTTTTAATCAATGATTAATGTCGATTAATCAAGTCCATTGGTTTAGCTCATCGCCCCCATCGTTTAGCTCATCGTTTAGTGACCTCACGTTGATGCTTGTCACCCGACGATCTCGCCCAACACATAGCACACTGATGCCCATCATGTAGCGCTGACGCCCATCATCTAGTGTAGCACGACTATCGTCTAGCATCTACGTCCACACGTAGCACCATCGTCCAGTGTCATTGCCTAGCGTTGATGTCGATCGTATAGTGTCATCGCCCCATCGCTTAATGCTATCGTCCATCGCATAGCGCGACCATTCACGTCGTCTAGTGTCGCACTTTGCAGCACGATTGCCTACCACATCGCTTAGCTTTGCATATTTGCTACACGATCGCCTACCTCATCGCCTAGTGCTGCTCATTTGCTACACGATCACCTACCTCATCATGTAGCACTGCTCATTTGCTAGACAATCGTCTACCTCATCATGTAGCATTGTTCATTTGCTACACGATCGTCTAGCACATGCAACTCTGATGCCCAGTGCCCATGCTCGTGCACACTTGAGGCTGCCGCATGCTTTGCTAACCTTTCAAGACTTTGGTTGCCGCATGCTTTCCCATACATAGCTTTTCTCTTGGCCATACCTTAGCTTCCTCTTATGCCCAAATAACCTCTCAATGAGCAAGGTCAACGCATGGCACAACACTTAGCCAATTTTCTAGCCTCCAACGCATGGGTTATACTTAGCCAATTTTTCAAGCTTTACCCGAGAGTCAAGCTTTCAAATTCAAACTTTCCTTCTAACTTTTCACCATTTTCTCTACAATTACACATTAATTCTCTCATCCACCTACTCACCATACTGGTCTCAATAGGGAATATACTTAAGTAGAGAAATTAGGGCTCAGGGTTCACACCCATTTCCGTCTAATTTTCTCTTTACTGAGATATGTAAATTCTCTTATATTATTAGACACAAATGTATAGTAGAAATCAATCATGTATTGTGATTTTTGACACTTGATATTTGGGTTTTATGAAATTTTAGTTATTAGTCATAAATTGTTGATAAAATTAAGCATTTTAAATAATTGAAAAAAACGTAATAACACAGTGATCCAACCCAACGCAATCCAAATTTAAAGGATATTTCATGTAGGCGCTATTAAAACATGCAATTCACTATACAAAATATGGTAAAAAGGTATATTTCATGTTGCAACCAACATTTGATTGACTGCCTTATCAGATGCCCTATATTTCAGCAATACTATCAACCAAAATATGATTAGAAAAAGGTGTTAGTTGTCAAATATTGTAGGGACATTTGGATCCTCATAATAAAATCACGATTACTTGGAATTTGATTACGATCGGATTTATTGTTTGGAATTAGGATTGTTGAGATTGTTGAAGCTTGTGATTAGGGTGTAGAATTGGGTTGGTTGGGTTTCTCATGCTGGTTGTGATGGTTGAATTTATCATGTTTGTGTTTGAACTACAAAGTTGAGTTGGGTTTGACTGTTTTTCTATTATCATTTTAGAGCGTTTTTATATATTATTGTTTCTCCTCCATGTTACCTAAGCTTGTGATATAATATATCTTCCAATGATTTTTTTAATATTATGCAAACAATAAAACTGCATTCCATAACTTTATGATTTGAACCCTAAATAAAAAAGCTAAAAAAGCTAAAAAAGACAGCAACTCATAACTTACTTTTGAAATTGAAAATATTGATTTCAATTTTCCTAACTTCAAATTTTATTCTACTACCTTACAATATTTAATACGTAATCTAGGGGCTATTTTGCATTGCCTTAAAAAAAAAGTTTTTTTTTTTTTTTTTCTAAACAAACATATGCTAAGCTTCATTGATAATAAGAGATGCCAGAGAGAAAATCTTTCAAATGAGAGAAATAGTAGAAGTATCGTAATTACAAAATAACTTGAATTTAGTGTACCAATTATCGAGTTAAAGTGAGGATATTCTTTTATAGAAGAGCTTGATTCTTGGTAACATCTTTGAAAATTCTACTATAGCACTGGCGTCAAGCAAACCATAAAATCCCACTAATGAAATTGCTACTAAGAACATGGTTGAATCTATAAATGTCGCTTTAAAAAAAAAAGGGTTTGTCATACAAACTATAACACACTATTTTTGTTTATTGCTTTTTTAGTGAAATATAAGTTATTACACATAATGTTGGAGAGGTGAGATGTTGTTTAATAGTTTATAAGTTATATTTATATGTTGTATCTTTGTCTCATGTTGGGTGATAAATGTGAGTTGAGATGTTATTTGTCTTAAAGTTGGGGTGAGATGGTCTAAACATTTAAAATTGTGAATTCAATTATGCATAGATTTTTTATAGGTTACATATTATAGATTGTTATTTTAATAAATAATGAAAAAAATAGGTTGGAGAGAAAAATATTATGGAGTTGTGAAAGCATAGACTGGATAGACAATGACAGAAAAGCGTGTACTCAATCCATGCTTATTTAAATGAATCGTGGATATGGTACACTGTTTAGGGTAAACCGTGTACCCGATTCACAATTTAAGTCTCACATGGCCGCCAAGTTTTGTTTTTTGTCAGGCATGTGCTACGTTTTACAATAGAAATCATGTAAGGGAACACGTGTATAGTAACGGAGTCGTGTACCCAGTATACTCTTAAGCTAGAAACTCATGGATCTCGTGGTCCCCTAAACAAACTCCCTACACTCAGATTTTTGTTCTTCAAGCAGTAGCTGACTCCACTTTTTCCCTCTAGTTTCTTCCGTCTACTCGTGCTTCCGCTTAGATTTCCAGCACTCATTTGCACCAACCACCCTATCCTTGGACATCATCGCTATCGGTGATATCTTAAGGTTTTATTTCCTTTTTGTGGGTTTATCCAATTAGATTGACATCTCATTATCGTTTTAGTGGAGCGTAAATAATGTTTTGTTCAATGTATTTTGAGTGTATCATGATGCATTGTTAAGTGTATTGTTGAAAAATATGTTGAATTCTTGAGTTATCTATAGAAGTATAACCTTTCAAGTAGATTTCCAATTAAGTCTTAAATTTATTATTGTGAGAATTTAATAATTTTTTGACTTTTTATTAAATTTGATCATAGTTCGATATTTCTAATTATGTCTTAAACTCTTTGTTTGTACTTCAAGGTGGTTTCAAAGTGTTTGAACTATGTTTTAAGGCTCTTGTTAAAGTAAGGACATTTCTCTCGAGCATGATGAATTTTTGTATCTTGTGTTATGAGCGTTAGATATATTATTATGTTTTAATGTGGCATAAAATGTTGGATGAGGCTTATATTTATATTTTTGTAGCTAATCTCTAAAAACCATGAGAGAAGTTTTGAATCAAGAGTATTTTTTGTGATATGTTTACTATTGATCTTTTATGTTTGTATTTTGAAAGAAATGTTTTGTGAAAGGAGTAGGTTCAAGAAATAAGTTTTGAAGTTGGAATAATATTTTGGCTAATTTCATGATGTGATAAATCTTTTTTATTATTATTATTCAAGAGGTACAATTTCACTTAATTCCCCTCCCAAAAAAAAAAAAACATTTTAATTTTTATAACAACCTTAAAAAAATTAAACAATAATAATATATCAAAGTAAGTTTAACATCTATGTTTTGAGCAAGATTGATGCTTATAGTTTGTTATAATATATATATATATATATATACATATATATATATTTGTATTTTGTTTACTTCTAATTAAGTTTGATTATAGATCAAGTTTTCTAATTAAGTCTTAAACTCTTTGCTTGTAATTTCAAATATTTATCCATCATTAAAAGCATTTTTTACATCTCATAAATTTCATGACATGTAGTTATGACAATAAATAAGTGTCAATGTACATAGTTCAATGACTTTAGAAAGTGTCACAATTAAGATATTATTGACAATGTAAATATGATTTTTTTTAGATGTGATATTATTATACAATAACAAGGGAGATCCTAATACCTGGGATCAAGGCATCAAAGCAACAAAAGCACAAGCAAAGACAGGGACAACAAAACCAAAACAAAGCCAACAAGATAAGATCACAGAACAAAACCAACACATAAACGCAAACTCGCAAAACTACCAAGGAGAAAGACAGAGAAAAGAACCCAAAACCCACAAACTAGGGCTACAACAAAATAGAGAACAACGTAAAGCTCAAAAAGAAAAAAAATATTCATACACACATTAAATAAGACCAATAAGGTCAACCCGTCAGGAAGTAGCACAAGCACGAACCGTAGAGATCATAAGGTGAACCAGAGCAGACACCGACCTCGGTCGAACCTCATGCAGCCACCGATTACGCTCCTGCCAGATGTAGTATATGGAGCATACCAGAAAACACGGAATAACTTACTACGCACCCCTTTACCCGACCCCACTCGGCACACCAACTTAACTCTACATCCCAACTAAGCCATCCGATGCGTCGAACCCAACTGACGCAACACACTAGACCACACCTCTCTCTCAAACCACACTCAAAAATAAATGATCTCGCAACTCCACACCTCCCCACACAGAAGACACCCCCTCTTCTGACAACACACCCACAACTCCTCAACCAATCCCGCGTTACCCAAACCTATCCCTCACTGCTAACCACGCATAAAAAGAGTGACGCAGAATACCACCCTTCACCCACAAAATACTAGCTCAAGACACCCTAGACGACGAGGACGTAATACTCTCCCAAGCACTAGTGATAGAAAATCGACCACTAGCATCTTGACACCCAAACCCAATATCCTCTTCCCCCACCCTAAGCCCCACTGCCTGGATAAAACCCCAGATCTCAAGCAGCTCCCAAGACACTATAAGCCACCTCCAAACTCCCTCACCATCCATGAACAGCCGTGCTTCCAAACTATTCCTTGCATCATGAACCACCGTAGACCATATGAATCCAAAATCGTGCCCCCCGACAGCCAAGGATCCCACCAAACAAAACAAGACCTTCTATCGCCAACCATCAAACGAATCAGATGCTTGAATCTATCTCTACTTCACAAGATAGCCCTCAAATACCAAGACCTCCCAACCTCACTCCGAATAGCCTATAACGACCGCCCACGCAAAACATACATCTCCACCCACGTCACCCATAGTGACCCTGATTTAATTAAGAAAAGCCAGAGCAGCTTCATAATAGCAGCTTGGTTCCAAGAGGCCACATGCTTCACGCCCAACCCTCCTCTCCCAACGGCAAGCACACCTCATCCCATGCCACCCGTGCACCACTCTAACTCACCACATTACCCTTCCATAAATAACTACGTAACAGACAATCAACCTCATGAGTTACACACCAAAAAACCTGAAAGGACTATAAAACAGACCTAACAATCTGCAACCTCCCAGCAAAGGAGAGGGACCTCGCTGTCCAGCTTCTAATACGAGCTGTAATCCTCTGTATCAAAGCTGCACAATCTACAACCCTCAACCGACCCGCCAATAAAGGTAAACCCAGATACCTAACAGGAAATGAACCAAGAGAGACACTCATATACGTAGCTAGTTCCTCCGCCTCCCCCGACTCCACACCTGCAACAACACATGGAACTCTTTCCAACATTTGCTACTAACCCAGACAGCTCTGCAAACTTTGTCAATACCTGCCTCACAAACTCCAAAGAATCTCTCTCAGCTGCACAGAAAATCATCAAATCGTCTGCAAAAACCAATGAGTTAGGCCCAAACGCTCACACCGATCATGGAACCTAAACCACACAGGAGGTTTATTCAACAACCTAGATAAGACTTCCATCACCATCACAAACAAAAAAGGAGACAGTGGATCCCCCTGCCTCAACCCCTTCCTACCAGGAAAAAATCCTTCAAGGGAACCATTAATCATCACAGAGAACTTAGGCAAAGTAACACAAGCCCTCACCTAACTCACAAACTGAAGGGGCGTACCTATAGCCAACAACACACCAAACAGAAAATCCCAATTCACCAAATCGTATGCCTTCTGAAGGTCAACCTTTAGCATACAATGCGGATTCCCTCTGCCCTCCTTATAGTTCCCCATGAGCTCCTGACACAATAAAATGTTATAAAAAATCGACCTACCCGAAACAAATGCAGATTGATTACCACTAATGAAATCATGCAACCACAACCGCAATCTCTCAGCTAAGATCCTCGAGATACACTTATACATAACATTGCAACATGAAATAGAACGAAACTCCTCCATACGTTCAGCTCCCCACCTGACCAGCGAAAAACATGGTCCAACCTGAATGGTTTGAGTCACAGTACGCGAATGAGAGTAATAGCAGTAGAATTAACTCCACCAGGCAGGTAACATGTCTTAAAAAAAAATTCAACACAACGTCACAGAAATCATCCCCAACCACACTCCAAGCAGCTCTGTAAAAATCCACCAAAAACCCACAAGCCCAGGAGCCTTCCCAGACTTTATCGAGAATAAAGCCTTCTGAATCTCCTCCAGACTCACTGGCCGACCAAGTGCCTCCACCCCCTCCTCGGGCCAACTGAACTGCACAATATCCCCAATTTGGGCAATAAGATCCCTATACCCCACATGTTGAGCCCTTAAGCAACCTTGAAAGAATTCTACCGCCACCCTTGCCACCCTGTCATGCACCGTCTGGCGAGTCCCCCCCAACATCCATGATCGTAAACAAACCACTACAGCTTCGACGAGAACGAACACAGCGATGGAAAAAAGCTGTATTCATATCACCTAACTCCAGCCACCTGAACCTGGCCTTTTTCCGGAGCGACGCCTCTTCCAATCTCGCCACTGAACAAAACACCTCAGTGGCCCGAGCCGCCTCCGCACACAATGACTCTGAATCAAGATTCCTTTCTACCGCAGCCTAAGCAGCCTCCATAACCTGCCTAGCCGCATGCACCTCATCAGCTAACACAAAGATACGTCTACCAAACAAAGTACGAAAAACCCGCTTCACTACCTTCAAATTTCGCACAAAACTAACCATAGGAGACACATCCTCAGACCTTCTCCACACTGACCTGATAGTATCAAGAAAACCTTCCGCCTCCGCCTAATGAAAGAAATAACGAAACGTAGGAGGTGGCCTACTCCTCGTCTCCTCTGTAGAAACCAGACGAGGGCTATGATCAGAAATCCCCCACTGACCAACCCTAACCTCCGAATACGGAAAATCTACCTTCCACGCCTCTTAGACAAGTAGCAATCCAACTAGTGCAAGATACCATTCCCCTGAAGTTTACTAGTCCAAGTAAACCAGTTACCTGTCACACCCAACTCAACCAGATCCGCCTCCAATAACACCCCATCAAACTCCTTCATCTCCCTCAAGCTAGGGCAACCACCAAAATCCTCCGAGCTATTATGCATAACATTAAAATCCCCCAAAACAACTCCAGGAAGCTGCCACAAGGCACACACATCAATTAACTGAGACCATAAGTTCCTCCTCTCGCTCACGTGATTAGAGGCATACACAACATCAATATGTACCCTAGCACTAGATACAATATCCACTAAGGTTCCAGAAATGAATTGATCCCTACTAACATCAATGGAAAAATCATAGACACTCTTCCTCCACATCACCTAAATCTTCCCAACTCCCTGCACACTATAGCTATACACACAACTCTAAGCATCACCAAACCTACCCATCACCATACCAAAAATCTCACGACGAACCCTCATCTCAAGCAAACAACAGAAAGTAACAGATGAGGAAGCTAAAAAGTCTGCCACCACCCTACACTTGACAGGGTCATTCAACCCCCCTAACATTCCAAGAACACCAAATCATGAATCTTGCAATAGATCACACCTACCACTTCCCACTAGGCCTTTGCCCAAACTCCCGAACATCCCATCCATAACAAACAACGGATCAGGATCTTTCTGCACTAGTGCCAATGCCAACGAGTCTCCCTTCTTATCACACAAAACATCAAACTAATTACGATCATCAACATGCTTTACAAACCCCGTTATTCCAGGGGACTATAAACTACTCTACTCTTCAATGGCGCCGTATCCGGTGACCCACTACCACCCCTATGCCCTACACCTCATTTATCACGCTTACGCCGACTAACCATAGTAAACTCTTCAACCCTCCCCGCGTCCTTAATCTCATCCATTGGGCCAGCTCCCCTCGCACCCATACCCAAGTCCTGCCCTTTTCTCACACTTTCAATTCCCTCATTCTCCTCCAAACACCCCTCATTGACTGCCACAATACCCAACTCCTGACCCTTCTCCACTTCCTATTGCTTACACATCGCCCCAGTATGCCCAAAAGAACCATAGCAAGAACACCTACGAGGTTTCCACTCATACAAAACTGGAATAATAAACTCCTAACCCCGCATTCTAATAGTGATTGAAGGGGGCATTATCAATCACCATCCACTTGAACATAAACCCTAACATACGATAACCGTCGTCACTCTCTTGTTGCAACATCAAAAGAGACAGGTTTACCCACGGTACTAACTAACACTGCTAAACCCCTATCCATCCATAACTCCAGGGGTTCACACTCCAGTTTAATTCAGATAGGAACAGAATAAAAAACAAAGGTTTCAGGAACAATACATAGAGACCACTGTCGTAATAAGATGGGCTTGCCACCCAAGTGCCACAGACCATTCTCCAACACCCAATCCCGTGACTCTACCTATTGAAATTTAAAGATAATCAAACCATTATCCAACAAGGTAATAGTTGGCATCTCTACACGTTTCCAAATTCTCTGAATAAGAGGTTAAATAACATAATACGGGAGTTTGGCATCCACAAACTGACCAACTAGAGATTTCTCCCACACACAGACACCCTCATCAATAATCTCCTCACAAGGTTCAATGATAACTTTGTCATTTTCAACTAATGGGGAAATGAACTCCAAATTACTCCTTAACTTAGACTCAAAAAGGCCTGCCCACGAAATTCCCCCTTTCATGCCAGATCTAGAACCACACTTCTCCTCCAACCGAACCACCTTTGGACCAAACCCCTTAGCTAAACCAGGCTCCTCCCGCTCATAAAGAACCTGAGTGTCCACCGAACGATCCTCACTTCCACAAAGCCCAGCCCGCGAAACCTCCTCACTATCTGATTTCCTCCCCCCCCCCCCCCCCTCCGAGCCTCTCAACTCGGCCCAGCACCACATGGCCCACCCACCAAAGCCCCCACGCCTATCGCCTTTACCCTAGCTTCCCCTGCACCATTCCACTCCTTTCACTTAGCCTCAACCCACTCCCATCAGGCACGGCTTCACTCCAGCTCCCTCAAGGACCACCTCAACACCCCTACAACTCGGTTTTTCAAGGGCCCCCAACATCCTCAAGGCTTCCTAGACACCCCCTTCACTTCCTGCCCATCAACTAACCACAATACCCAGCCCACCCGGTTTAACCCTCACAACCCAATTTCCTTTCTTTAACCCAACAACTCCCAAACCAAACCCTTCACCTTCCTTCAGATCGATCGTCAAGACAACCCAAAATCCTTTACCTCCGAAGAATGAGCATCGCACTTCTAGCATCGATCTCCGGTCTAAGCAGACGAAAGGTGATGAGATAACTCGCCATCCATTCTTTCTGCTGTCAAGTTACTTAGAGCGACCGTTTACGCACCATCATCACCAACTCTCACCGTTTAAACCCATACCTCAATAAGATCACTGTCTACCAACCAACAGAACCCAACCTACCAGTTGACCACGAACACCTCTACCAGTCGCGCACACAACCCGTACAGCTTCGAACCTACCAGTCAACAAGTCGCAAGCTCCTTTACCAGTCAGTCGACGACGGCCGTCGAACACATACGGATCCAGAAACCTAGATGATCGGTGGCACGACAGCAGGAATCTAGGAACGCAGCTTCTGTCAGACGTAGTAGTGGCGAAAAAGCTTTGCAGCAGCTTCTGTCAATCCCGGAACAACATCAGTCGAAGATGAAAGCTTTTGCAGAAGCTTTTGGCACGAACCGATGACCAGCAAAGACGAAACAGCGACTCCCTACCCGTATTGAACGACGTAGCGGCGACAAACCCTAGGCAAACCCTAGATAAAGCGTGGAAGCTGTAAAGAAGTGGCGTTCAACAATGGGGCTAGAAATATGATATTTTTAATGTTTATGTGACAATTTTTAATGTCAAAATAAATTTAAATGACAGAAAAAATCAACTTTTTAGTTATTTATTGAGAAAGATAAATTGTCATAAAAAATTTAACTATAATAGGTAATAAATGTTAATAATTGCTTATTCTTGACTGAGTTGAAAAGTTATGAAAGAAATAATAATGATTAATTTTTTGTGTCATATATACACCTTCCTTGATGATAGATTCAAAGACTAAAAAAAAGAGTTAAGAATTGTGTTATTGACAATTTTTTAGAGTTTATTAAAAACTTACTTTTGTTGTGCTGACATTTTTTAAAGTTTAGAGGCCTATATTACGCAAAGTGTAAAATCTATGGATTTATTAAACCCTTTTGAAAGTTGATTTAAACTTGAATGTTCATTGACTATGCTAACTATACATGTAATTTAACTTGCAATTAAATCAATGAGTAATAGTTGGATGCACCATCTTGTGGTCTCACTCTAATCATATAAATAAAAAAAAAAAAATCTAACAAAGAAGTAAGAGGAATTTGCCACATGGCAAAAAATTAGATAGGTTGCAAAAAAAATAAATGTGGGACAGAATGTACTGGATTAGTTTTTTTCTAAATTAAAACTTGTTTTGGTTTTTTAAATTTAAAACTATTAACATTACACCTGAGTAACACTTGGAATGAATCTCGTCCACACACGATACCAACCAAACGAATAGGCAATTTTTAATATGAAATTACAAATTTGCCCTCAATCACTGTTAATTGGCTTCATCTGATTGGCTACTGAAAGTAATTATTTCTTTAATTGTCTTTAATATATATATTTTTTATTTTATTGTTATTTTGTAGTGTTCGGATTTTAAACCCAATCAGTTGTTGCCGCGCTCACCAACATAATACTTGGTATTCTCCTACATTTTTGTCTTTATTTGAACTTAGTTGCACTACATCTATTTGTTAATACTCCAAGATATTAAGGAAAATTAAAATATAAATTTGATCAGACAAAATTGAAAATTAGTCCATATAATTTGAAGCATAAAAATGTGGTAGATGTACTATTTGCGAAGATTTTTCAAATCCAAATCTATACCATATAGTTACTTAATTTTGACTTTATCTAAACTTTCAAGATCAACTTTAATTTGACAAAAGAAAAATGAAGAGCGTGTTATGTCATAAAGTAGGGTCGGATTAGTGAGTTGGATTAAAAAAGTGTGGATACAGTGGAGCTAGTAATTAAATATTTTTGTTTTAGTTCTAGTCCACTAGGATTTTTGTTTCTAGAATAGTCTTACCATTTTAAGGGTTATTTTTTTATCTTATACAAACAAAAAACACTTGTGAATATAGTGGAAAAGATTAAATTTATTAAAGACCTAATAAAAATATAAAATAAAATAAAACAGTTGGATTTTGAGATGTAGAAGAATTGAATCATGAAGTATCCAGAAAGGTATTTTAGATAATGGAGTAGGTCAGATTTTGTTGAACATTTAAGAGATTCTAATCTCGATAACTCTAGTACTTATTATTTGTGGCATTGATAACGTACTAGTTTTTTTTTCTTCTAAAGAAACAAACTTTTCAAAAATTCATACTTGAGGTGCAACAGAAACGGAAACAAAAGGTCATCAACAATAGCAACGCAGATTCAACTTTTCTTTGAAGCTTTCGAATTCACTACAAGAAATTACATTTTTTCGATGATTCAATATTAACAACCCAAAACTATTGGAAAAAGCTTCTCTGACACTAGACCAGCTAACGACATTGTCGTCAAGGGAATCCGTCGATAGAGGCCGATGTCGACACAAGAAGAGCTTTTTGTCGAAATACATTGAAGCAGGGATGGCAAGTTTTGAGGGACTCTCTGCCAATGCCAAGGGCCTGAAAATATATTAATGTAGTCATATTAATATATTTAATTAGTTTTCTTGTATAGTTACATCAATGTCAAACAAAATATTACACATCCAACAACTTAAACATCAACAATTTTATAAAATTTGCTTAAAATTACATATTATACATAAACAAATAAAACAAAATACAACCAATAACTTGAACATCTACATTCATCTATACTTCTTTGCTTGAGCATCTAGATTTATATCTACTTCTTTGCTTGAGCATAAATTCCAAAATATCTACAAACAACAAATTCAGAAATTATACTCTACAAATAATTCAAACTCAACATCAAAAATTTAAAATTTAACTCAAACAAACATAATTATGCATTTAACCCCTATATCGATATCAAACCCAATCCTGACAGTAGAGCCATTTTCTTCCAACAGTAATGTTTTGCATCGAAAAATACAAAAGTTCTTATAGTGATTTGAAGAAACAAAAAGATTTTTTTAAAAAACCTAAAAAAAATGGTAGCATAACGGGCTACCCAATGAGCAACTTGATTCCTATCATGCGGATAAAACGAGAAAGAGACAATTCCCGTACGTCTCGCCATAACATTAATCTCATCAATTACATTCTTTACCACAGTAAAGTTCAATGAGCAGTTGTTTATCAGGCGTACCACTTCCTTGGTATAGAGAGAAATGTGATTATTAAGGCCCTCGATACTGGCTTGGGTGTCCAACAACTTGATAGATTACTCTTGAGAAAACTTATGAATCCCAACACATATAAGGGATCTTAGAGAGTCACTAACCATCCACCCCACCGTTTACAACACTTAAAATAGTTCCATCCTCCATTCATTCGATTGGGGGAACACCACGAGACCTGATTCACCGAACTCTCCACATGAATAACCTACAAATTACCATACCATACATGAGACAAGTCATCAAGGAACATGTTTAACTTACTTTAAAATTGCTCCATCAAGACTATAGCCCCACTAAGGGCGGGATGTGAATGGTGGATAAGCATAGAGAGTTGGATTGCTACATGAACCTTACTATTATGTGATTTCTATGGAGTTATTGATAACGTATGAGTTGTTAAAGGAAAAAAATCATTGATTCAAATTTCTAAAGTTGTATTAACTTTAACCTTAAACTTTTAGTACCAACAAATTGCAACTTAAACTTTGATAGTGGTTAGATATTGATCCTAACATTTAAAAGGTATTACAATTTTGACTTTCTAATAAGTTCTTATTCCAAATATGTACCATTAAAATCAAGAGAAAAATGTTCCTCTTATACATTCACTAATTATAAAATTTGTGTATACTATAAATTGATAAAATTTTAGAAAAAAAAAATGGCATTATAGTTGTTCATCCGTAATTTTGATTCTAAATATGCTTATGATGATGAATATAAATGGAGATGAATGATTATGATGAGTGAAAATGGATGGAGGATTGATTTATCTTTTGGTGTGAAGATAAGGCGATACGTTGGTGATAAATGCGTACACACCTCGTTAATGCGTACAAGTTCTCTTAAGTTAGATCCAAGTATAGATCTAACCCAAGTTTCTTGGTAAGTCTAGGGTGGAACGTAGGGAATCTAAAATGTACTAACGTACGGTTTGTTTTCGGATCTAATGTAGAGGTTTTCTAATTAACTGAGAGGCGTTGGCTATTTACACTAATATAATAGCATGCATGCAAGAAAAAATAGAAGTTCAGAGGAAGAAAGGGATTTATGGACTAATGGTTTTAACTGTGAATGGTATGCGTTGATTTCCAAGTAGGAATAGCAAGCCTATATGAGCACAATGAAGATGGAATGAAGATGGTAGAGATGTTTGTTACAATTTAATGAGTGTATTTACATCACTAAAGATCCTAATTATTCCAACTTTGAGAGAACAATAATTTGTATTTCTACAAATTATAAATAGTTAAACTTTTAGTCGAAGTTTATGAAATTTGGCCAACATAATGTACAATAGGGAGTAAAGGGATTTGAATCACATACTTCTTGGGTTGTTAGCATATGACATATTTATGCCAATTGAACTACTCGCTTTAGTAATTTTGGTAAGTTATTTGATATTTAATTTGTGCATCAGTATAACCAGACAAGTTCAAGGTCAATTAATTTTTTTCCTTAATTTTTACAACACTGTGTTGGATTTTGTTTTCGAGGTTATACTATGTTGGAACTTGTTACCTTCTTCAAAAATATATATATTGCCAACAATTGCTACTTATACGATTATGGATGGAATTAGGGTAAAACTTCACATTTGTATAAATACAAATAATAATAATATAATGATGATGATAAATAAACAAATTTAAAAAAGAGATAGAAAAAAAAATCCTCATGTTCATTATCATGTCGCGCTCTTTATCTCTCCTCTATTCTCCTTTTCCTCTCAATAAAATTCTTAATACTATAACAGTATCATATTTCTTTTGTTCACAAATTTGATCTCATATTAATGTGGGTCTCACTCTATTTTAAAAAACATGCTGAAGTGGCACACAAATAAATAGAGTATAGAAATTTTCCCTTAAAAATTTTCCCTTTCTTCTCTCATGTTTGTGCACCTATAATCATAAGAAATCAATATGACAAAACCAAGGGTGCAACAAAAATAAAGCTATTTTTGCAAATAATTTTCGAAGTGCCTCACAATTTTGCTGATTTTTTTAAGGGCTCTATTTTGATCGTTAATCTTATTACACGTTTTCAAATATGGACGAAATCATTTGTCATCTCAGCTATGTAGTGTAGTTGCTTTCTACGGCAAAAAGTTAAGTCTTCGAATTTATAAAAAAAAAATTTCAAAATTATAATAATGGTAAAAATTGGACCTATGAGTAATAAAAACTAAACTCTAAAAAAAAAAATTATCGTTTGGGAGTCCAATTTTTATAGCTATGATAAATAGGAGGGTTCAGTTTTATCACTTATACAAGTATGAGTGGTCAATTTATACAATTAAAAGTTTAAGAGTATAATTGCAATTTGCACCTTACTTTAAGATAGTTTTTGCAATTTACCAAAAAATAGAAGAAGAAAGTATTTTAGGAAGTTAAAAGTTAAATTTAAAATGTTACGGTAGCTTTTGTAATAATTATTTTATTAAATTGTAAATTTGGTTCCTATAATTTGGAGAAAGTTAGAGTTTAGTTTCTAATTAGTATTTGGTCTTTATAATTTTATAAAATTCTCATAAATAGTGCCTAGAGAGTATTTATGAAGATTTTATAGGGATTATTTCGGAGAATTTTATCAAATCATATAGATTATTTATGAAGTTTTATCAGAACATAGAGACTAAATTTAACTTTCTTTTAATCAGAGATCAAATTTTCAATTTAATTAATTTTTTTAAATGAACAAATTGTTATAATAATAATAGTAATATAGGGGAGGGAAGGGGAGTTTTGACTTGAATTTAAGTTAAACTGATTAAATTTTAATGGTTTTTTTGTATTTTTAAGGGCTATTTGGATTAACTTAAAAAAAAAAAATCAAGAAATCTCAATAAAATACTATGAAGTAATAGTTTAAAATAATGATTGTCAAAGTGGATCGTCGTCAAAGTTGATGAAGAGGTGGTCGCTGAAGTTAGGCGCCAATGGTAGTGACCAGAGGTCGTTAGCAGTGATGGTGGTAGTCGGAATTGGCCAAAATTGGCTACTGATGGCCAGCAGAGGACGGTGGTGGTCATGATAATGTAGTGGAAAATGAGGTAGATGACTTTTGGAACATTTAGGTAACTTTAAGAACTATACATATTAGGAGAAATTAATCGTTAACACTTAAGGGTCGTTTGTTTCGTGAGAATCTAAGATTCCCATAGAGTGGGTATATATTACCGCATTTATTTTGTAGTAATGTAAGATGTTTTGACATCTAGAGATTTATTGGAGATGCCCTTATGGAGGGCATTTCAAGGGATCTGGATGTCCTCCTGAAACATGAACTTTTTTTATTTCTGTGTTGAGGGCCTTTTTATTTTTTTAACCTCTATTATGTATAGCATTCTTCTTTATTTTCATATTATAATTAAAATAAATAATGTCAACTATGTATTTCACTCTAGTTGATATTTTTTTAAAATATTCAAATTCAAATTTAAATCAATATTTATTTTATAAAAAGTCTTAAATTAATAAATATCATTGTGCTGAGACTAACAAATAAAATAATAAAATTATATTAATTTAAAAAGAAATTCAAATTAATAAAAACAAATATGTTATATAAGTTTCAAATTATATTAAATTGATTATAAATGAATGAATAGTCGTGAGGCTATTCTTGAAATATTATGTAAATTTAAGACATTCTCGAGTAGAAATCTTACAAAACATAAAAGTTAAATATTTTCAATGTCTTCAAAAATATTCCTACAAAACAACATGATTATCTATAATTTCAAACCTCTATAACTTCGAGCATCTTAATGTTCCAGTTATCTACATTCTGAAAAAAAAAAAAAAAAAAAAAAAGGTCTTAATTGTAATGTTTGGGAGTGATAATTAAAGTAGCGATTTTAGAAAATGATATTTATGTATGGTTGATTTTGTAAAATTTATTTTCGAACCATCATACATATTTAGTTCCAAACTTTTAGAAGTGATTTAGAATTATGATGTTTGATTTCAAGACTCATTTTACAATTACCATACTCAAAATGTCATTATTTTAATTTCAATGGTTAAAAAACAATCAATCTACCTTGGGGTAAAATTTACCCTTTTGTGGGGATGATTCATGGTCAATCACCTCACTAAAATACCTTTCAACTAGTTTCTGAAAAATCAATTCTAAATGATTTTAGATTTTTCTAAAATAAATTCAACTTTTACCCAATATCAATATTCAAAAGAAAAATGATTTTAGGGATGACAAAAAATAATTTTGTCCATGTAAAAAGTACTTAGATGTATACCAACACTATACGAAAATTGAGAATCTATGAAATCTAAAATAATGGTAGCAATTAATACTCGTGACAACATCAAGGTAAAGAACTTTTTAATAAAAAATTAACTATTAATAACAAATTAACTATTTAAAATGTTATGTAAAGTATACTATGACAAGTTATCATTATCATTAGTTAACCGATTCAAAATTACATTATTTTTATATTAGTATAGGTATTTGACAAAGCAGACACATCAGCCCCTGTGAAAAACAAAGAAGACCAACGTGGAGCCTACACAACAGCCACCATGGACTCTCTCTCTCCTCAATAAATTCTGGTGCAACAAATTGATATTCCTTCACCTGCATACAAAAAAGGACAAAAACAGTTTTGATAATATTCCTTTTCCTTTATATTCCTTGTCGTATTATACATTCATTTTAGTATATAAAAATCACCATTCATTCTTTACTATATACATATCAAAAAGAAGATAAGCAGTAAGCTTTTCATTATTCGAAAAAGGGAAGAAGAAGAAGAAATACCTTCTCTGCAATCTTGTTGTCTCTGTCTCTCTGTTACTCTTCTTTTCCCTGTTCTTTTTCAAGCTTTTTGACTTGGTATCAGAGCCTCCAGCTTCTGATAAGCAGCAAACGATCCAAGAATGGCAAATCCGCCTGCCAACTCTCTGCCTACAGTTCTTGGAATCACCAACAATGGGAACATCTCAAGTCCACCTCTCAATCATCTGCTGAATCAGGTGACATCCATAAAGATGGATAGGTCTAATTTTCTTCTTTGGAAAAACTTAACTTGGCCAATACTCAGAAGCTACCGTTTAGAAGGTTTCTTAACTGGAGAAAATCCCTGCCCCAGCTTATGAAGCTTGGATAGCCATTAATCAACTGATCTTAGGTTGACTCTATAATTCCATCAGTCAAGACATTGCAACTCAAGTCATGGGGCATCAGACAGCAAAGGAGCTATGGGAAGATGTCAAAGAGCTTGTTAGTGTTCAATCAAGGGTTGAAACTGACTACCTCAAGAGGATGTTTCAATAAACTCGCAAGGCAGCCTTAAAAATGAGTGAGCATCTAACGTTGATGAAGAAGTATGTTGATAATCTTGCTCTTGCAGGTTCACCAGTGTCTCCTCCTGATCTCATATCCCAAGTGCTGTCTGGCCTCGATGAAGAATACAATCCGGTTGTTGTAGTCGTGCAAAGCAAAGGCACAACTAGGTGGTTTGATCTTCAATCTGACCTGTTGTCCTATGAGAAAAGGCTTGAATATCAGTTGGCCATCAAGACATGCATCACCAATATGGCTAATGTGTCCATTTCCTCAAACCCTCCCTCAGTTAATGTAGTGCAAAATAGTTCTAGACCATTGAATCCTTATTGAAACTCCTATGAAAGCAATCAGTCAGCAAACTACCGAGGAGGAGGGGGAAGGAACAGAGGGCGTGGCTGATGGAACAATGCTTCCACAACCAGGCCTACTTGCCAAACATGTGGAAGAATATGCCACACTACTGATATCTGCTATTTCAGATACAACAAGGACTTCAACAACCCTCGACAGACTCACAATCGAGCTGAATCCACTCAGCTCCCACCCAACAGACATCAGGAACAGCAGACCTCAGGCCTACTTGCCAAACATGTGGAAGAATATGCCACACTACTGATATCTGCTATTTCAGATACAACAAGGACTTCAACAACCCTCAACAGACTCACAATCGAGCTGAATCCACTCAGCTCCCACCCAACAGACATTAAAAATAGCAGACCTCAACCCTACTTATCCACTCAACAACTGCCTCCCTTGAAACAGTCGCTGACCCAAATTGGTATGTTGATAGCGAAGCTTCAACTCATGTCACTAGCAGCTCCACCTTCCTTCAATCCTCATCAAGTTACTCAGGTACTGATAAAGTAGTTGTTGGAAATGGCTCTCCTCTTTCTATATCTCAGTTTGGACATTCCAATCTGCATACTAAGAATGGTGTTCTATCTCTACTAAACATTTTATATGTACCTGCAATTACCAAAAATCTAGTCAGTGTATCCAAATTAGCCAATGATAATAATATTGTGGTTGAATTTCATGCTGATTTCTGGGTGGTTAAGGACAAGTCCTCGAGGGTAGCTCTTCTGATCGGACGGCTTAAAGATGGACTCTACATGTTGGACAGTGTCAACCGGGTGCTAAATAATGCACCTTCTACATCAGAACCCTCAGATGCTAGCTTGACAACTTGGTCCAATCAGTCTCCTTCACATTCTTCCCTTGCAACCAGCACTACTATCTCTACGTTACTTCTCCATAGGCGTTTAGGCCATCTGTCCCCTAAAATTTTGTCTAAATTGATTAGTGGATGTAATCTGAAAATAGTTCTTAATGAAAAGTTCTTTTGTGAAGCTTGTCAATTTGGGAAATCACATAACTTACCCTTCCCTAATTATCTTTCTTGTGCTAAACGAACATTTGAACTGGTGCATTCTGATCTGTGGGGACCAGCCCCAATACTGCCAGCTGATGGATATAGGTATTATGTCATATTTGTGGATGACTTCAGTAGATTTACTTGGCTTTACCCTCTTAAACTAAAGAGTGATACTACCGCTGCCTTTCAATGCTTCGAAGTTCTTGTTCGATCACAGTTTAATACAACTCTTGGTACTTTACAAATAGATGGAGGTAAAGAGTATCAACCAATTGCTCATATATGTACTCAACAGGGAATTCATATACGTATGTCCTACCCCTACACATCCACTCAAAATGGCCGAGCTAAGCATAAACACAAGCATATTGTCGAGACAGGCTTGACTCTTCTTGCTCAGGCTAAGATGCCCTTACATCTATGGTGGTATATGCCTTCCAAAGTGTTGTCCTTCTTATTAATGCTTTTCCTTCTTCTGTTCTTCAGGATATCAGCCCTATGGAAGTTTTTCTTGGCAGCAAGTTGGACCTGTCGTCTGTCAAGGTGTTTGGTTGTGCCTGCTATCCAAATCTTCGACCCTATCAGGTTCACAAGTTTGACTTCCACAGTAAACGGTGTGTGTATCTTGGTCCCTCACCCATGCATAAGGGCTACCGGTGTCTCACTGATAATGGGAAGATTATTATCTCACGCCATGTCATATTCAATGAAGAAGATTTTCCTTTTCAAACTGGCTTTGCAAGTGATCAATCCTCAAGCATTTCTAGCTCAGCTCCTCCAACACTACTTGGTTCCCTCTACCATCCATAAATTTTCCCTCATCTCATCACTCATCTGTACCTCACATATCTCAAGCCCTAAGTCACTTCCCTGATGTCCCTTTAAATCCTACTACCACACATTCCAGTCCATCCTTGCCTTCTGTAGACTCACCTCAAATATCACCAAATCCTACTTCATCCTACTCACCTAGTCTTCCTACAACTTCACCTTCCATACATCCTTCCCCACAGTCCCCCTTACAACACCAACCACCCCTTGCTCAGCCACTAACAGGAAACCATCCTATGATCACTAGAGGCAAGGACGGTATCTTCAAGCCAAAATTCTGGTTTGCTAAACTAGTCACTAATCTTATACAAGCTGAACCACACACTATCTCTCAAGCCCTGTCAGTCCCACAATGGACAGAAGCAATGGTTAAAGAACTTACAGCTTTACAGTGCACAAATACTTGGACTTTGGTCCCTCCTGCCCCTGACACCACTGTTGTTGGCTGCAAGTGGGTCTACCGATTGGAACGTGATGCTCAAGGGTCCATCCAGCGATATAAGGCACACCTAGTTGCCAAAGGCTTTCACCAACATCTTGGCTTTAACTACTTTGATACCTACAACCCTGTTGTCAAGCCCTCTACCATCCGAACATCCTTACATTGGCAGTGTCAAATAGCTGGACACTTCGTCAAATAGATTTTAACAATGCATTCCTAAATGGCACACTCAGAGAGACTGTCTACATGTCTCAACCCCCTGGTTTTGTAAGCTCCACTCATCCTCACTATGTTTTCAAACTTCATTGAGCTATCTATGGCCTTAAGCAAGCCCCTCGGGCTTGGAATGATGAGCTTAAAGGGTTCCTCTGCAGAACAGGCTTTAAAGTGAGTTCCCTTGACACTTCTCTATATTACATGTGCACCACATCTTCCATTACAATGCTTCTTGTGTATGTGGATGACCTCATCCTCACTGGCAGTGATCCATCTCTTATCAATCATCTTGTGTCCACCTTCCACAAGCTATTCTCCCTCAAAGACCTCGGCACACTCAGTAAGTTCCTTGGTATTCAAATACACTATACACCATCCGATCTTCACCTCCATCAAGCTCAGTACAACACTGATCTGTTAGCCAAATTAAACCTCCAGCATGTCAAGCCTTGTCCAACTCTTGCTGCCTTTGACACTTTACTATCAACCAATGTAGGTAAGCCTCTCTCTTACCCTTTTCCCTACCACAGCACAGTTGGTGCTCTTCAGTACTTAACTAATACCCAGCCAAACATAGCATTCATTGTCAACAAGTTAAGCCAATTTCTCCAAGCCCCCACTGGTGTGCATTGGTCAGCTGTTAAAAGAGTGCTTCGCTACCTAGCTAGAACAACTTGCCTTGGACTCACCATCAAATCTGATCCACATCTCACCATATCAGTTTACTCTGATGCTGATTAGGCTTCCAGCCTTGATGATAGAAAGTTCACTGCAACCTACTGTATTTACCTCGGCTCCACCCTCATTTCTTGGTCCTCTAAGAAACAAACTACTGTGGCATGGTCTAGCACAGAGTTAGAGTACAGAGCCCTTGCTCACGCTGCTACTAAAATCATATGGGTGCGCAATCTTCTCATTGAAGTTGGTTTCCCTCCAATCGGAATTCCAGTCCTCTGGTGTGACAATATGGGAGCTGGTGCATTGGCTGCCAATCCTGTCTTCCATGCTCAAACTAAACACATCGAAATAGATGTCCATTTGATTCGAGATCTTGTCCTCAGTGCTCAACTACATGTTAGGTATGTTCCCTCCTCAGAACAGCTTGTCGATTGTCTAACTAAAGCTCTCCCAATTCCAACCTTTTCTTACCTACGAAGTAAGTTTGGCCTAACTCAGTTACACACTCGCTTGAGGGGGGATGACAAACTAGACACATCAGCCCCTGTGGAAAACAAAGAAGACCAACGTGGAGCCTACACAATAGCCATCATGGACTCTCTCTCTCCTCAACAAATTCTGGTGCAACAAATTGATATTCCTTCACCTGCATACAAAAAAGGACAAAAACAGTTTTGATAATATTCCTTGTCGTATTATATATTCATTTTAGTGTATAAAAATCACCATTCATTCTTTATTGTATACATATCAAAAAGAAGATAAGCAGTAAGCTTTTCATTATTCGAAAAAGGGAAGAAGAAGAAGAAATACCGTCTCTGCAATCTTGTTGTCTCTCTCTCCGTCACTTTTCTTTTCCCTGTTATTTTTCAAGCTTTCTGACTGTATTAACAGTGAATAAATGTCAAAGAAAAAAAAAGGGGACATTTTTATCTTGTCACATAAAATTAATAATGTCAATTTTTATTATTAAGAATATCTTCACCATGACAATTTGTCATGATCAACAATGTCATATCACAATGCCTTTTTACTATCAAAACATTTTTATATTGTCAATTATGTCATGAAAATTTGTTAAATGCACATAAATGCCTATAATGGTAAAAGGAAATTTACTTTTTTTTTTAACTTGTCATTACACATGTTTCCATCATCAATCAATCATATTTGGACACAAATAATTAGGTATAAATATAAATAAGGACTTTCATATATAACGTTAAATTTGATAGCGATTTTTTTATTAAAAAAAAACTAAATGCAAGAAAACTAATAATCAAATTAATCAAATTTTACGAAGAAACCAAATACAACAACTGTTTTTTTTTTTTTTTTTTGAAATGATAAATACAACATATGTTGCCACAAGTAAGTACATTGCAAAATTTCATTGATGGAATGAAATTACAAAAGATTTGCAGTGATAGATTACATAATGTTATTCCATTGAGAAATAAGAGAGATAAGATTGTAATTATACAAATAAGATGTGAATTTACACCAAGAATGTGAAGTATACAAAGGATTATCAATAAATTGTGAGAAATCTTATTCTCTATCCGTCAAGATACAACGATTTTACTTGTTCTAAATGAGCCAAAGGTAAATTTTGATGATGAAAGTCCACAAGATCTCTTTATCATTTTTAAATGGATGACCAAGAAGAAGCATATTCAAAAGGGTGGAAAGTCATTGAGAAAGATCACTGTGGACAAGATTCTATTCTATAATGATTGTGCATATTCACAAAAAAACACCAGAAAGTGCATTAGGGATTCACAATGTTTGTGACAATGAACACATCAACTTGGGACAAACACAATTAAAGGGGCTTTTTTTATGAGAATGCCAGTGATGTTAATGCTTCCATGACTAATCTCTCATAGAAATAGCCTAATGCTTATTTTTGTATAGGGGCCACATTTTGAAGATTACTAGTAGAAGGAAGATGGTGGTTGAGCAATCTCATAGTAAATTGGTCGAATTTGTCAATGTTTCATTTTCAGGCATCATTGATCGTCAGTCTTTTGGGGGCTATGACAACATGGATAATATGGCTCACTCAATAATCTCAACATCATGAAAATTACATCTCAAAGATTCACTTTCACGATTCCAACAATGAGCTATGGATCCCTCCTCTTGATGGGCGGGCGTCGTGGCTGTAAGGGAAAAAAACTTATATATTAACCATTTTCTTGGTAGTTTCACTACTTCAGTTAGTTAGTGCAATACCTAGTAAAATAAATAACAAAAAAAAGAAACAATCCTAACATTCAAACTCATGCTTGGTGTTAAAATAAACCAGAAGATCTAGAAATTAACAAAAATGATATAAGAGAACATATATCAAAATTCTTCTAGGCCTAACCAAAAAAGAGAGAAATCGATTGCATAATATTCATCTCAATAAATCAAAACAAAGTAACAAATATAACTTTGACACCTGAAACTGACTCAAATGAACTTGGGTCTACACTAAAAAGTGTTCAAATGAGTTCAATTTCAAACCAAAGCAATAAACAGAGTATTACTAATGGTTAGAAAATAAAATATAACATGTAAAGTGTTAAAAAAGTCTAAAGTAGTTCACAGCACAATATATTCTTAAACCTTAATTCAACATATGCTTAATCAATTTTGAACTACAAATAAATAATTCCAATGGACTATAAACTAATTTACAACATTTCGAAAGAGTTCAAAAATATTTAATTAAAAAGTATTTCGAACTACGAATGATTTTGTATGTGGGTTAAGATCTTGCTCTCTCCCTCCCCTCTCTCTCCTCTCTCACTCTTCTCCCATTCTCACTCTCCTCACTCTCTTGCTCTTACTCTCTCACCCCTTTGTAGGGAGAACCCGCATATCCGATTCTCAAAACTCACGACCCTTGCTCTCTTTTGACACCACTTTTTGACCAAAAAAAAAAAAAAAAAAGATCTAGTCGATAGAAAAATCGATCAATCCAACAAACCACATTCTAGCATAAACTCACATATTTGATACTTCAACAACTTCTCATAAAAGAAGCAAAAGAGAAAATCAAAAGTTTATCCCCTTAAACTCTTTTTAGATAGTATATATATTATTTTTTTAAAAATATATTAATTGGAAAATATGCAAATTTTAATAGTATATTTATTTTAGTCATTATATCTAAATTATGATAATTTAGTATTCATATACCTAACACTATACGTACTTTTTTCTGGTTTAAAGTTTAAATTCACTAAATATAATTTAGTTCATATAATCATATTAGGAAAATTTAAATAATATGGTAGTTTTGAAAACTATTTATAAAAATATTGTACTTTTGAAACTATTTAAAGTTTTTTTTTCTTAGTAGGTCGAATTTTCAACACTCGACCTTTACTCTTTTTCTTTTTTTTTTTCTTTTTAATAATTTAGACCTTGAATGTTGAAAATTCAACCCACCTAGGTCGAATTTTCAACATTCAACCTTTGTGTTTTTATTTCTTCTTTTTTTTTTTTTTTTTATTTTTCATTTTATAAAAAACAATTTCTAAATATTTTATTATTTTATTTAAACTCTAAAAAGAATAAATTAAAAAAATAATATCTCATAAAAATAAAAAGTGTAAATTAAAATATCTTATTTATATAAAAATAATTACAAAAATCAATGTGTCTCACAAGACGGACGTCGTCGATTTCGAGCTGGTTGTCGTCGTCACTTCGAATTTGAGGTTGCTCTGGTTCTTCTTGATATTTTCTTGGTACCTCTGCAGGCGCTTCATGATATAATATTCATTATACTTTCCACGACCCCGACTATGTCCATACACGTATGAAGACGAAGGATCAGCCTCTGAGTCATAATGTTCTGAACAAAATGCTGCCATTCATCATCATCGGACTAACATAATCAGTTTGACTCTGTGTCTGCATCACAGGGGGCAACTCTTCCACATTGTGGACAACCTCATCAAACTCATCCTCTTCCTGTACAGTCCTCTACGGTCTAGGAGCTGGTGGAGGAATAAAATAGGTATACGTACATATAATGTATCTCCTCCATATAGCTTTGGTTGTCACTACATATAGCAAAGAACCTGGTTGGATCATTCGCAACATCACGGAGTCTACTGTTGTTCGATCTCTATGAATTATAAAATAATTAGATAATATTTAAAATAAATTTAAATTAAAAATAATTAGATAATATTAATTCATTTACCAGATGACCAACAGCTGCTCCCGGACGAATGACGTAGCGCTTTGTGATATTATTATACCAATGAATGTAGTCTTGAGTGACATCCCTATCAAACTGTTCAATGGAAACCCCCAATGTAATAAACCTTGCACGATAGTGCCAAAATGTGCAACTTTTTCGGATCAATTTATAGTTCTTAAGTCGATATCATGCAGTAGGGTTCAGTATTACAAGGCGATGAGACTTCCTGCTGAAAACCGTATTTTCTCATCACCCTGTCAGGAAGATGCCACTCACCAATGTGAAAACATATGAGAGGACTCATCGTCTGCCATATGTTTTGACCATTTGTACAGAAATTGGGCAAAGTATGCATAATAATTTTGTACGGCTCCCAGATAATCTAAAACACAAAATATTATATTGGAGAACATAAAAGACAAATACAATAAAAATGTGTATAAAATAATCAATTAGGTTTAGTGTAATGTACTTGATCAGGTTGAAGTAGATAAAACATGTATTTGTATTGGCTGACTACATGTGTGGCTGTCCTAGTCACACAAAATTTGTCTCTCCACCTACATTTTTAAATTGATAATTTAGTATCTAAATTAACTAGATTAGTGATATAAAAATTAAATTGAATTAAAATAACATATCGAGAACCGTAGGCTCGTCCAGTTAACTGAGCGTCATTAACATGTTGTAGCTGTGGAGCCATTATTGGAAACCGCTCCCAAACCCATAGTTGCAAAAGTATGAGAGGCCCAGCTATCTCTCGAACCTCAAGTCTTGTTTTTTTGCATAGTTGTCTATACAACCATGCCAAACATGCTCCACCCCACAAATACCGTCCCGCATCATAGAGGTTAGCTAATAGTGGCAAGAACACCAAGTAAACAAAATGACTTGATTTGTCGAAAAATAGACTTCCACCCATCATTTGTAGTATATATGCTCGCGCATATCTTCTGATGGTTTCTTCGTCTGCATCATCTGTGAGCTCACGGAATTTTGTTCCTAACCATATCAAACTTAACCTCGATCCTTTAATTTTGTCAGCAGGTGGGGTCACACCGAGGTACAGTTGACAAACTTGTGACCAGTCATCGTGACCGGCTCACCGTCATAGTAACCCCAATACACAACTATTATGTTCTCTTGAGAGTGGATAGTTACAATCTCAACAGACATATGCAAATATATGCGTCTCACCTCCATCTCTCGACCAAGGCTGTGATCAGATGCCAGTCCAACTGAATAAATCCAAATCTGGCAACCCCATAGAATCCATATGTGCGTAGTAGCGGAAGTATTCGAGGGTGGAGTGGGATAGTGCGCTGGAGAACTGCCTCTCGACACCTACAAGATATTTCTCCAGTAGTATGATCTCGCCATACAATAGAAGATCGATGAATAAACTGGTCGTACAAAACATTGGGATCAATAGGTTCTGGATTTAAAGCCATGATCTGAAAGGAAAAAAATATTTATTTTTCAATTAAAAAAATATTTATTTTTCAATTAAAAAAATATTTATTTCTCAATTAGAAAAATAATGTACAAATTAATTAACTTAATTAAATGATGTACAACTTAATTAAAAGAATAATGTATAACTTAATTAAAAGAATAATGTACAACTTAATTAAAAGAATAATGTACAACTTTATAAATTATAATAAAAAAATTGAATATGCAATAAAAGTATCTACACTTAATTAAATATACATGATAAAAAGATTATTTATTTCTCAATTAAATAATGTACAACTTAATTAAAAGAATAATGTACAACTTTATAAATTATAATAAAAAAATTGAATATACAATAAAAATATCTACACTTAATTAAATATACATGATAAAAAAAAAGTATTTATTTCTCAATTAAATAATGTACAACTTAATTAAAAGAATAATGTATAACTTTATAGATTACAATAAAAAAAAATTGAATATACTATAAAATTATCTATACTTAATTAAATATACATATAATGTATAACTTTATAGATTACAATAAAAAAATTTGAATATACAATAAATTATAATAAAAAAATTGAATATATAATAAATTATAACAAAAAATTGAATATACAATAAAATGAATATATAATAAAAAAATATTTATTTTTCAATCCCTAACTATCTGGAGCCCGTCTTAGTAACCTAGGACACTTCGTTCGATTATGACCTAACTGATTACAAAATCCACATCTTGTTGACTGACTGGTTCTGTCCAATCCATCTCGTTATGATAGCGTGAACTTTTCAATCTACCAGGTTTTCTAAACAACGATGAATCAGGATGTAAGACGGGCATATTAGGGTGCGTGATCTAGTAATCTTCATGTGGTACAAGTTGAAATTGAGGAGAGTAACATTCAGCATACGTTGACAATTTGTAGTAGTCCTCAATAAAATCTTCGTAGTTCATGTTAAAATATGAGCAAACGGCCATAAAATGCGAGTATGGAATGTCGAATGCTTGCCACTTGTGACATGAACAGTACCGCTCGGACCTGTTTAGCCTCAATATTTGAACATTTCCTCCTTTGGCATTGAGACTATGACGTCTGGTTTTCACATGAAATACATCTTCATACTGATCGTATGATTGTACTTCATGTTTACTAGATTTTGCAGCCTATTTATTTATTTTCTCATGTGCGTACCTGGATTTTTACTCCATTTAGTATTATAAAATATGCTTGAAATAAATTGTTAATAACATATNTTTTTACTCCATTTAGTATTATAAAATATGCTTGAAATAAATTGTTAATAACATATATATATATATAATAATAATAATAATAATAATATTATCGGGTGTATTTATCTTGACGCTCAAATGCATCGCTTATTTCTTCTCTTCTTTTCTTGAAATAATTCACGCACTTAAGAATGTTATCTGAGCAAGAGCAATTATAGGCAACATTTGAGCTCCTTTGAGGACTCTATTTATGCACTCTGATAGATTTTTCGTCATCCACCCATATCTGAATCCTCCATCATGTGCTTGAGTCCATTGCTCTAAACTATTATTGTCAAAAAAACTCAGACAGCTCCGATTTATTCCTTTGATATCTTTAATTGCTTTATTGAACTTCCGAATTTGAAATTGACACCCGGCACGATAAATATAATTTTTCAATATATTAAATCTGTACTTTTTATTAAATTTGCTAACGATATGTCGTAAGCAGAAACGATGGTCACATTTTGGTCCCGACCAACCAATTGCTAAATTGTTCACTGCTGTGATTATGCCAGCATTCGATCTAAAATTAAACACACCTCTTCGTGTGTTACAATTTCTCTCAAGTGTTTCAGGAACCATCCCCATGAGTCTGCGGACTCTTCATCAGCAATGGCAAATGCAAGTGGAAGAAGATGGTCGTTCGAGTCAACTGATGTAGTAATCAGCAATTTTCCTCGATATTTGTCGTACAAGTGTGTACCACCTATCTGAATTATCGATCGAAATTTATTAGCGATCGTGTAGCATTTGGTATACGATCGTATATAAAATGTATGCGATCGTATAGGTTTTGAGAAGGCCATCGTCTATTTGTAATAGGTAAGCGATCGTGTAGGAGTTTGTAGGTGATCGTGTAGTGAGAAAAGAGAGCTCTCGAGAGGCCATCGCAGCGTGCCGCTCATCGTGTACTTCCATTATGCGATTTGTTGTAAAGCTTAACAATCGTGTAGCATTTGGTATACGATCTATAGTAAAAGGTATGTGATCGTATAAGTGTAGAGAAGGCCATCGTCTATTTATAATAGGTAGGCGATCGTGTAGGAGTTTGTGGGCCATCATGTAGTGAGGAAAAAGAGCTCTCGAGAGGCCATCGCAGCATGCCGCTCATCGTGTACTTCCACTATGCGATCGTGTAGTAAAGCTTAGCGATCGTGTAGCATTTGGTTTACGATCGTATAGTAAAAGGTAGGCGATCGTATAGGTTTTGAGAAGGCGATCGTCTAATTGTAATAGCTAAGTGATGTGTTATTTTATGATGTGGAATTATGGATGAAATTCGATGATAGAATTGCATTGAGTAACAAGTTTTCTCAGTGGAATCCAAGTGTAAACCCCACTGAGTTTCCTGGTAAGTCCAGGGTCGAACTCAGGAACATGAAAAACAGTATGCGGTGGTAATTTCTCGAAAGACTTTGCAGTAATCGGTAACTCAAATAGTTGTTTGGTTTTGTTGATTGCGATGATGAAAAATAAACAAATGCAACGAATTTGAGGAAAATTTGATTGTGTGAAAGACGCACTTAGTATGCAGATGAACGAGTTGAGAAAATCTTTAACTAGCGTAACCTGGGAATGTGTCAGACTATGCGTTCATGCTACACCCATGCACAACAAGTCATTTTCCAATGCAAATGCGGTGCTCCTAAGTCTAGGACACATATGTTGTATGCAAAAGTTTCCATAGAGCTTATCCCTAAGTCTCTACTCTTTTCCTATGCAATGATGCAAGATGCAGGCAAAGACAAGGTGACCGCATAAAATCGTACCCTATCTCGGAAGACTTTGCAATAACTGGTAACTCAAATAGTTGTTTGGTTTTGTTGATTGTGGTGATGAAAAATAAACAAATGCGGCAGATTTAAGGAAAGTTTGATTGTGTGAAAGATGCACTAAGTATGCGGATGAACGGGTTGAGAAAGTCTTTAACTAGCGTTACCTGGGAATGTGTCAGACTATGCGTTCATGCTACACCTATGCACAACAAGTCATTTTCCAATGCAAATGCAGTGCTCCTAAGTCTAGGACACATGTGTTGTATGCAAAAGTGTCCATAGAGCTTATCCCTAAGTCTTTACTCTTTTCCTATGTAATGATGCAAAATGCATGCAAAGACAAGGTGACCGCAAACAATCATACCCTATCTCTAGGATGCATGCGATGCGGTAATAACAAACGATGCTTATTCCTAAGCTCCTATCTCTTGATTATGCATTATAATCTGACTCTCCCGAGCCTAGATTCTAACCTAACTTTCCCAAGCCTAGGTCATGTCCTTAGACTACCCTCCCGAGTATCTCTAATGGACGAATGAAGCATACATAATACCAGATAAACGCATAGAATGACGATCCTCAGTTGTGCTAGCTAAATGCTTCTCAACCCATTCAACAAATTTAGCTACTCATGCTTGATAAACAGAGAGTGAACAGATATAGAGAAGTAAATTCCATTTCTATAAATGAGTTGAATACAAAATAACAATGGAAGGTAATGGTAGAGAGCCTGGTAGTAATCCCTTGCTAACCGAGGCTTTTACACTGGCAATCTCTATTTGGTTCAAAAGATATTCCTGCTTCCGTAGAAGCTGACCCTCTCTCTGATCTTGAAGCTTCCGACGCTCTCCCAAGCTTACCGGAACGATCTGTCGACACAACCTCCTTCTCTCGCTTTCACCTTAAAACAAAATAAAATCTAAGAACAAGGCTAAACTATCTAAAGAAAAATTCTCTAACTCTCCAAATTCCTTTTCTGAAGACTGCCTTCGGTATTTCTAGAGCTTCTGGGGTGAAAGAAGGCTTCTTTCTTATGATTGCACATTTGGGATGGCTTTAATTCCTGACTAATGCACCGAATATTTGTGACCGAAAAGCTGAATGTACTTGTTATCGTTAGCGGCTGTCAACTTAATTCGGATTCAACCGTCATCAGCTTTCTGTCTCATCGTGATTAATTATGCCTTTCACCCAGATGCGCCCACCAAGTTGCGCCGGCTCTATGCGACAATCCTTCTTGAGCAGATGTTTGCAAAGACAAATCACTGCAAGGCCTTGCGGTGATGCTGTGCTCATCCGCTGATTTCTTATGATTGCTCTTTTCGCCTTGCGTCAACGCATATTCTGCATAAAAATATAAAAATCAACTGTTTCTATGCGATGACCGCATGCGACCACAATATTATGAATTTAATGCTTTTTGGACGCAATCTAATATATTTTATCAACGCAAGCCAACATTGTTTAAGAACTTAGTACTATGATAACGTGCATTTTTGTCTGTTATCACACCCCCAAATTTAAACAATGCTTGTCCTCAAGCATAAGCTAAAGATTTCCATTAGCAAGTCGACCGTAATGTTCTGTTTCTAGATTTCTCAAGGGTACTTCATTCAGCTCCTAAACACCAAAATTTCCTTAAGTCTTATTCAAGTCTCTTCCTAAAATGTTTGTAAGACCTAGGGATCAAAATCTTAACCTTCAAAAGGATTTTACTCAATTCCAGGACATCGCATGATTTATTTCAAAAAGAAAATTTTTCCACCGGGATGTCAAATGATTTTTATCCTTGCATATTTCTTGACATTATTATTTTTTTTTTCTGACCTTGCGTTGATCCAAGTGCCTTGCCTTCGTTTTGGCTTGCCCCCACGTGTGTCATGCAGACATCCAACCACGAGCAATGCGCTCTTTCTCAAATTAAACTCATACCTACTTGGCAGCGGAGTTACGGTCATTTATTTATGTGTTGATCCTGGTGACTTACCTTCATTTTGGCTTGCCCCCAAGTGTGTCATGCGGACATCCAGCTACGGGTAAGTACCCTTCACTACTTAACTTTTTTCAACATGGGTTCCCCCATTGCGTTGATAGCGGAGTTGTTATTCTCAACATTTGTCACCCCCCCCCCCCCTCTTTTTTTAATGTTAAAAATAGCAAGGTCGAAAAGAAATACCCCATCTCCAAATTTAAAATGCGGCAATGTCCTCATTGCCAAAAAATTGAAAGAAGTCATGCAATGTTCTTAGGAAGCTATGTAAAGAAAGTTTGAAAGAAAGCTAGCAGACCTCTAACTTCTAGAAATATTTCATGAGGTGACTTTTATAAGATTAAGTGGACTCTAGTATATATGAAAGAAATAGAAGCATGTGTTTCATCATTGAAATCATAATTGGCAAAGAGCCAGCATGCGTTAACTTACTAAATTTATCGATATTAAATGATTGCGGTAATCAAAGAGGATACGATGATAAAACTTTTAAAACTAAAATGCGATGAGATAGTGCAAAATTTGAAATAAAGTGAAGGAATAATACAACCCCCAAATTTGCGTTGTCGCCCGCATTATGTGTTGATGCATCCTTCTTTGCAGTAATCTATCTTCTTTGGATTGCGGTGACGGAGTAAGATAATTTTCTTCGTGTAACACCTCTGCAATCTTGTGCCTCGATCGTTGCAAGAAAATAGTGAGAAGGTCAAATAATTTTAAACAAAACAACATTCTTTTACTTCAAATTTTTATTATTATTATTATTATTATTATTATTTTAGAAGAAGTAATAGATAAAGAGCTGAAAAGATATAATGGAATGAAAATTTAGAGTAGTAGAGAAAACTTTGAAGACTCCATGATTCCCAAAACTTGCGTCCCTGATGAATTTCGATCGTTTGATAACGAAGGGACCACCTACTTCTTTCTTTATTCAAAATTTCTCAATTCCACAGAGTCGACTTGGCAATGTCAGCCTTCTCCGTGATACGCTTTTACTCGCTGCCCATTGATGCTTTATTTTTATGAAGTAAATTATGGATGATATGCGATGGTGAAATTGCATTGTACACTCAAGTTTCCTCAGCAGAATCCAAGTGTAAATTCCACTGAGTTTCCTGGTAAGTCCAGGGTCGAACTCAGGGACTTGTGAAAACTAAACAAGTTGCGTTGGTAGGTTTTATGAAAACTTTGCAGTAATCGGATAAATAAAAAAAGTGTTGGGATTGTTGTTTGCATTAATGAAAAATAAACAAATGCGGCAGAGTTTGAAAAGAGTTGATAAATGGGAAATGCGATGAGTATACGGTGAACGGGTTGAGAAAATTTTTGGCTAACACTTCCTAGGATGCATTCATGCTATGCGATCATGCAACATGCATACAACAGTAAACCACCTCTCGGTGCGAATGCCACGACTTCTAAGGCTAGAACGCATGTGATATATGCGCCAAGTCTATAGGACCTATACATAAGCCTCTATTCTTATTTATGCGATGACAAAATGACACACACACAAATAAGGCGACCACATAATATCATTCCCATCTCTAGGATGCATGCGATGCAGGTGACAAACAGAGCTTATCTCTAAGTCCCTATCTCTTGGTTATGAAGTTCTAATCTTGCTCTCTCGAGTCTAGATTCTAACCTGGAACTCTCGAGTCATTAGGTTCTTTCTTTAGACTCTCTCTCGAGTAGTTCTAAAGGGTATTTGACACAACATAAAACAAGACAATCGCAAGCAATGAACTTCCTAGATCATGTTAGCTTAGTTCTTCTCAACCCATTCGACTAGTTTAGCTACTCATGCGTGCTAAGAGAGTGAACAGATGCAGAAATAGAACTTCCATTGTATAAATATAAAGATGAAGTACACAATAACAATTCAAGTATAGAATAAAGGGCCTGGTAGCAATCTCTTGTTGCTCAGGCTTTTACACTGTTTTTCTACTCGTGCTCAAAAGATAATCTCACTCTAGCGAGAATCGGCCCGCTCTCTGTTTCTACGCCTCAAGGTTCTCTCTCGATTTTCCCTGAGCGATCTCCGGCGTCACCACTCTTCTCTTGCTCTTCCTTAAAACGAAAGGAAAACTATGAACAAAGACGAGCTAAGCTTTCAAATTCGTAAACTAGTGAACTGATTAACTGATCCACCCCTTTTCTGAAGGTGCCCTTTGGTATTTATAGAGCATCCAAGGTGAAAGGCGGCTTCTCTCTCATGATTGTACAGATGAAATAGATTTAATTCCTGACTGATGCGCCGAATATATATCACTGAAAAGCTAAATGTACTTGTGATCGTTATCGGCTGTCAACTTAATTCGGATTCGACTGTCATCAGCTTTCTGTCCCATCGCGATTAATTATCCTTTCACCCAGATGCACCCACCATGTTGCGCTGACCAAGTTGTGGCAATCCTTCTCGGGCGAATATTCGCGAACACGATCACCGCAAAGCCTTGTGGTAATGTTGTGCTCGACCAATGAAATCCTATGATCGCAATTTTCGCCTTGCATCATCACATATTCTGTACAAAAATATGAAAATCAACTATTCTAATGCGATGAACGCATGCAACCGCAATATTATGAATCTGATGCTTTTTGGATGCACTTTAACATGTTCTATCAACACAAGCCAACATTGTTTAAGAACTTAGCACTATGACAACGTGCATTTCTGCCTGTTATCACCCATTAAATTTAAACATACGGCTCCAGTCTTCAATAATCAGTTCCACCGCACCATGTTGGAATATTTCTTTAATGATGATGTGTCCGGACCAGCGCGATTTTAACTTTCCAAGAAAGAGCCGTAGCCGGGAATTAAAGAGCAAGACCTTTTGACCCACATGGAGATTTTTACCGCATATGTGTTCGTCGTGCCAGCGCGTTGCGCGCTCCTTGTAAATCTTTGCGTTCTCATATGCGCTCATCCTCCATTCCTCCAACTCGACCAGTTGAAATTTTCTTGCTTCTCCTGCTTTCTTCAAATCAAAATTCAATTTCTTCACCGCCCACAATGCCTTGTATTCCAGCTCCAGAGGCAAATGAAATGCCTTACCAAATACCAACGCATACGGGGACATACCTATGGGTGTTTTAAATGCAGTCTGGTATGCCCACAACGCATCATCAATCTGTGTTGCCCAATCTTTTTGCAAAGGCCTTACCACCTTCTAAAGTATTAGCTTGATTTCTCGATTGGACACCTTGGCCTGACCATTCATTTGCGGATGGTATGCGGTGACCACTTTGTGGAGAATGTTATATTTGCACAACAACTTCTTGACAATATGATTGATAAAGTGGGATCCCTCATCACTGATTATGGCACGTGGAGTGCCAAAACGAGTGAAAATGTTTTTCTTCAAGAATTGAGAGTCTATCGCCGCATCGAGTACAGATAAATAACATAAGTTTTAAATGGAAAAAGAAAGAGGTAAAACAAAAGGGTTAATTAAAAAGAATTTGTTAAAAGAAGTGTAGAAGCGGGTCCTGAGAACGGAATTAACGGGAAAAGATGAAAAAAAGAAAAAAAATAATGAAAGAATAAATAAAAGGTGAAATGCACTAAAAGGACAAAATTCTGAAACAGGGCCCTTTTTCCCCGTTTTTTTTTTTTTTTCTTTTTTTACAAAAAAAAAGCCATTTATGAGTCAATTAAACGCCCAAGAAGAAAAGATAACAAAAATTTATTAAGTATTTTGATAAACAAATACAAAATTGAAATCCTCAAAACGCTTCACAACCCACAAGAAACGTGGAAAATTAATCACAAAATATTGCTCAAATGCACAGAATGGACTATAGAATGGAATAATTTAATCTTTTTTTCCTTTTTTAGGAAACAACAATTTGTTGGGTTTAAAAAAATTTGAAACATTTTTTTCTCAAGTTTTAAAAAAGTACAGTTATTATAAATTTATTTATATATCTCGTTCTGCCTAACTTCCTTTAAATAAAAGCACATTTTCATACAAAGATAAGAAATGTTAGATTGCATTTCCAACTGAGATAAAACGATTTGACATAAAAGAAAAGGAAAAAAGGATTAAAAAAACCACTATATTTAAGACTATGGTAGCAAAAATTTTATCAGTCCCCACAATCATTATATAATGTTTAAAATTAAAACAAAAATAATGGGGAATTTTCAAAAAATATAAAAATAAAGGAAACTTATCTACAACAAAATATAAATTTAATAATTTTTTTTTGATATGAGGTTGATAAAAGTCTATGCAACGTCTATCAAGTGATAGAAACTAATAAAAGTCTATCATTGATACTATGTGATAGACATTGATGAGAAGTCTATCAATATGTATCAATGTTTTTTTTTTATTATTATTTTTGTAAAATAGTTTAAATATTTTTCTTCTGTAAAATTTTTCAAATAAATTGTTTAAATGAAGCATATTACTATGTTTTTTATTTTTCAATACAAATTGAAAACCATCAAATTTAACCTTAATTTAGTACACTTAAATTTGCAAGCTATTATCTAACACAATACCATAATAATGAAAAGGTCTTAAAAGAATTCAGACCAAGAAATAGGGTTTAGAGTGTATCGACCTTTGTAGATTCCCTTCGAATGTTTTGAATCATCTTTGATTCTTCTTCTAATTTTCAACTGGTGGACCTACCTAATGCAAATCTTCTCTACTAAATGTTCAAGAGCATAGATGAGTTTTATGAATTGCCAATATTGATTTGGAGAGTTGATCAAAGAAGAGAAACAAGTCTTTTTTTTTTTCCAAATTTTTCCACTTAACCACAAATCTGAAGTTGTCAATATATAAGTAAGTAACCCATGCAGAATAAACTTCATAGAGATGAAGCCACTTCAAAATCCATTAATTGAAAGTGCAATGAAGGTGTTTAATGAAAAATATGTGGAATAAACCACACCACTTTCCCATCTAATTTTTTCAATATCGTAAAATTGAATTTAATTTCAAAAATTAAAACTGTGATTTTAAAATAAAATTTAAACTAAATAAATTTATCAAATTTCAATTTCAAACAAATCAAAATTTATTCAATTTCATAAATTCAAATTTTAATAAATTAAAAAAATATAAAATTAATTTAATTTAATTTTAATATCAAATATTAAATTAAATAAAACACCTCCATCATATTTTAAAATCAATAATTTAAATATTATTAACTCTCTAAAATCGTATGTTTAAATTCGTTAATTAAGGCATCAATTATTCAAATATAATAATCCAAACCCTAAATCGAGTTTTGAATATTCCAAATTCCTCACATGCTAATTCTATCTAAGGTTTAATCGCTTTTACGATCTAGTAGAAGGACCTAATGGACCTACCAGATCATAAGCTTCAACACTTTGAGATTTAATTGGTTAAACTCTTTAGAACGAATTAATCAACTATTCGTTTAACTATCAAGTACTAATCACCACTACAACTCAGTAGTTGCGCACTTAATCCCACTATAATATTTTTTGCTCACGATTGATTTAAAACCAATAATCAATAATCGATCCTTCACGGGTCGTTCTTAATTTATAGCTAGTTCAAAATTTGTCGTTTAACCTTCTTAAAGTTTCATTGAATCCTCTAAATGAACGATGATTTGTGGACTACCAAATAAACTGAATCCCTCTCGATCAACGAGAGGGTGGTACCCCTTTGGTTTCAAGACCATGAGTCTTACCTCCTACAATGGAAGGCTTTGTCAAAGCGGTGATGTTGAATTCAGTCTCACCTATGCAAGATAAAGATAATCCTGAATAAGCAGGAGTCAATAGTTAGCTTAGGATTGGAAGATCGAGTTAATCTTAAAGGTCATCGAATTGAAATAGTCAGTTTTAAATAGTAAATGGTTATTATAAAAGAAAAAGTGAACTATTTTGTGGTCCAGTCTTATGCAAACATAATTTCACATAGGAATGCTCCCACTCACACTGACCCAGGGAATAGAGCCGAATCATGTAACAAGAAGGGGCAGAACCAAGATTTTCTGTGACAATGCGTAACCAAAATGGCACTCAACAAGGCATATTCTACGCAAAATGCCATGACTTTACCATAGATATGTATTGCACATGGAACAGGCACTTTTGGGGATACGTCTGCGACGGTGCACAACGCTATACGATGGTTTGTTAATCAAGATACAATTAGGTGATATCTCTAACATGGAGGCGTCGCCATAACATTATTATGTTTGTTTCTCACAGGATGGAGATGCACAGTATCTGACTATCCAATGAATGGATATACGGATGGTTATCCATATACTGTTATATGACCTTATTTGGCTATATACTATTATACTTGATCCTCTTTTAATATCTCTGCATCATTAGCCTTTTAAAAAGCGAATCATTTGTACAAGCACGCAACAATTATAGTTTATCGAGATAATCAATGTCTATGGATATTGAGCCTAAGTATGAAAATATCGTAACGTTCTTGTACACCTTAGAGTTATTTCAGACATCTTTATTGAAAAGAATTTTCAATTATATCTTTGTTAATTATGATATAAGGGGTAATAACGATACTTTCATGTGATCCTAATATTTTACAAACATTCACGCCTCCCCCGAATTGGTAACGCTACTTAGTATTCTTATTAAGGCGCGTGCGAATGTAATTCCAAGTTTGGGTATGATGGGCACGTGGCTATGTGCGCCAAG